>NC_089249.1:98322985-98630389 GCF_963930625.1 Muntiacus reevesi | reverse complement strand
AGCAAACAAAATTAATTCCAATCAGTTTGGTAATAAAAAAAATAAAAATGTGTAGTAACTCAAGATGACTATGCCAGAAAGTAGTTGTATTTTGGCAATGACTTTTTATATAAATGCTTAGAATCCTTCAAAACTGTATTCATATATGTATCTTACTGTTTCTTGTTATTGTTTTTAAATTATTTTCAGAATCACTGTTAAGATGGTTAAGACTGTATGAAACAGAAAACTGAGCTTTCCAAACATCTATTTCTTTTTTGGTGGCTGCAACCACATGTTATTTCAAAGTGAAAATAATAGCTAAACATTTATTTAGCATTTATTATGTACTTTATGAACTTCACAGACTTTAAACAATCATTGTGGTATTCATTCAAAGCATGGTGGATATTACTTTTCCATGCCTTGGACAATTTTTCTGAAACTATCAAGTTACTGGTAAACACTCATTTGTCAAGACTCACCCCAGTTGCCATCTCTTGTATGAAAATGTTTTGAATGCCTCCCTGAAAACTCTCTGAGATCCCTCTGTTACATCATCTACATCATACTTTAGATCAAGAGGGTAGTAGTTCTGTGTGTCTTGTCCTTATCTTCCATGACTAATAGTATTCTCAGCATACAGAACCATAGATATCACTATGAACTAAATATCACAAAACTAAGTATCACTCAGTGCAACCAAGTTGCACTATAATTAGAAGGTTTGAAGCCTGGCTCCATCAGTTAGTAGCTATATAACTTTAGGTAAATTATCTACCAGTCGGAGTTTTCTTGATCTCATCTTCTAAATGAGAATAATGTCTAGCACAGATTATACTGTGAGAATTAAATAAGGAAAAAATAAATAATAGTAGAAATGGTGGTAATAACAAAAACATAGAAAATGTAGAAGAAAGTGAAATTTAGGTGTACAAGATTAAACTAATGAGCTCTGAGAATTTTTCAGAATGTGTATATTTGTATGACTTGGTATATTTCACTAGACCATGGAAAGATTCTTAGATGAGAGTCAAAAATGTCAGTTTATAGTCCTACTGAAAGCAGATGGTGAAAAAGTACAGATCTTTTACTTTATAAAATATGTTAATCAGAGTAATTCACAAGGCAATTCAAGTTTCTTTAAAAAATTTAGCTCCAAAAGAATTTTATGTTTCTTTCTTTGTTCTTTTAGTTTATAAACTACATTCAATGCATTTCGTGGAATTGTGTAATCTTCAAATCCTCATTTTTTCCAAAGGAAAAAACCATCAAAATATGATAGTTATTTTTATGAAAATATGACTTAATCAGTGAGAACTTTTTATCTTAATTATTATACAAAAAACACAAGGAATGATGCAGGAGAAATTAAGAGACATTGTGATACCCAGCTGTTTACCTAACACACATCTTAGTGTTCACACTGAAAGAAATATAGCACTTTGATTCAGAAAACCTACTCTGTTAATTTTCTTCCAAACCATCAGCCTTCTCATTTTAAAGGAAGAATGAACAAAAAGTTAATTCTGTTTTAAAGACAGACAAAATGGGAGTCAGAAACATGACAATAAATCACTTGAATTCTTCATCAAGGTTTGTCCACAACCTGGTAGAATAGTCACCATCAAAACAAGAGAAAAAAGTAATATCAACATATTCTCAAAGGAGGTATACTACTTCCCCACAACAGTTTAATTCCAGAAAAGTTTTCTTCTAAGTTGGAGTTTTGTAAACTGAGTCATATGTTAAAATTGTGGGAAGGACTAATGATTCAAAGGAATCCTTAGTTCAACCTGTCTTCATAATGCCAAAATTCAGTGGTTTTTTACCTTTTCCCTATTTTGTGAACTTGTATCTCCTCAGAACAGAATCAGGAGTTAGCTAATTAGGATTTTTGTTCTGAATATTCAGAAAACTAAGATCATGACATCCAGGCCCATCACATCATGGCAAATAGATGGGGAAACAATGGAAACAGTGATGGACTTCATTTTATTGGGCTCTAAACTCACTGCAAACGGTGACTGGAGCCATGAAATTAAAAGACACTTGGTGCTTGGAAGAAAAGCTATGACCAACCTAGATAGCATATTAAAAAGCAGAGATATTAATTTGCTAACAAAGGTCCATCTAGTCAAAGCTATGGTTTTTCCAGTAGTCGTGTATAGATGTGAGAGTTGGACTATAAAGAAAGCTGAGCACTGAAGAATTGATGCTTTTGAACTGTGGTGTTGGAAAAGACTCTTGAGAGTCCCTTGGACTGCAAGGAGATCCAACCAGTCTATCCTAAAGGAAATCAGTCCTGAATATTCATTGGAAGGACTGATGCTGAAGCTGAATCTCCAATACTTTGGCCACCTCATGTAGAGAACTGTCTCATTGGAAAAGACCCTGATGCTATGAAAGATTGAGGGCAGGAAGAGAAGGGGACAACAGAGGATGAGATGGTTGGATGGCATCACCGACTCAATGGACATGAGTTTGAGTAAGCTCCGGGAGTTGGTGATGGACAGAGAAGCCTGGCATGCTGCAGTCCATAGAGTCACAAAGAATTGGACACTCCTGAGTGACTGAACTGAACTGATTGTACATTCTGATACCAGATTTGGAATGCCAGTGTATGACCATGAATTGTGATATCATGAATAATAAATATATCTAATTTACTGAGTGCTTGCTTTTTGCAGTGTACCAGGTGCTTTATATGAACTATGTCATTCGATCCTCACAATACACAAATAAGGTACATTTTTTTTTTTTTTAACAGAAAGGATCAGAGATGAGGGAGTTTGCCCAAATTGCAATGATGGAGCCTGGATCAGGCAGAGTTTAATGCCAAAGCCAAAGTCCTTAACAGCTTTACCATCCAGTTTTCCATCTTAACAGAGGCTGGGAGAATAGTCACATGAAAAAAATAATTTGATTATTAGCCATCCAAAGATAAAAACCCTCACTTTCAGTGCCCCGATATAAATGAGCTTAAGTAAAAAGATTTGTTTCTCCTCTAATCTTAAATGCCCTTTTTTGGGAGTGTGGAGGAAATAATGCTTCCTTTATTTTTAGTTTTTCTTGAAAGGATTTGGGTTGCTTTGACTCAATTTGTATAAATGCAAACCAATTTAGAAACTTGTTAAATCTGTTAAATTCACCTGCTACTGGTGGGTCTAATTTTGGGGTATAATGAAACATCCTAAAGAGTAAATAATGAGCTGAATGTGTACTTTCTCAAGTACAGCTAACAGGGCTGATAAAGGGGTCAACTTGGTAGAACTGCAGGAAGCCTCATCAGGATGGCCATGGTTTCTATCTCATATATTTCTCTCAGAAATACTGCATAATTATACTTTATCTATTCAGAGAAGTACAGTAGAAATCCTAAGGGGAACAGACTTCTTCTTTAAAAATAATGACTAATTAACATAATAATCATCTCAGTGTTTCAATTAATAAGAAATTTTGTTGAAACCCAAGAGGTTACAAAAATGAGGTCAGACACTAAAAGAGATGAGAGTGAATAGGTAGCTTTTCAGTAAATTATAGTCAATTCTTCCCAGCTATTTAATTTTCCCCTTTCCTAGTCCTTCTATGAAATAGTGAGCTGGAGGCATATGACTATTGGCATTGCTTTGACAACAGGAATATAATCTAACAGAAAACAAAACAGTAAGAAATTGTCCAAAGATGGGGTGCAGTTATAGTAAGAATCACTTTGTTGTCTTGAAGAAAATCACTGAAACTTAATCTTCCAGAATTTAAATTTTAGGTGTCTTTTTAGAGCTTTATGGTGAAAAGACTCACTTGCAAATGACTCACTTTGGGGTCCTAAGTATATAACTTATAATTGCTGATTTTTAAATTTTGCAAAAAAAGTGAAAAGGAAAATGAGACTAATAAGAAGACTCATTAATAGAATCGAAAAATGAATAATATGAAGAATTTTAAAGCTTGCTACAATAATAGCAATTGATGGCATTAGGACCTGACTGAGTCTATCATGTGTAATGATCAAAGCATTTTAAATTTTGGAGGATTAACATATTAAAATAAGAGCTAATCCAGCTGTTTTAATTGCCTTGTCAATTATCAGTTATTTAAACTGGATAATTTATAAACCAGATTTGTATCTAAACCTTTTTTTTTTTTCTTTCAGAGTTAAGCCAGGGATCTAGAATTAGTGGCTTAAATCAAACAGTTCTATTTGGCTGCTCTTGTAAATGTGAAATCTTCTAAACCACAAGGTGCTTTTGGTATTTAGTAATTCCACAGGTAAAAGGGTTGGGGATATGAAACTGTGTGAGAAACCATTCAACCCTTCACTTCTCCAAAAGAGAAGCATGTGTGTGTGTGTGTGTGTGTGTGTGTGTGTGTGTGTGTGTGTGTGTGTGTGTGTGTGTGTGTGTGTGTGTGTGTGTGTGAAGTTGCTCAGTTATATCCAGCTCTGTGTGATCCCATGGACTGTAGCCTGTCAGGCTCCTCTGTCCATGGCATTTCCCAGGCAAGGATGCTAGAGTATGTTGCCATGCCCTCCTCCAGAGAATCTTCCCAACCCAGGGATCGAACTCACATCTCCTGCACTGGCAGGCACATTCTTTACCGATGACCCACCAGGGGAGCCCCACAAAGGAGATGAAACCTGAACAACCCTACATCTCTTTTTTTGTCATCTTGATTTACTCACTGACAATAAGTACATTTTCTGCCTTCTTGCTAAATGTAATTCTCAAGCCTTGGAAACAAACTTCCTCTTTCATGCCACAAAAGGTCATGTCATTTAGAAACAAGTCAGTAAGAGCAGAGTGGATGTTGCCCCCACCCCTCAAGAATGATGAATCACAGTGAAGATGGCTTCACCTGTAATCCATTATATCCAACATAGCTTAAAACATAACAAAAGCAAAAAGGAAAAACTAATGTCTTTCTCATGGATAAAATATTAGTAGGTGCATCATTTTCTTTCTTACATTACGTATGCCAAAGAAAAAGGTGAAATTCGAGTGGCATTGTATTCCAAAGTAATGAGAATGTATCTGCAATCAAAAAAGAAAAAAGGACAATGTTTTTTAAAATTACAATTACAACCAGTGCAGGTTGAGATTCTCAAGTTGCAATGTGTCTTGCAGAATAATAAAAAGTATTTCCTTTCATCACCATCAAAGTACTCACAGCTAAGAAATCTGCCATTAGGAAAAAGATTAGCAGTGAAACTTATTTCACTGTTTACATGATTAAGTGCCCTTGTATGGTCTAATGTATACTGGGAGATGACTGGGTCTCTGAAGGTCAGAGGTTGAAAATACAAAGTAACAGTGAGGAAGAAGATAAAAGCTTGCTTGAGGCAAAAACATTTCAAAGAAAAAAAAAAATCTGGTAGTGACTATCATATTTATGGGACTAGAATCTATCTTTACGAACCTTACCAAAACTCGTAGGAAAAGATGAGAATATATTCTTGACATGATATGAAACGACCGTTGTGCATGCGTGCTTAGTCACACAGTCATGTCCAACTCTTTGCAGCCCTTTGGAGAGTCGCCCACCTGGCTACTCAATCCACAGGATTCTCCAGGCAAAAATAGTGGAGTGGTTGCCATGCCCTCCTCCAGGGATCTTCCCAACCCAGGAATGTAACTTGTGTTTCCTGCATTGCAGGTGGATTCTTTACCTCCTGAGCCATCAGAGAAGCCCAAACAATTGTCAGTTAACTCAATAAACTAGGAGTATATATGTTATTGATCAGAAACAACAGGAGAAATATAACAGTGTATTGGTCTCTACTTGTTTCTGTAATGAATCACCACAAACCAGAGTGGCATAAACAATAGAAATTTATTCTTTTACAGTTCTGAAGGCCCAAAGTCTAAAATCAATGAGTCATCTGAGCTATGTTTCTATGTTTCTCCTGAAGTCTTCAGAGAGAAATCTTTTTCTTTGTCTGTTTCAGTTTATAGAGGTTGCCTGCATTTTTTGGGTTGTGGCTCCTTCCTCATGTTACTCCAACTTCTTCCTTCTGTCATCACATCTCCTACTTACCATCATCTCCTTTCAAAAGGACCATTGTGGTTATATTTAGAACCCACCCAGATCATCCAGGATCATCTTCCCATCTCAGAGTCCTTAATCATATCTCCAAAGTCACTTTTGCCATACCAGGTAACATATTTGCAGATTCTAGAGATTAGGCAGTAGCTACCTTTGGGGGTATGTTATTTAGCCTACCATTAAATCACCAATGATAAATATTAAGTGGTAAAATTATTTATGATTTTCATTAATTCATTCATAACTTATTACTGTTCAGTCACTAAGCCATGTCTGACTCTTTGCAACCCCATTAACTGCAGAAAGTCAGGCTTCCCTGTCCTTCACTATCTCCAGAGTTTATTCAAACTCATGTCCATTGAGTCAGTGATGCTATCTTACCATTTTCAACCTCTCCCTTTCCTTTTTATCTCCTGCCCTCAATCCTTCCCAGCATCAGGGTCTTTTCCAAATTACTCATTCATTATTCTTCATTTCTTCTACATGGAAAATACTGTATTAGGTAGTAGAGATACAGAGGGGAAAAGTACAATTCCTATATTAAGGAATTTAGTGTCTTGTTTGAAGAAAGACAAAAAAGTGAAATGTGATGGGTGAATGAGAAAACATGTAACTCATGATTGAGGGGAAGGAAGATGTCAAGGATATTTCCTAGGAGAGATCAGGATTGACATGTGAAAACAAAGTTGGCATCAGTCAGCAAAGCGATAGAGCACTGGATGAGTTAAGGTAAATATGACAGCATGGGGAAAAAAAGCATTCCTTATATTTTTAGTCACATGTTTTAATATTTCAGAGAAAACTGTGAATGCAAGTTATAATAAATGTTAAACAACCATTTCCTTTTCCTCTACTGATCTTAACATTCAGTCTTACACAAAATTATGTATCAGCTCCTGTCACCACCCATTGCTAATTAGACCATGTTTGGACTTGAGGACAAGCAAATTTTACCATTAATAATTACTCAAATTTTCACCCCTATGTGTTGAAACCAAGAGAAACACAGGCTGAGGTTACTTGATGGTAGGTACTAGGCTAAAATACTCTAATGTAAAGTAGTGGTATACAAGAATCACCTGCAGAACTCTTTACAAAGGTATATTTAGAATATCATGCATAGTTTTGTGTCTTGAATTCCCACATACAAAAGGACAAACTAAATGCAAAATCAAAACCACACAGAGAACATGTTAGACAAAACTATTTTACGAGTTATCCTTAGAAACCCCGATATATTCTTTACCAGCTGAGCCACAAGGGAAGCCCAAGAATATTGGAGTGGGTAGCCTATCCCTTCTCCAGCGGATCTTTGCGACCCAGGAATCGAACCAGGGTCTCCTGCATTGCAGGCAGTTTCTTTACCAACTGAGCTATGAGGGAAGCCCTACATATTCACAGGGGACACAAATTGCCAGCAACCACAGAAACATGTATCACTGACATGGGATCTGACAGAAGCAAAGGGGTGTCTGACTTGAAGATGAGAGAACTCCAAACGGCCAAAAGATATCCTTCGGAACATGCAGCAGGACAATTCGAGAACAACAGCTAAAAATGAGGCAGCTTTCTCCACAACAGCAGGTGAGTGAACTCCAGGGGAACCTGGTGAGATCATTGGAGGGGCTGAAGCAGCTTGTCCCCTGTGAACTCTCAACCCCACCCAT
This sequence comes from Muntiacus reevesi, assembly GCF_963930625.1. Lineage (NCBI taxonomy): Eukaryota > Metazoa > Chordata > Mammalia > Artiodactyla > Cervidae > Muntiacus > Muntiacus reevesi. The sequence goes on along the minus strand of NC_089249.1, from coordinate 98,622,701 downwards.
GAGCGCTCCCTTCCAGAATACAAATCCACATGAGGAGAAGTAAGAAAGAGAAACCGTCCAGGGGAAAGCCGAAGGAGCCAAAGCAGCTAAGAAAGCAAGCTGCAACATATGTGGAATTTTTTAATACTAAACATAAACACACAGGTAGAAGGAAAAGCTCTGTGACATTAGCTAGCTAGTTCTGTGAAGACAAGTTTCCTAAACCAAGACATTTTCGAAAGATTCAGGAAAACAATTAAAAAAATGAGCAAAATATAAATATCAGACTCAAATTCCATACAGAATTCAGAATTCAAGCTTACTAAAGAATTACGTGGGGAGTTTGTTAAAAATGCAGATATCTGGCTCCTTTCTCAGGGGGTCTTGGCTATCAATTATTCACTGTAATATCTCCTCTCCCAACACATATCCAAATTATTTCCTTATTCATGCAAATATTCAAGTATTCTCCATCTTAATATCAGCAATAAGCCTCTGACTACACTCTTTATATGTGTGTCTTACTAGTTTAATTCTCAAAAGGCAACATTTTTTTCTACTTTTTTTCTATAAATTCATTGCATCCTACTACATTTATAGGATTATATTTAACCTCTTAAAATACGGTTTACTTCTCCAAATATACCTTGATCAGCCTTAATGAAAAAATGTGAAGACAAAAGCATTCAAGTTTAACTCTAATTCACTAGATTACATAGTGCAAAAAATGTTTTTAAACATATTGGAAGAAGTTAATGGTGACTCTAAATATATGCTTACTAGCAGAGATGGAGTGAAAATATTATTTAAGTAACAGATATAAAAAAACACACACAAAACACATAAAAATAATTAACTTGATATTTTGACTGTAAAGAACATAATCAAACATAAATGGAATAAAGTACCTATGCTTTCAAACTTTTTATGACAAATGGCCTGTCAAACCAACCTCCTAAGTGACAACTAAAAACATATCATCACTTTAAAATATTGCATTAAATTTTATAGCTTGTATTTTGGAATTCTATAGTTCAGTATGGCTTAGGTAGAGTGATATGACTTTTGTATAATCTGAACATATTAAAACAAAGTACTGAAGGAATGGCAGGTCAATATGCAATTAAGCAAAAAAAAGTATATATGACAGTGTCAAATATATTTGTTACCTGGGAAATACTCAGGGTAGATGTTAAAACCAAATGATGATATGAAGTGATGCTTCCAATACATCAATTATGCTCTGAACTTAATGAAACTGAGCATGACAATCATTCAAAAAAGAACTTAAGAACTTGATGTATAAAATGAATTTCTTACTATTGTATTTCCTATATTATTATATTCATTTTCATGAATATTCCTAGAACTTCTGCAATTGCCACAAACTAAGGAAAAACAGCTTTCGGAAGACTCTACTTCATGTTGGATTTCTTATGTTCAAAATTAATTTGTAAAATAACTATAATAATACAAAATATATAGAATCTTGCTAGTATAAACCTTCTGCTGGTAATCTTCATTCATAGCAACTATGAGCATCACCAGTCTTCTCTGAAAACATTATCTACCATATTAATAAGTTTAAATACTCAACATTATAAGAAAATCAGTACCTTTGATTCATGCCTTAAATTTAACCTACTGTGCCACTAAAATCTCCTGAGTTACAACCTCAATAAGTATTCTGGAAGTCTACATAAGAATGAACATCGACATCTTCCAATGTTATCACAGTTGTACTTTACAAAGTGATGTAAAGGCAAGTTGTCAGGTAATATGATCAATATTTACATGCAAATTTGTCCACTTTGACTAATATCCTGAAAATAGCTGTTGACAATTTGCTTCCTTTTATGTTTACCCTTACTTTTCTATGATTTTCAGTGAAGCATTCAGTTTTTTTCTTATTTCTTTCACTCTTAATTTTATGAACTCAAGGTGGAAAGTTGTGTTTAGTTTAATATTCCCCAAATTTAAGTTGAGCTATGACCCAGATCAAAAGAGTTATTTTATTTTCCTCCAATCTGAAAAATGTTGATTCAATCTCTGTATTGGGGGAAAAAAAGATTAAGAAGTTAAAAATGCAGATCCTGAGTACTTTTTTTTACCTATACACCATAGGTTTACTTTTTTCCTGGATTTAAAATGAATCTTTATTCATTGAGATTCTCAAACAGTTTATTAAATATATTTCCTCCACAACTAAAATTAACACTAGGATTTCTCAGAAAAGCTAAATGAGTTAAACGTGTAGTCAATTCACTGTGTTTGAAATCTGTTCATTGTAAAATCTGAGTCTGAATGCTGAGCTTTAAGCCAACATTTTCACTCTCCTCTTTCACTTTCATCAAGAGGCTCTTTAGTTCTTCACTTTTTGCCATAGGGTGGTGTTATCTGCATATCTGAGGTTATTGATATTTCTCCTGGCAATCTTGATTCCAGCTTGTGCTTCATTCAGCCCAGCATTTTGCGTGATGTACTCTGCATATAAGTTAAATAAGCAGGGTGACAATAGCCTTGATGTATTCCTTTCCGAATTTGGAATCAGTCTGTTGTTACATGTCCTCAGTTCTAACTGTTGCTTCTTGACCTGCATACAGATTTCTCAGAAGGCAGGTAAGGTGGTCTGGTATTCCCATCTCTTTCAGAATCTTCCACAGTTTGTTGTGATTCACACAATCAAAGGCTTTGGTGTAGTCAATAAAGCAGGAGTAGCTGCTTTTCTGGAACTCTCCCGCTTTCTTTTTTTTTTTTGAAGATCCACCGGATGTTGGCAATTTGATTCCTGGTTCCTCTGCCTTTTCTAAATCCAGCTTGAACATTTGGAATTCCACAGTTCACATACTGTTGAAGCCTGGCTTTGAGAATTCTGAGCATTACTTTGCAAGCATGTGAGATGAGTGCTATTGTGCGGTAGTTTGAACATTCTTTGGCATTGCCTTTCTTCGGGATTGGAATGAAAACTGACATTTCCAGTCCTGTGGCCACTGCTGAGTTTTCTAAATTTGCTGACATATTGAGTGCAGCACTTTCACAGCATCATCTTTTAGGAAATGAAATAGCTCAACTGGAACTCCATCACCTGCACTAGTGTTGTTCATAGTGATGCTTCCGAAGGCCCACTTACCTTCACATTCCAGGATGTCTGGCTCTAGGTGAGTGATCTATACCTTCCTTGAATGATCCATTTCAAGAAACAGTGGCCTTCCTTTAATGGTTCCTTACAAATAGCAGTTGCCAGGTATAGTCCTACTTAGGCTGGCATGTCCATGGAGATCAAATTGACCCTGGGAAGAAAGGACAAGGAGAAGCAAATGAGAGTCTGCCTAGCCTAGACTGGTGCTTGGGGCCCCAGCTTATGAGGGCAGACCTCAGCGAAGGCACTGACCTAGGGACCTCAGCGTGGGGCTTGGAGCAGTCCCCATAGGTGTTTATATGTAGAATTCAGAAAAAAATCCACTTTATATTTTCAGTATATGTTATCAACTCAATTTAAGATCCTTCAGATTTTTATAGAGATTTTAAACCATTCAAATTTATTATTCTAATTGTTATTTAGATGTCATCTTCTATAATCCTATTTTATGCTCTTATTTTACTGTTTTCTTCTTAATTGCCTAATTACTTATTTTGTAATGTATTACAAGTTTTAAAAAGTACTAGGGTATTCTTTTTTCCATGCTGCCTTCAAAAAAAGAAGAGTTGAACATTTTTATAGCTTCTAGCTTCTCCCTTACCTTTTGACTCTTCCCATTTATCTGTATTTTATCTTGATGTTAGAGTTCATTAAATGCCACTTGCTTTTCTTTTGTATCCTACTCTGATCCAGCAGTTATACCAGTTAAGATTTCAGTACTAGCCTTCCTTTAATTTTGATGTTCTGTATTCTAATTTGTTTTTACTAGTCTTTCTCCTATCTTAATGATGTGGTTTAATTAAACCTAACTGTTTCTTCTCAAAAACAACAGCCACACTTAGTGGATATTCTATTATTGGTACAAAATAGTACCTATAACTTTGAAAAATCAATCATTTAACTCTTCATGTTCATCAGTGATTCCATGAGTCTTTTTGAATTTCTGGAGACATATTTAGGTATACCCTATACAGTATGTTTTTATGTATAAGACTAAAGGATGATCAATTTAGATAAAACAGGAATTTCTTCTAAGTGAACAAAATGCTAAAAAAATATAAAAAGAAAAAAGACATTGTTGAGCTCAAAGTGTGGAATTCCACATTTAAGACTGTAGATTACATCTCCCAGTGTTTTATTCAGGAGAGAATATTTAAATAAATGGTGCAATCCATATTTGTTTGTTATGTTATTTAACTGTGTTTAGCATTGAAAATTAAAATTATTAATGCTTTCAGTAGTAGCTTATATTCATACATTTTACTTTGAACATACTAGGTCTTTTTAAAATTTCTCTTAGTTCCCAATATTGAGAATTTATTTCTTCTAGTTCTAGGTCTTTTTATTTTATTTATTACATCTTTGCTTATTTATTACTCATTCTTTATTCTGTATTTTTCTCTGGGGACTTCTCTTACTTCCACAATATATCTTTATTCTCCATTTCCTAGTGGAATAAAATTGCTCCAATCTGTTTTCTATTTCACTTACTTGATTTTCTTCAAGGCTAATTCTAAGACACTATGTTAAATGTTTTCAATGCTTTTTTTTTAAATACAGAAATTATTTCCATCTTTCTGGGATCAGTGTTAAGATCCAGCTTCAGTTTACTAGCCATTGATATGAGTTGTTTTTATAAAACTTTCTAGGAATTCATATGAAAGTCCCTCTTTAGGAATTCATATTATCTTTAAATTTTGTGATTTTTCTTTTTCTTTGATGTTACAGGATATTTTGTTTGCTTATTTGTTTTAAAGTGAGAACTGAATTTTAAAAATTAGTACTCTCTATTAATTATTAATACTATCTATGAATCTTCTGGGATACAGAACTTGAAACAGACATAAAAGTCCCAATGTTTGTAACTGGAAAGTGGACCAACTTAAGAAGTTCCCTTTATTTGCCTTCAAAACTCAAATATTTTCAGAAACACATTTCTCTTAAAAAAAAAAATAACAACACAACTCTCAATTTCATGTTGGCAATTTAACATCCCAAGGGAGGGATAAATGAATGAACAAAAATGTATTTATAAATGGTTACTGAAAGCCATATGCTAGAATGTAGATAGCAGCACTCTTTCTAATAGCTCAAGCTAGTAAACCAAACAAATAGCAAAAGCAAATTTTCAAGAACAGCAGAGTGAATAAATTGTAGTATATCCACAAAATGTGATATTAAACAACAGTACTAATGAATAAACTACTAACAATGCCAGTACTCACACACATAATATTGAGTGAAAGATCCAACCACAAAACCAAAACTTATCTATGGTGAATAGAAGTGGGCTCTTCAGTGAGAGCACTTGTGACTGGGAGGGAGCAAAAGGCCCCACTTTGGAACTGGGAAAGTATTTTTAATTGCTCTGGAAAGGTGTTATATGAACATGTTCACTATGTGAAAATTTATTGAGAAATGTGATTTATGCAACTGCATGTGTGACTTACGCAGTTGTTTGTGTGCTTGTTATACTCAATAGCTTATCTTAAAAAGGTGTGGAATGTAGGGGTAACCACATTGCATCTCTATCTGCCTTACATGAGTAATTAATCACCTGCATTATCTGTGACAGATACGTTGTCTAATGATAGCAGGTATCATATGCCATAAAACAAGAATAAGTGTTATGCCATAAATGAATGAAGAGAGGCTGAAATAATTTTGATGAGGAAATAGAAATAGCTTCATACAGGAATTGTCAATTTAGAGGATTGATTAGATGCATAGAGAGACAAAATGAAAGGAAATCAGTTAAGAAACTACTATAAAACTACAAGGATCATATCTTAAGATTTAAGGGTATTGTGTCTTGAGCAGTTAGGTGATTTCTAAATATTTGCCAAATGTGAACAACATTAGACTGAATGCTATCTTTGACAATAAACTGAATTACCATATGAAGGAAAGAAAGCACAAACTTTTCTCGTTATTTATACAAATTATCTTTTGGGAAAATTCTGGCCATGAGCATGGGCTTTTGAAATTTTGATTCTCATTGAGCAAAAACACATTGAACAAAATTTTGTTTATATGGTCATTAGCATGTCGGAAATATGGAAACTAATAAACATCAAAAAAGTGACAAAGTAATTGCAAATTACACATTATGAAGATTTCCAACTCAGTGAACTCATTGATTTATTTTTGCACTTGCTCTTTTTCTTTATTTAAAAAGTGTAGAACAATATTCTGGAGATGCAGGTGTAAGAAAATATAAGAAGAAAAAATTGCATATACCCAAGCAGAAACATTACTTTGTCAACAAAGGTCCATCTAGTCAAGGCTATGGTTTTTCCAATAGTCATGTATGGATGTGAGAGTTGGGACTATAAAGCAAGCTGAGTGCTAAAGAATTGATGCTTTTGAACTGTGGTGTTGGAGAAGACTCTTGTGAGTCCCTTGGACTTCAAGGAGATCCAACCAGTCCATCCTAAAGAAGATCAGTCCCAGGTGTTCATTGGAAGGACTGATGTTGAAGTTGAAACTCCAATACTTTGGCCACCTGATGTGAAGAGCTGACTCATTGGAAAAGACCCTGATGCTTGGAAAGATTGCAGGCAGGAGAAGGGGACGACAGAGGATGAGATGGCTGGATGACATCACCGACTCAATGGACATGAGTGTGAGTAAACTCTGGGAGCTGGTGATGGACAGGGAGTGCTGGTGTGCTGCGGTTCACAAAGAGTTGGGTTGCAAAGAGTCGGACACGACTGAGTGACTGAACTGAACTGAAGGTGACTTCCCTACCATGGATTAAATGTATCCATTCATCCACTGAGACAATATCTGTTGCAGAGGGTCTAACTTCACTTTCAACAGCATTATTCAAAGAACAAACAGAAAAACCCAGCAAGTCCACTAAATGTGGACTTCATCAATCAGCTAGTAAACACAACCAAGTCTAAAAGAAGACAATGATTATTTCTATTGGGTCAAAAAGCAGAAAATCAAATATGTAGCAGTTCTGGATTTCTTCAAGAATGGCAAATTGTCTGAAGTCAACAAAACTTTCTGCCAACGTTGTGTCTCCCTGCAAAAGATCTTATCAGTATCACAACTGCAGACAACCTTGTCATTTTAAATGAATTTGGAAAATGATGTCACTTACAACACTGAACTGTGAAATATAAATGAGAAAGGAAGCAGATGTAGACTCAAAAGAAGAAAAATAACTAAAAAAAAAACCTTCAAATTTATTCTTAGCTCATATAGAGGTGATGGTGACAAATAAGAATCCATAGAAGGGAAATAGAGAAGGAGACCAGTGGGGTGGGGTGAGACTCAATGAAGAGAGACAGGAACAGCATCAGAAAGCCATGCCACCTCCTCTCCCATCCCATTCTCATTCTTGCCTCATACTTCCCTGGTTTGGCACTTTATACAAATATGTAACTGCTTGGGGAACTCCTTGAAGAGGAATTGTGCGGGGGAAAACCTCTATTCACTTGCCCACAGTGGACAACCTGGTTAAATAAGCTTGCTTTACTGCAATCTCCAATTGAAAGTAAATAAAATCAAATGAGGAATATATGAAAAAAGAAGATGTATAAATGTGGGAAGGAAAGAACAGTACATGCATAGTTAGTAAAAGAAATTTCTAAAGCCTCATCATGTGTGCAGACTATAACAAAAATGATCATTTCTAGATATTTTAAGTCAAGACAGTACCAGATCACTGGCATTCCATAAACCAGAACAGAACTCTGACTTGATGGCATCAATCATCCAACTAGATCATGCAGAGCAGCTTAAAGAACCACACTTCAGTTTGTAGCTCATAGTATAATTCTCACTGTAGACTTTCTGCCCATAAAAAGCAAAGATTTTAGAGCAGAAAACCTTCATGTCAATAAAGTATATGTATATATATATGTATATATATATATATATATTTAGATTGGTATTTAGATTGGTTCATTCTTAGGCTCCTGTACTGAGCTAGATTAATAAAAAAGCCTCATGAGCAGAACTAATAGAGAAATGCCCAGATTTTTGTGTTTTATGCTTTGTTTTGTTTTGAGTTGGGGAACCCATCTTGTCTCAACTCCTAATACCCAGTAAAGGCAAAGGGGGCAAGTCCTCAGGATAAAGGGTATGGGAGGCAATGCCTTGTTTATGCACTTACTCTGTGACCTTAGGCAAGTCATTCCCCCCCTCTCAACTTTAGTGCACCCTTGTAGAGTGTGGTTGGTAATAATACCTCTTCCTGGGATTGTTTCAAAAATGTAATTAGATAATGCCTACGAAAGCACTTTGAGAACTCTAAAGTGCTCTGCAAATATAAAGGATAAAAGATTGGAAAGCAGCCTCTGGGTGGCTCCTTCTCAAATATGCCCAGATATTAACATTTTAGTGGTGAAAAAGGAGTGCTAATATTTCTCATTGGCACTTTTGTACTGCAGAAGTCCGTAATCTAAGTAGAAGGAATATATTTTTCCTTGAGGCTCAATAAAGCTATTTTCATTTTAATTGGGAATTTGTGACACATAAATATTTTTACTTTCCCTGAATTGACCCTGTTGGAAAAAAATAAATTCAAACGTTGCTCACCACTTGTCTAATGGAAAAATCCAAAAGTCAAAGGAACCCTGTCATCTTGCCATCAAAACCTTGAGTGTGACCTTGGACAAGTTACTATTCTTCACATCAATCAGTTCTGTGCAACAAATATTTATACAGTCCCAAATGTATGCCAAGTTCTGGGCTAAGCTTGGCCTGAAGAACAAAGAGCAGAAGACATTGTCCTTTACATCTAAGAAGTTTACAATTTAATAAATTTTTTCATCTTCCAAACAGAAGGGGTCTCTCAGATGTGTTATGAGGATAAAAGGATTGCATGAGAGAGTGCTTGACAAAATTGGAAAGTGATACATATGCAAAGTGATATTATCACTAGACATGAAACCATCAGTGGCATGAAAATGGTTAAAGAATACTTAATGTTTATGGAGCTTCTGCTCCATATAAAGAGGCCTACATATATTATTTCATCCACACAACAAACTGGTTAGATAGATAGTAATGACTGCTTTTGACTAGTGGAAAAATTGAGACTCCTTGGTTAAATGACTTAGCTAAAGAATTAGAACTACTTTGCAAACCAAGGTCAGTCTCATGCAAAAACTTACAAAAACAGTTGGTGCAGACTGTGCATTGCTTCAGAAATCCACACACATTTTCACTGGAAAAGGAGTTGCCCAAACTTAACAAGCAGCAATAATCAGCTGTAGAAATAGCTAAGAAGATATTTTTTCAACTTATTTTTTTAAATGTACTTGAAGAAAGGGAACAAACGAACTGTAAGTTAATTTCACTAGCTTAATATATCAAGGTAAAGGAATACAAAAATGGTATCACTGTTTTCTTAACTCCCTAGACACAAGTCATGCCTAGAATAATTTTTGTCTAAAAGCAAAACTAATGTTGTTTTCTGAATCCTTAAGTAGCTAGAATGGATGGCAAGACTACACATTTCAGCACTCATAAGGTTAAAAGAATCATTTAGAGAGGACTTGGTGAAATAATTTCTGTAATGCTTTCTGTGTGGATTAGCATACCAAGCGAAATACAAAAGGTAACTTAATGCCTAGATATATTAAAATCAAGAGCTTAACGTCTAATATCCTCTCTCCAATCAGGTATGGATTTACAAAACATTTTACTATGGTTGTTATTTTTCCTGGCTAAAACTCACAACTAAATCCACTAGCCTGAAAGATTGCTAAGTTATATTGGTATGATTTCAAAATTTATCTTCAACCTATGGAGCGGAATGAGATAAACTCTGGGGGTATGTAAAAGCTTGAAACTGCTTAGAAACAGCTAAGAGGGGTACATGTAAATCAAGCAGTCTGGAATTATAAATATGTAATAAATATTTAGGAAAAAAAAAACTTAAATGATTGACTCCCTTGCTGACCTAAATGGCTATGAATTAACATGGTTCCCTCACAGCAGGAAGAGAGCTACTAATATTTATCTAGCATCTACTAAATGCTAGACCCTGTGGTACATGCTTTTTATACATTATTTCATTTACCTCCCATAAAAACCCTATGAAGCAAGTAATGCTGTCTTTATGTTCAGGCCAGATGATGGAAAACCCTGATGATAGGAATGGGATTTATAAGTCAAATAATGATCCAAAACACACAACTCATAAATAGCAGAGTCAAGATTCATCACCTAGTCTGTCTAGTCGCTTCAATATCCTGCATCCCTTTTCATATTAGCTGCCTTAGAAGCTGTCATCTCTTCTCTGTTTGCCATGTGCAAATACAAAATCCTTGAAAGGCAATGAAAAGGCAATGAAAGGAATTCCCATTATAGGTTCATTCATTCACTTAACAAATAATTATTAAGTACCTGCTCTTTGTCGAGCCCAGTGATGGGCAACACAGTGGTGAAGAAAGCATATATGGGTTTTGTTCATATGGGGTTTTTTTGTTTAGTCACTAAGCCATGTCCTACTCTTGAGACCCCGTGGACCGTAGCCTGCCAGGTTCCTCTGTCCCTGAAATTCTCCAGGCAAGACTACTTGAGTGGGTTGCCATTCCCTTCTCCAGGATCTTCCCAACCCAAGTACCGAACCTGTGTTTCTTGCATTGGCAGGCAGATTCTTTACTACTGAGCTATCAGGAAAGCTCTCATATGAGGTTTACAGTATGAATTGTTTTACATTTTGAACTCAAGGAGTCTCAAAATAACTCAGAATTGAAAATAACCTAGACTCCACTTTGTGAACGGGATGTTTCTAGTCTGTTATTCACTGTCTGGTGACTCAGGCTAAACATTAAGCACATTGAATGCTGTGGTATCATCTATAAAATAGAGATAATAAAAATTGTAGTGTTTACCTCAAGGTGGTAATATGAGGAATATATAACACAATGTATATGAAATCACCATCAACAAAGATAGACAGATGCATATACCCATATAAGGATTATCATTCAGTTTATTAAGGAAAAGATACACTTTTAGGTTATGAAAAAGTAATTATGTGACATGATGGCAACAGTTTCTACCAGACTGCATAGTTTTGCAGCTCTTGCTCATGTAGACATATAGAGGATAAATTGGAAAAATGAACTGCAGAAAAAATGTGGGTTTTTTAATTATTCTAATTATTTGATTATAGTACCAAGGCAATTTGGAACCTCTTAGAGCATAACTTTGGAATTTTTATCTTGTGGATTTAGATTTAACTGATCAACCCAAATGCTTTACCAACACTGGGTGGTAAGAGTATACCAGGTTTAACAGAAATATTTAACACAAAGAGATGCTCATTGTCCAGTGTGCCAGGCACTGTGATGGGCACAAGAGATGGGCAATATTCTCAGGGAACCTGTGGTCTACTGAGGGAGACAGATGCTATTCATCATTGCTGAACGTTAAAGGAGGAAGGTTTAGGGCGTTACAAAAACACAGTCTGAAGTCATTTAAATCCATTCTGTTGTTGTCGTTACTTAGCCACTCAGTTATGAACAACTCCTCATGACCCTATGGACTGTAGCCTGCCAGGTTCCTCTGTCCATTGGATTTCTTAAGCAATAATACTAGAGTGGGTTGCCATTTCCTTTTCCAGTGGATCTTCCCAACCCAAGGATTGAACATGTGCCTCCTGCATTGCCAGGTGAATTCTTTACCACAGAGACACCTGGGAATCCCTAAGAAAGAGCTACCCTGGGCATAAAGACTTCTAAGGATGTGTTGAGGAATGTGAAATTTCTCCTCACAGTAAATATTAGGAGACTTTGATTCTGAGTTGAATTTTGACTTGAGGCCAAGCAATAAGATCACAATCAGACTTGCTCTTAGGAGCCATTCCAAAGGTATCTGGGTGAAGAATGAGTTGGTAAAGTTAAGCCAGGAGGCTGATCAGGAGCATGCTGAAATCTCTCAGCTGGAATTTCTGCTGAGTTACCATGATCCAAGACGAATAATAAGTGACTACCATAAAAGTAAATCATAAGCATAGTGAATTATTTGCCAGAGAAATGAAATGCTAATTGCAATGCAGGAGACTCGGGAGATGTGGGAAGATCACCTGGAGGAGAAGGACATGGGTTCACAAAACAGCAAAAGTATAGTGAATCATTTGCCAAAGAAATGAAATACTAATTGAAAAGCCAGAAGTGTACTGAGTAAGGTGAGGAAGATCATAGAGGTGTTTGAAGTGACTTCCTTTGGCTTAGACTGACTGGACTTCCAGGATTGACTGGAACAATCTTCCTTGCTCTCACCCCTCCAGGCCTCCCAATTATCCTTTTGTCAGGGGGAGAAGTGTGATTGCTGCCCTTTCAGTAAGTGAAATGCAGGCCCCATCTGTGGGATGCTGAAGGCCAGGCTGATACAGCATTTACTTAGTAGGGGGCAAGGGTCTTCTCTGGCTGAGAATTCATTTGTGGCTTTCAGCCCTCCCTTTGTCATCACATTCATTGCACTCAGACTATTTCTTCTCTGCACACATCACTGCTGTAGAACAAGGTATTTTTTGTCTCCCACAGGAGGATGGATTTATTCATTTCAGTGGTATCATAATATTGAACAGCTGGTCATTGTATCTCACTGTCTCCCTTCTCACACACGTCTGCTTTGTCAGCCACAGTCCCATGGCCAAAGGCTGTGAAAACCAAAGAAAACGTGTTATAAAAGCAACTATGCTGTTAAACAAAACATATAAACCCTCTGGATATAAGTGAAAAATCCAACAATTCATTTATCTGTCCTTTTCCTAATGGACTCTTAAAAAAAAAAAGTTTATGTTGATATAAAGTCTCATATTTAAATGATCTATCTCATATTTTTATAGTTGTAATAATTATTGACCTAACTTAATTTGTGACTTTAAAAGGAGTATATTACTAGATAGATCAGTTATACAACCAGAACATGGAAATTAAATAAACTATTCAGAATTCACAAATAAATTTAATAACAACTGATACATAACAGCAGGACATATGACTCCAGGATGAATTGCCAACTCCCACACCAGGTATAACCCTGGAAAAGAAAATGGCAACCCACTCCAGTGTTCTTGCCTAGAGAATCCCATGGACACAGAAGCCTGGCAGGCTACAGTTCATGGGGTTCCATAGAGTTGGACATAACTGAAGCAATTTAGCACACATGCAAACCAGGTCTACAGGCTCTGGTTAGCTAAACTGACCCTTTGATCAAACTGTAAAACAGGCTCAAAGATAATCTTTGTTCAAAGTCAAAACTCCATGTGTAAGTCTTCCCATTACTATCTTTATATTATCTGTGGACTTTTGATTGATATTGGAATGATAATAATAATAATATAGTACTAATAACAAAAACAATGATAATTGAGCAGTTGTCACATAATGGTTAATATTAAAACAACAACAACAATAAGGAAATAACAACCCACTCCAGTATTCTTGTCTGGGAAATCCCATGGACAGAGGAGTCTGGTGGACTACAGTCACAAAGAGTCGGACACAACTTAATGACTAAACAAGAGCAGCAGCAGGATGATTAAATAGGCAGGTTCTGGTTCACATTTCTAGGTTTAGTGTACTGGCTCCAACACTCTAACACAATGTGTGAGCTCAGGCAAGTTATTTATCCTCTCTGATTTTCTGTCTGTCTGTTTCTCTTTTTCTAAATAACTGTCATTAATGTGTAAGAAAAAAATTTTTTCTGTTATGGTTACTGAGCGGAAAGATGGGGGAAAAGAATAGTTATGGATTTGGGGATGGGCATGTACATCATTTCTATATTTAAAATGGATAACCAACAAGGACCTATTGAATAGCACATGGAACTCTGCTCAATATTATGTGATCCTGGATGGGAGGGGAGTTTGGGGGAGAATATACATATACATGTATATGTATAGCTGAGTCCCTTCACTGTTCACCTGGAACTATCACAACATTGTTAATTTGCTATACACCAATCCAAATGAAAAGCTAAAAAAAAAAGAAAGAAAAAAATGTTGGTGGATTATAATAATACCATCTAACTGATTTCTTTTAAGGATTAAAAAAAAATAATACCTATTAAGTGCTTAGAAAATTATCTGGCACATAGTAAACATTCAATAAATGTTGCCTACAATCATTATTTTTAAAATATATTACTAAAGTATTATTAGTATTATTGTCATCATTGTTACTACTAGAAGAACTGACTTGTTTGAAAAGGCCCTGATGCCGGAAATGATTGAAGGTGGGAGGAGAAGGGACAACAGAGGATGAGATGGTTGGATGGCATCACTGACTCAATGGACATGAGTCTGAGTGAACTCCGGGGGTTGGTGATGGACAGGGAGGCCTGGCGTGCTGCAGTCCATGGGGTCGCAAAGTCAGACATGACTGAGTGACTGAACTGAACTGAATCATTTTCTGACCTACCTTCTGGCTCACAACAACCTCATGAAGTAGGAGGGAATAGCTCTGCAGTTACTCAGCTTAATGAGGGATTGAGTCAGGGTTTGAATCAGATATGCCCAATATCAAAGCCTATAAGGCCTTATTTATTAATTTCTTATTGCTCCTATAACAATTACCAAAAGCTTACTGTCTAGCATGGGTCTCACTGGGCTAAAATTAAAGTTTGGCAAGCCTATGTTCTTGTCTGTGTTTAGGGGAGAACCCATTTCCTTGCTCATTCATGTTGCGGGCAGAACTCAGTTCCTTGTGGTTGTCAGACTGAGGTCTCCATTTCCTTGCTGGCTGTCAGCTAACTATTCCCAACTTCTAAAGATCAACAAGTCTCTGTCTCATGACATCCTTCCTTCAATGTCACATTGAACTTCACAGAGCGAAGTCCCTCTCATACCTCAAATATCTCCTGCCTATTCTTCCAATCACATTTCTCTGACTCCTCTGCCTTCCTCTTCCACTTTAAAGGGCCCATGTAATCAGACCCACACAGATAATTCAAAGTAGTCTCCTTATCTTAAGGCCCTGACCTTAATTCCATCTTCCAAGTCCTTTTTGCCAAGTAGTGTAACTTATTCACAAGTTTCAGAGCCGAGGGCGTGGGCATGTTCTGTGGGCCATCATCCTGTATATTACACTGTGGCACCTCTGATTTGCGTGGGGGATCAGCTGCAGTCAGAGCAGTAAAACTGAAAGTGATACAGGAAGAGGAAAGTGAGCATTATAAGCAAGAGGTAGATTATTCAAACTTTCTAAAGATAATTCTAATTGTATACAAAGTATGAGACCAATGGTGAAAGCAAGAGTGTGGGTACAATAGATCAATTTCTTGAGAAACAAATCACAAATTTATTAAAGTAATAAATAGGGAAAAGCAAAAAACCTAAAAGAAATTATGGATACACATTAATTTGTCAGTACTAATTAATTGGTTGAAAAGAAATGAACTACAAAGAAAAATTGATAGAGTTGAGAAAATAAGATGTGTATACAAGAATATTTCAAGGGACTAACATCACAAATTTATTAATATCTCTTACCTATCAATAATATGAAAACTCCAATAGACATGTAGGCAAAGAAAGTGAATAAACAGGCAATTCATAACTGAAGAAGCATCAGTGTTCAATCAATATATGGAAACATACATGCACACATGCACACAAATACACATATATGGAACTACACATCAAACTTAGGCAAAGATAAAAATTTGCCCAAGTAAGAATGTTTCCCTGGTGGTATAGCTTCTAAATATTTATCTCAGGGAAATAAGCAGAAATATACACCAAAATATATATATAAGGATACACATCAGAGCATTATTTACTTATAATAGAAAAAAAATTAAGAAAAAGGGTACATGCAACTAAAATGTTCCCTCGTGTTTGCAATGAATGTCTTATATAACCACTGTTTAATGTTTTTGACCAAACATGTGAACATGATTTGGTATAGAAAACAAATAAAATAAAAATCTATTAAATGTGTTTTGAGAAGAAAATAAATATCAAGTTGTTGAGATGTCCCTAAGAATAAAGATTTGAAAAGTGATCAGAGCTATCCAAGCCATAGTGAACCCAATAGGAAGCTGCTTTAAAACATTTTGGAAGAGTTCAATGTACAAACACAGAACTATTAGGGAAAAATAAATCAGGACAAAAGCTAAAACACAAATGTGAAGCAAGTGCATAAATACATCTGGTTTAATGGAGACTGGAACAAACATGGAATTTAGAAAGATACTGTCATAAGTTGAGTAAGATTTAGTCATCAGTTTTCATTTAATGATTCAGAATTAACCATGATTTTCACTTAACGAGTAAGATTTATGGTACTCTACAAGACTGAAAATATTAGTAATTAATACAAAAGGCTTGGTAAAGAAATATGATCACTCACTCAAAGACAGTTCAATATTGGAAATGAAGCATGATTACTTTATATCTGGCAGAAATTTATAATACTAAATTGACAGTAACATTTAACTATAGGAAGAGAATTTAATTTCACTCAGATTTCACACTATGAGTAATGAATAATCAACTCGGGAATAATTGTAGTCATAAAACATCATTATTCATATACTTCACCTCCCAGGGCATCTCTGCACAATATTGACTATGAGAATCCTGAATCAAAAAATGGAGAAATGGTCATTCCCATTGGCATCTAAAAAGATTTTAATAGTAAATACCGAAAATACACAAGATCATAAATGATCAGTCAATATAGAACAAGAGATATTAACCAAAAATATGTTTCCTTTACTTCAGGATATTTACCTGGAAAGAATGGAGCTATACTTTTCAGAAAGATTAAATGTGAAGGCACTTCCATGTACAAAAACACTAATACTTTGATTACTACCATCTTCCTCTGAAGATCATTTCATTTCCCCCATTATCGCTCTTCTTAAAATCCATTCTTTAGAAAATGTTTCAATTTTGTCCAAAAAATTATTTCCAATAATCTTGTCACTTTAATATTGTTCGCATGCTACAATTTTATATGCAGTGTGTGAATCCCTGTATCCTGTGTTAAGTCTACATTTTCAAGAGTAGATAAGTTCTACTGTCCTATGGAAGCAAGAGTTCTACTATCCTATGGAAATAGTATATTACTAAGAAGAAGAGAAATTCAATAGAAAATCTTTGTAATTCCTTGCTTCCCTTTTCATTTAAGTAGTAGTCAAGAGAGGTCAAGCTTCCTACCCAAATCTGCCCTAATCAAGTACTATGTGAAGCTGCCTAGGAAAGTCCAGTGAATGGAAAAGACAGGTTATCCCCAGTCAAGAAATACAAACTTCTGATACTTAGGATCTTCCCAAGAGACATCATAACCTTTTTTAATCAGTATTTAATTATAAGCTGGAGAGTCCATGTGAGTCACCTAACAGGGATCACTTTGATAAGAGACTCAAGAGGCTCTTCAATTAAAGTCTTACAGTAAAACTGAGCCTGGGTCCACTGTCATCATGGAATAAATACACTACTAAAATGCCAAAGGACTAAAATGAAGAATTGAGAATCCATAAACACATAAATATACATTTGTAAACCCCATTTAAGCCACAGGGATGAAAAGAAGGAAGAGATGACTGTTTCAATGACTAAGAAAGTTAATACATTTCTGTTTGCTCTTTAGCTCAATCAGTTAAAGCCTTAGCACCAATGCTGTCTATGTGCTGCAGTGCAGCCATTCATACTCAGCCTGTAAAGACCTCAGGGTATGACTAGGAGTTTGTCATGTTTTCTGCATATTCCAAAGGGTTAGGTACTGCTAGGAGACTGCACTAATAATAAAGCATGCTCTCATGAATTCACACTAATAACTACAAAACCAACACGAATTGCAGAATTGGAGAGATTAATGGAAATGCAAAGACATACAATGAGCAAATCAGCCCTACTTCATCAAGCAAATGTACTTTGCTGTACAATAACAAAGATAATTGAAGACTGTGCTGGAAGGGAGCCTAACAGTCTAATAAGTACTTGGCTGCAATTCACTTGCCAATCAGAAACTGAGACATGACAAGTTCTGAAACAGGTAATGCCTGATTTGAGCAGCAGCCTTATTGTTCATTATTTCAAATTTGACTTAGAGGGTTATATTAGAGAGAAAAAAAAGATTTTTGAGGAGGGACCAATTGATCAACATGAATTTAACTTAAAGTTCTACCATATCTTAAATCCAATTTTTTTGGTCTCCCAGTAATCAAGATATTACTTTTTTTATATATGTAAAAGAGGAATGCAAATCAAAGTAATCAAACTGCTGCAGTTTCCCACTCATGGAATACGCTGCCAACATTTTCGAGTAATAGAATCTTACTAGTTGTATACCCTTGAGCTAGTTTTCTTTAAAGTTTAGTACGCTCTGCTGGAAAACATAAATAATAGTGCCCACCCTGTAGGGTTGCTGTAAGGATTAATTAAGATGCACCATGGATTTATTTGGTTGTTAGCAAATAAAGATGGGATGTATAGGACCAATGATAGCTCCCAGCATTTCTTTGCATAAATTTATATGAATGACAAATTTTATTTTTGGGTTGCAAGAGGAAGAAAGAGGATGACCAGAGGCAGAGGATACCAAGTTGAGAAAATAGAAAATGAAGTCAATTATCAAGCCACCTCAAGTTCTAAAAAAATAGAAGTGTATGAGGCAGAAGACAAGGGGTTATTTTGACAAAGAGTAGTCTGCCACTAGTGGTAAAGAACCTGCCTGCCAATGCAGGAGATATAAGAAAAGCAGGTTTGATCCTCGGGTCGGGAATATCCCCTGGAGGAGGGCATGGGAACCCATTCCAGTATTCTTGCCTGGAGAATCCCATGGACAAAGGAACCTCGGGAGCTACAGTCCATGGGGTTGCAAAGAATCAGACACGACTGAGCGACTAAACAACAAAAACAAAAATGGCCTCTCCTCCCTGTAGCTGCATTCCTATGGTCCTTAGAGTCACAAAGAGTTGGACACGGCTGAGTGACTTAGCACAACAGTGAAAAACTGGATGTGTAGTCAGCCACACATCAGGGCTTAGGGAACAGAGATTTAGGAAGAGCAAAATCCTTCCCTTTTTTCTACCAAAGTGGCAGCATCAAGCCAGAGAGTAGAGCAGACAAGAAGTATCAGTAGTGCCAGCTATGCCTGACAAAGAGGCAAAAATTGCAATACCACTGACAGCAGTGGCCATGGTGAAATCTCTTTCAGAACATTTTTGGGCGATAAATACTCAAGAGAACTCTAACAGAAAAGAATATGAGTAGACTTTTCTTAAGAAAAGTTTTAGAAATTCCAGAGCAATGGAAGAGCTTGGTAGAGAACTGAAGAGGGCCACTAGAAGGAACTAGACAGACATTAAAATCTGGAGCTTAATGTATTTGGTACCAGCAACTAATAGCACCTGGGTCGTTTGAGTTGCACGTTCTCCATTTTGTTGTGGTGGTGGTGGTTTTTGTTTTTTATTAATACCCCAGCAAAAGACAAGCTCCTAGAGATAGGAGCACACCTCAAAGGTTTTGCATTTCTCACATTACCCAGCACTGTTCTGGGCACAGGTTAGTTGTTTTACATTCATATTGACTTTCATGGTGCATAGGCCAGAGGAATGGATCAATAAGCAAATGAGTAGAGAGGATGCTTTAGAAAAAAATTGACAAACAAGACATAAATAAATCACCAAGAACAGATGGCATCCAACCAAATGTTTTTAAAGCAGTCAGAGGACACTGGAATTGCTGGCTGAAATGTTTAATCTTTCATTAGGATTGGACAGTGTACCAATCCATTGGCACATCGCCATCTCAGGTTTTGAAAAGACTTGGAAAGTGACCTTGGAACTGGTTTGCTGCTACAGAGTTGAAAATTACTAAATTATGTGGTAAACATTAGTTGTGAAATAAACAGCTTTTAGTTGTTTTATAGAAAGGTAAAATAGGCCAAAAATTGAATTAAATTTAACTAAGTGGTGTGTGTATTTTGATGAGTAAGAGGACAAAGGGGGAACCAATGGGAATCATTTATTTCAACCTTTAGAAAGTCTTGGGACATTTCCAGACCAACAAATTCACTAGAAAATTAGGGAAAATGCTTACTCATGAAGAGAAATCTGACTTCAATACAGGAAACAAAGGTAAGACTAAATTGTTTTTCTTTATCTGTATAAATGGTGACATTGAAGTATGTGAGGAATGGTGACAGAACCGATATATACATATATATGTACATATATACATATATGTATAATATTTTCAAAACTGATTTCAAAGAGGATGCAAACAACTTTTAAGAATGAGTGAGCTTTTGCCAAATAGAGAAGAGAGAGGACAGTTCAGGTGCAGGAGACAAGATATTTCAAGGATACAGAGATTTAATGCTTCTATTGTATCAGGGAATAGTCTCAGCCCAGTAAGGAAGGAACGGCAAGAGTGGAGTTTGGTCTAGGCCAAATAAGCCCCCACTTAGAAACTGGCTGTATACTTTAGGCAACAGGGAAGGACAGTATTTCCAAGCACAGAATAGAGGTGATGCTATTAGACTTTCTTTAAGAAAATAATTTTGGAAATAGAATTTGAATGGAAGTCAGAAGAGATGAAGATTTGACAGAGATTAGCAGCAATTAAGGTAAAAAGGGCAGGTTTTTTTAAATTTATTTTTAATTTAAGGATAATCGCTTTACAATATTGTGTTGGTTTCTGCCATATATCAACATGAATCAGCCATAGGTAGACATATGTCTCCTCCTTCTTGAACCTTCCTTTCACCTCCCACTCCATCCCACCCCTCTAGGTTGTCACAGAGCACCAATTTGAGATCTCTGCATCATACAACAAATTCCCACTAACTATATATTTTACATATGGTAATGTACATGTTTCCATGCTACTCTCTATATTCTTCTCACCCTCTCCTTCCCTAAAGGACAGGTTTTTGGTGAATTTTCAGGTAGTGAAAAGGAGAACTCAAAAATGAAGCTGATATGTTAGAACTTGAGAGATTGAGGCATGAGATAGATAAGTCATATAGTCAGAGAGTAGGCAGAGCAAGCTATAATCCATTTAGTACATACCACTTTAATTACAAGTAGAAATGTTCAATTGGCAGAAATATTGGTTGATAAAAAATAAGAGTGTAGACATGTAGACTTGTATCAAGATAAGAGTAATTGATATCTGAACAATGTCTATTTTATACCAACTTTTTGAAACACTTCTTATAGACCATAGCATTGAAGATTTCTTTCCTAATCTATCATTCTCCCATGTTTAAGGCATGGAATCATCATCTCCCCTTGGACTATCTGAATAATCCATTTACCATTCCCTCTGCTTCCAGTCTGTTTACCCTCAAAATCATTTGCATTCTGTAGTATGTTCTCACATCTCTGATTCAAGTCGAAGAAATGCTGTCTACCTCCTCGTCTGGGATATTTATGTGGAATATCAACTGTCTCTGAAGGCTCTGGAAGCCCTGCAGCTTAGATATACGCTTCTCTTCATTTAACTCAGCATTTCCCAAATTTATGTGACTACAGAAATGCTGTATTATTTATTCTCACTGTTTGAAGTAAGGTTTTCAATACCCGAGAAACTAACTTTGGACTTCAATCCACTAAATAGAGCAATTAAAATGCCACCTTATTTATATCACTCTTGAATTGAAAGGAAATTTTTCTAGTTTCCTATGCTTTACTAAATCAAGGCCAAATGCACAAGTTTTCCATTCAACCCTCCAGAATCTAACACAAATGTACCTTTAAAATCTAATCCTGATTCTTTATGAACCTTTCCCAGCCCTTCCCCTGGGAACACGCTATTCTTGAGAGACTACTATGTTACAGCTATTTATTCATATCAAAAATTTTCCAACAAGACCATTTTAACTGAGTGTTTTGATGAGAGTTATTTTGAGATAAATAAGTGAAAATACCAACATTCAACTATTTGATTCTGGAAAACATTTATTTTTTTACCTTATCCTTCAGCCTCACTCCATCTCACCACTTTATGGTCAACTCAAGGTGGAGAACTGTCAAATAACACAGAGGCCAGGGTGGGTGTGGAAGGAAATGGGCTGAAGAATGAAATGACTTGTGAGAAACACCTAGCAGACAAACCGCATATAGTCAGGAGTCATGTCACTATATTTTTTCCCCACTCAGAAAAACCATATATCAAAGTAAACTGTTTGCTTATTCTTTCCATAGTAACATATACCTTGTATGAACTCTCTCTTAGCCTTTGATTTCTCACTTAAAAACAGTACTTCATAATGGAAATAGAATAAATAGCCAGCTTAATAAGGATACTTTTCCTATATATACAGGAAATTGTTTTTGATAAGCTTCCTGATTTGGCCTATCAATGAAAACTATTGCCTGCTGTATGAGTAAATAATGATGCTGCAGTCATCAAGCCATCACACTACAGCTGCCCAGTAAGGGACCTAGTGAGCCCTGAGGGACCAGGGTTATCTGAGATGCTGTGTTCCAGGTTTAAGTCCTCAGTTTTTTCCCCCCAATAAAACATAACTCTCAACTTTTAGGTTGTGCATTTTTTTTCAGTCAACAGGCCAATGCTATTTCATTGAAAATATTTATCTGAGAAAGGTGATTTATGGGGAAATAGGAGAGAGAGTTGGGTCATAATATGATCACTTATCTCTGCATCAAGTTGCACAGAAAATTCTCAATGATATTTCTATTATTTCTCTTAATAATAATGGCCTTCATATATTGCATTTTGTTAAATATTTTTATAATAACAAAAATATCAGGTGTTAAAACTCCTAAACTGCTTTCCTGGTATTAGTTGTTTTCTTGTTGTAAAAAAAGTAATGCTCATTGAGCATCAGAAATGGAGGTTAAAAAAGAAGTCAGGATCAAAGAGATGTGTTACAGCTTGACGAACTAATAAAAACAAACAACCTATGTAACCCAAATGAGTCTGTGTTTTAAAACAGATTAGAGGCTCATCTTGGCCTTGTCACATCTAAAGAAACAAATCTAACTCCAGTAGCCTTGAAAAAAAATTATACAATTCTCTACAGAAATACCTTGAAGAGATGGTGAAGGAGGTGAAGAATATCACACAAAGCCCTCCAAATCCTAACCAGTACTGTTTACCCATCTGATGCCCCCCAAATCCTCTTTGCCAGACAGCTGCTACTCCTTAAACCTCCTTTCTCTCTCAGATCACCAGTCCCCTTTCTCTGATTCTTTGCCCTGGGAATAAATGTTCTTGTTTTTTTACGTAAATCAGTCACACTTTCCTGCCCTCCAATTCCTCTCTACTGGAAATAGAGATGTTGGCAATATGTCTCTAATGGGAGATAATTATCATTATCTGATCACCACAACAAAATGGAGAAAGGAAAAAGAGAAAATCCAGGCACTTCTCTTGCAGCCATAAGAGAAGAAAAGCCTTTGAATATTTGTCATTTGATATAGTTATCATTGTTCCATCTATTTTGCCAGAACCATTTTGATGCAAGCACATCAAAAAAAAATCCGAAAAACTAGAGCATCAAAATGGCCCTATCAAAACGTCCTGCTTTACATCCTGCTATCGTTAATGCATTTTGAACTCTAGCCAACTACCTTCAAATATTTATTGTGTTACATTTGAACTTAAGTTAAATTATTGCTGGCCCTACCAATCCACAGTCACTTCAAGCTACTTTCTATGCTTTTATTCATTCATTCAAAAGTTATCTACTGAAAGCTTGTGATTACAAGAGATCTGGGGAGGGAAGAGGTAACGAACAACAAGACAAACTTCAGTGTAGCCTTTAGGATATTTTATTTTCTACCAAAATAGAGTGGGAAAATAAATTGTAAACACATTCAAGTAAACAAACTAACAAGAAAATATCAAAGAGTATGAAGTCTTAAAATTTAAAATTACAATAGCTTTATATTCTAGAAGTGAACAGGAAGCTGCTTTTGAGGTGTGGTCTGCCTGAAATCAGAATGACAGAAAGGAACCAGTCATGAGAAGATCAGGAGAGTGTAACAGGGAAAGAGAAACTAGTGTGAGTAAGTAGGAGTGAGTTGAAAGGAGGTAGGGAATAGAAAGGAGGCTCTAGAACAGCTGAAGATGTGGTCGGAGAAAAGCCCAGATTAGGACACAAATGACAGATTATGAAAGGCTTTTTAAGACAGGGTCTTGGCAGGTAGACTCTTAACAGCTAAGCCACTGGGGAAGCGCCCCCCACCTCACCCCTCACCTTCCAACAAATGCGTAACTAACAACAAATAACAAGTAACTGGTTCACATGAACAGATTTAAGGATATTGTTTTGAATCCAGACTCTAGAGCTCTCAACACCTACACATCATAGTTAGTTAAACAAACAAAGTACAGCTGGGCCACAGGGTTTAAAACTCAAAAGTTAAACAGCATCTTATATTTTTCATGTGATCTGATGGCCTCAGTGAGGTAGTTCAGTGGTAAAGAAACCACCTGCAATATAGGAGACACAGGTTCAATCCCTGGGTCAGGAAGAAGCCCTGGAAAAGGAAATGGCAGCCCAACTCCAGTATTCTTGCCTGGGAAATCCCATGGACACAAGAGCCTGGTGAGCTACAGTCCATGGGGTTGCAAGGAGTCGAACATGACTTAGTGACTAAACAATAAATGGCCTCTCCTCCCTGTAGCTACATACACATGGTATGTTCTTTTCCCTGGAGATCAGGTTCCATTGGAAGGAAGGCTATTTACCCAGTTTACCTGCCTCTCAAAATTTTTATTTCCTTTTGCATATCCCACAATGTAAAAGTTACCACTTGCCCATCAAAAAAGAGGACTCTGGCCAATTTTTCTGCTTAATAACCCACTAAAATTTTGTCTGATTTAGAAATAGTTTTATATATGTGGATTTTTGCTGTTTCTCCTTTCTTTTTCCACACATCATGTTCTTGCTAACTTCAAAATATGGAGGTCACTTTAAATTCTCTTTTAGGTTGAGGTTGCACCCATTCTTCACCAGTCACTGTTTGTTTCTTTTTCTTTTTGCTTCTTTTCATTTCTTTTACAGAAAATGCTGAAAACACATGTATTATTAAGCTCCTCCTTATACTTAAACCTGTGCTGAGTCCTGGATTAACCAAAATTACAGCTGCCCTATAGGAACTGTAAATATATGTGAGAATCACATCTGATTCTATAATCTAAAAGATACACCTATCTACACAAAAGCAAACAGATTCATCTATGCACTAAAAGGTCAAATGGGCAGTCTATCAAAACTATTGCATTGTTAGTGGAGCCACTGCTTTCCATTTTAAATGGAAGTTAAACTCTATCGGTGCATTTGTTGTTTGAAATGAGAATGTGCCCTTTCCTGTTTATTCCAGAGGCAGCAGTTTTATGAGTTCGGCTGTAGCGCTATATTTTTGCAAGGGACAATTATGACCATAAAGGGAATTGTGTGGTAAAAACTACAGAATCTGCTGTTAGGCAAGAAGATGACCTTTTTACTCAGCTGGCTGGCCCAATTTGAACAGGTTCTTAGCATTTGGGAGAGATTTATGACCACTAAAGGAAGCCTGCTACCAACCATAAGACTGAAAGTCCTTTCTTTAGGGGGAAAAAAAGAAAAACTATGAGCAAACAGTAACAACTCCTTGATTCATATTGGTTCAAGAATGCTCTATTCATTAACACTTTTCTCCTGAGCATTGAGACTTGGAGTTTCTTATACTCCATGGCCTGCCCCTCCACTCAAGGCTATTTCCTCCTCTAAATCCCTCAAGAGTGCACCTATTTAGTGGCTGTCTCCATACACACGTGGAAAAGTTAAATTTGCAAGAGCTGAATCTCCCAGGAGAATCCTCTGATTCAGACTGGAAGGAATAGGCTAGAAATTTCCCAGTCTACTTACTCCGAAGTTCTTGGGAATATATCATAAATAACTTAGCTCTTCCTGATAAACAGAAAGAAAGAACATTAGGGGCCCAGAACAGGTGATGAAACGGCCTGATTCTGCATCTTTCTGGCCTGAAGCAAGAATTGATTACTGGGTAGTAAACACAAGTTGATTTCTTTGCTAATGAAGGAAGACAATGTAATTAAGATCCCAATCAAATTATGAAATAATAACAAATCAATTCTTTAAATATTAAAAAAAGATGATTGATTAAAATGGGTGGATTGAAAGATAACCTTGGAATGATAAACATTTTTATAAGTAACTCACTGCTATAAATTTTACAAAGAAAGACCATTACTTATTAAAAATTAATGATTTCCGGTGGCTAATTTTTTTAAGTAGAGTATAAAGACTACTTTAAAAAATGTTTGTAGCACATGTACATTTTTAAAGAATATATAAAATAATAGTAAGAAAGATAATTACCCAGTAAAAATAATAAAGAATATAATGAAGAAGTATACATTGACTTGGGGCCTAATCCAATATCTAGTGTTTTCAGAAGACAAGGAACCATGTGACTCACAGATGCACAGATTAGAAGGGCATTAAAAAAAAGGAGCAGAGATTATAGTTAATGTTGTCACAAACCATTCCAGAGATAACAGAAGCTATAAGAGACAGGAAAGTATTCAGCCATAGAGGTTGCAGAGGGAGCATGACTGCCAGCACTTTATTTCAGGTTTCGGATCTCCAGAACTGTGTGAGAATAGATTTGTTGTTTTAAGCTACTCAGAGTTGGTTATTTGTTACAGTAGCTCTAGGAAAGTAACACACCAAGCAAATGGCATTAAAAAAAAAAAAAAAGAACAAAAACAGCACAAGCAGTCAATAAAATGAAGTCAGTTTGAGCATCTTTTTTATGAAATATTGGCCATTTGTAATTTTGCCTCCATCTTGGCCATCATGTATTCCATTCTCCACTGAGCACAAGAATGTTCTTTTAAAAAGTGTATTGGATTAAATCAAACTCCTGCTTAAAAAAAAAAAAAAAAAAAAAACCAGTATGTGCCATATTAGGATCAGTTTGCTTACAAGAAACAAAATATCCAAATATCAGAGGTTTAAACAAATAATGTCATTTCAAATGGGGACTGAGGCACATAGGTCAGCAACTCAACAGCGACTGGCTGCTTTAAATCCATGAATCTACTCCTCCATTTTCAGATTAATACAACACTAGTTCCTATTGCCTGGAAAATCCCATGGACGGGGGGGGAGCTTAGTAGGCTACAGTCCATGAGGTTGCAAAGAGTCAGACACAACTGAGTGACTTCACTTTCACTTTTCATTTCCTACCCTTTGTTTACTTATCCTTGCACTCTGCTTTCTGCATTCAAAATCATCAAAGCATTATCATCAAAATCCTTAAATTACTTTAACTTCTTAAAATGTTTCCTTCCTTTGGTTGTTTGAATCCTTATCTGCTCTCCTTTGAAGATTGCTTTCTTTGCACCCACTTGTTAGTACTGACTCCATTTCTCCCATGCTCCTCACACTTTGAAACTGTGAGTGTCAGATGCCTCCCTGCTGTTCATTAGTGAATGATGGCCATTGCCTTCCTTCTTCTTTAAATCTCCCAGCTTTAAATTATATGCCATTAAACTACACCACTAGCATCCTCTCCAGATTACCATCATCCACAGGTCCTGAATCATGATCCCTCTCTCCAATATCATTCATCATGCTGTTGTTGTTCACTTGCTGAGTCCTGTCCAACTTTTTGAGACTCCATGGACTGTGGCATGCCAGGCTCCTCTGTTCTCCACTATCTCCTTGAGCTTGCTCAAATTCATGTTCATTGAGTCAGTGATGCTATGCAACCATTTCATCCTCTGCCACCTCCTTCTCCTCTTGCCTTCAATCTTTCTCAGCATCAGGGTCTTTTCCAATGAGTCGGCTCTTCCCATCAGGTGGCCAAAATATTGGAGGTTCAGCTTCAGTAACAATCCTTCCAAAGAATATTAAGGGTTGATTTCCCTTAGGATTGACTAATTTGATCTCCTTGCAGTCCCAGAGACTCTCAAGAGTCTTCTCCAACACCACAGTTTGAAATCATCAATTCTTCAGCACTCAGCCTTTTTTATGGTCCAGCTCTCAATCTATACATGCCTACTGGAAAAAAACATAGCTTTGACCTTGGATCTTTATTGGTAAAGTGATGTCTCTGCTTTTTGATATGCTGTCTAGGTTTGTCACAACTTTCCTTCCAAGAAGCAAGAGTCTGTCAATTTCATGGCTGCATTCACCATCTGAATTGATTTTGGAGCCCAAGATAATCAAATCTGTTACTGCTTCTTCTTTTTCTCCTTGTATTTGTCATGAAGTGATGGGACTGGATGCCATAATCTTAATTTTTTGAATGTTGAGTTTTAAACCAGCTTTTTAACTCTCCTCTTTCACCCTCATCAAGAGACTCTTTAGTTCCTTTTCATTTCTTGCCATTAGAGTGGTATCATCTGATTATCTGAGGTTGCTGATATTTCTCCTGGCAATCTGGTTCCAGCTTGTAATTCATCCATCCCAGCGTTTCACAAAATGTACTCTACATAGAGGGGTTTCCCAGTGGCTCAGTGGTAAAGAATCTGCCTGCAAAGCAGAAAACACAAGAGACCTGGGTTCAATCCCTGAGAGGGAAAGATCCCCTGTAGGAGGGCCTGGCAACCCACTCCAGTATTGTTGCCTGAAGAATCCCACGGACAGAGGAGCCTGGAAGGCTACAGCCCATAGGGTCGCAGAGTCAGACATTACTAAAGTAACTTAGCATGCACTCACTCTGCATAGAAGTTAAATAAGCAGGATGACAGTAAACTGCCTTGTTATACTTCTTTTCCACTTTAACAAATCAATTGTTCCATGTCTGGTTCTAATTGTTGCTTCTTTACCCGCATACAGGTTTCTCAGGAGACAGGTAAGGTGATCTGGCATTCTCATCTCTTTAAGAATTTTGGAGCTTGTTTGATCCAAACAGTCAAAGGCTTTCATGTGGTTAAAAAAGCAGTAGATATATTTCTAGAACTATCTTGCTTTCTCCATGGTCCAACAAATGTTGGCAATTTGATCTCTGGTTCCTCTGCTTCTTTGAAACCCAACTTGTACATCTGGAAGTTCTCAGTTCATGTACTGATGAAGCTTAACTTGGAGGATTTTGAGCATAACCTTGCTAGCATGTGAAATGAGCACAATTATACAGTAGTTTGAACATTCCTTGGCATTGCCTTTCTTTGGGATTAGAATGAAAACACATTTTCCAGCCCTGTGGCCACTGCTGAGTTTTCCAAATTTGCTGACATATTCAGTGAAGTTCTTTAACAGCATCATCTTTCAGGATTTTAAATAGCTCATTTGAAATTCCATCACCTCCATTAATTTTGTCTGTATTAATGCTTCCTAAGGCCCACTAGACTAGCTCTAGGTGAGCGACAACACCACTGTGGATATCTGGGTCATTAAGACCTTTCTTGTATAGTTCTTCTGTGTATTCTTGTCACCTCTTCTTAATCTCCCCTACTTCTGTTAGATCCTTACTGTTTCTGTCCTTCATCATGCCCATCCTTACATGAAATGTTCCCTTGACATCTACAGTTCTCTTGAAAAGATCTCTAGTCTTTCCCATTCTATTGCTTTCCTTTATTTGCATTGTTCATTTAAGAAGGCCTTCTTATCTCTCCTTGCTGTTCTCTGGAATTCTGCATTCAGTTGGGTATATCTTTCCCTTTCTCCCTTACCTCTCACCTCTCTTCTTTCCTCAGCTATTTGTAAAGCCTTCTAAGACAACCATATTGCCTTCTTGCATTTCTTTTTCTTTAGGATGGTTTTGTCACTGCCTCCTGTCACTCATCATAACTCTTAGTAATTTAATTCTCCATTCATATAATTCTTCCAGTCTCTTAGTCTTTCAGTTTCTTGACCTCCTATCCACCAAAAATTTCATCTTCTATCCTACTTCAGCCACTTGATCCCATGGTTTATTCCTTAGACTTGTATATTAGTAATAATTGCATCCCATTCATAAACTCAATTTCAGGCATTTACTCCACTGAAAACAATCTCCTATTATTCCATCTTAGTGTCTCACTTCCATGGGAATTTAAAGCACTGAACCTACTTTTTCAATGACCATCCATTGTCCTCGGTTTCTGACTTCCCTCTTCATTAACCTTAACCTTAACCATTGCCATTCATTGTAATCATATTCATGTAAATTCAAGACCCCCAAGGTCAAATGCCTTTTAGTGTTTTCGAATAATCCTGAATTCCCCTAGTCTATTCAATTTTCCATATTCCTAGATAAGTATTTATTTCATACTTTTTATCTTCTTCTCAAATGAGTGGCTCTCTCACCAGGTCTAATATTTCCCACTGCTTCACTAGACATGTTTAAAATGTCTAAAACTAACTCTTCACCTACCATTGAAAATATGTTCCTTTATAGGATTCCCATTACAATGAATGACAACTCAATTTTCCTCTTTTCCATAGACCAAATATTGTTGAAAAAATAAATTTTCAAAAAATTGGGGGTGTCTTCATCAGTTCGTGGTTTCAAGATAGCTATCATAGTGTCAGATATCACTAGAATATTCACTCAGGAAACAGTCAGGAAAAAACTCGTGATTCACATCTTGTCTTTTATCAGAGGACAAAACAGGGAAAAAACGTTTATCAGGGAAAAACTTCCTCTTCACGGTTGACTTCCCCTTATACATTATTGGCTAGAATTAGTTTACATTGCCAACCCTAGACACAGGAAGGCTTGGAAATTGGAAATTGAATTTCTATGATTTATTTAAACCAATTGTAATTCATCCCTTTGTTCTGGGCCCCTTTTCTATCAAACTGTAGAACTGGAATTCTATACTCAGAAAAAAAAATGCATTCCTATATACTTACTTGAGTTGTGTTCTAAGATACAGTTATTTTGAAATAGGTTGATCCTTTCAAAGCTAGCTTTCAAGCTTTTTAGGTTGGATTAAATCTTTAATCTTATCTCACTAATGAAATAGCACCACCTAAGTACTTTTCAGGCCCATGTATTATGCAGTTTGCCACTGACTATCCTGTGATGTATCTAGTCTCATATTAGCCCTAGGAATTCTGTCTCCAGCTCTTTTCCTGCGGCCCCTTTCTCACTCTTGTTCTCATCAGTACTCAGAAACAGACTCATGGGAAAGCTATCAGGTTTTCCTAAATTTTCGCTGGAAGTTTCTCTTCTCTCTATTATCTTCCCTGCATATTTTGCCTGCCTTTTCCTCCTTGAATTCTCAGCAATACCTCCTTGATTCAAGATGACCCCCAGTCTCTGTTTATGGTCTCCTTCCCAGGCTGTGGCCTGGAAATGCTCTAGCCAGTTCACTAGGGCAATCGTATAATCTCATTTACTTCCTTTCTTCAGTGATCACTGCCCTGTGACATCTATTACCGAAAGTCTGAAAACTTGATTATGTGTCTGTGTATAAATATACGTGTATGTGTGTGTATACATGTATATGTTGTTTTCTTTTTTGTTAAACATTCTTAATTTCTATAAGTACTCTACTGAAAAGTAGTTTTGAAACGGGACTATTTTTCAACTGCATAAAGTTTTCTACCATCTATTTTATATTATGGGTATTATTTTATAATAACACTAAACATTTTTAAAGCAAAATTTTCAGTAAGTTTGGAATGAAATAAAATCCAATTTTAAGAAACCAAGGAGCATGAGTTGGATTGTGTAAAATGTCAAAAAGAATTATGTGAAATATTACTCAGCCATTAAAAAGAATGAAACAATGACATTTGTAGCTACATGGATGGACTTAGAGCTTATTATACTAAGTGAAGGAAGTGAGAAAGAGAAAGAGAAATATATGATATTATTAAGATGTGGAAACTAAAATATGACACAAATGAACCTATGTGTGAAAACAGAAATAGATTCACAGATATGGACAACAGGCTTGCTGTTGCCAAGCAGGGGTGGGGCAGGGAAGGATTCAGAGTTTGAGATTAGCACATGCAAGCTATTATGTATAGGATGGATAAACAGCAAGGTCTCACTGTATAGCACAGGGAACTACATTTGATATCTTGTGATAAATCATAATGGAAAAGAAAATGAAAAAGAATATATAGGTGTAACTGAGTTTGTCTGCTCTACAGCAGAAGTTAACAAATTAACACAGCATTGTAAATCAACTATATTTCAATAAAATCTTTAAAAAGGAATTGTGCACTTTTTCAAGTTAAAATCATGCTAAGTAATATTGCTCAAGAAAGAAGAATTCAAATCTTCTCATTTAGAACATGAAAACTCATGTTTGCACCAATAATGAAAGAAAGGACATAATGACTGAGAGAGAGAGAAAATGCTGCTATTTAGAGCTGCTGGCATAAGCAGAAGGTACATATGCTTCCTGGAATGTGAAACTGAACTGTGTTTGAGACTTTTAAGATTCAACAATGCAGAAGCCACTAAAAGAAAAATGGCTTTACTTCTATGCTACATTTGCCAACAACATCACGGATCCTAAATGAGATGGAATGCATTTGATAAATTTTCAAAGATCAATCAAAAAATTTAATTGAAATTCAAAGGGAAGGAAGAAAAGCATCCATTTTTTCACCTGTAAGCACATTAAATTTAAATAAGAAAACTGATGAGACAGAAAATAAAAATAAAGAATGTTTCCAACATTCTTAGGATTTAAAAAAATGTAGAGATGATCTAAACCAAATTGGAATTTCTTAACTCCATTTTTTTCCCCACTTGCCTGTAGTTCCATAAGAGCAGAAAACATGGCTATTGTTATTGTCTTATCTTCATCACCTAGCACAATACCTGGCACAGAGTTCTGACTCAATAAGTAAACTCTACCTAAGCCTAAACTATATTTATGTCATTGCACAAAAAGTAAGTAAAAATTTGGGGGCTTAACTTTTTAACACAAGTATGCAAATATAGTTTTTACATGATAACATAGTTTGGTGCTATGGAGTTGACAACAAACATGTTAATAAAAGGAGATGCTTCAAGTAAATATGTCTTATAGAAAGAGGAATGGCAATACTTAACAAGAAGTTTGTATGTGTTCATGTGTGTATCCTTGTGGTTAGAAGATTGTTAGGATAGTACACCAATGATTTCTTAAAGAGAAGTCAGAGAGAGCTACATTTTCTTAATCTATACTAGGAGCAAAAAGGAAGAAACTGAGTATTTATGGGGGGAAAAAATAACTTCTCAAAGACTCATTTGACTGAAAGCAGAATATCAGAAAAAATCTTGATGTATCTCTGACAATATCTATACTCATAAGAACAATACCAATTCTACACAAACTCTTTTAGAAAACAGAAGAGGGAAGAACACTTTCCAACTCATTTTGTAAGTTTCAACTCATCAATTTAAACTAATATGAAAAGTGGACAAAAAAATATTACAAGAAAACTATAAATCAGTATCTTTCATAAACACAGATTCAAAAGTACACCCCAAATTATTAGCAAGCTGAATCCATCAAATCCACCATGATCATGTGGGTTCATTCCAAGAATGCAATTTTGGGTCAGCATTTGAAAATCAATTTAAATCACCATACTATTAATAGCAGACTAAAGAAGAAAAATCATATGATCATTTCAAAAGATGCAGAAAAACACTTAATGACATTCAGCATTTATTAATGATATGGAAAAGATTTCAGCTATCTAAGAATTAAAGTGTATTTCCTTAACCTGATTAATAGCATGTGCAAAAGAAACTTAACAGCTATTGTCATAATTATCATTAAAGTAAAAATGTTTCTCACTAAAACCAGGGACAAGTCAAGGATATTTTCTTTGATCTCTCATTTCAATTTATAAAAACTGAACAAAACATTCATAAAAACACTTCACCAAAGAGGACAAGAGGATGTATGGATGAAAAATTAATTCATGAAAATACACTCAATATCACAAATCATTAGAATGAAAATTAAAGTCACAATGAAATACCTCTACAAATATAATAAAATGGCTAAAACAAAAAATAAAACTGCTAACACTATGTCTTGGTTGAGGCTGCAAATCAGCTGGAACTCTTTAACATATTAATGATAGGAACAAAAAATGCAGCCACTTTTCAAAACAGTTTGCTAGTTTCTTATACAGTTAAACTTATACTTACCATGAAACCATATAAATTCCACCTTTGGTGTTTAACCAAAATGGGAAAAGTATATCCCCCCCCCAAAAAAAATTGTTTATAAACATTTAGAGTGGCTTTATTATAATCACTCAAGTATCCCAAATGCTCATCTTCTGATAATAGATAAATAACTGCACCTGTCAACAAAGGAGACGTGGGCTCAATCCCTGGGTCAAGAAGATCTCCTGGAGGAGGGACTACCAACCCAATCCAGTATTCTTGCCTGTGAAATCCCACGGAGAGAGGAGCCTGGTGGGCCAAGTCCATGAAGTCACAAAGAGTGGGACAAGACAGCATGCACACCTTTTGTGGCATATACATGGAATGGAATGCATGCATGTGTGCTATACATAGAATGCAATGCGTGCGTGCATGCTAACTCACTTCAGTTGTGTCCAGCTCTTTGCAACCCTATGAACTGTAGCCCACTAGGCTTCTCTGTCCATGAGATTCTCCAGGCAAGAATACTGGAGTTAGTTGCCATTCCCTTCTCCAGGAGATCTCCCTGACCTAGGGATTAAACCTGTGTCTCCTGCAGCTCCTGCACTGTAGATGGATTCTTTACCCAGGGAAGCCCTAAAATGGAATAATGCCCAGCAATTAAAAGGAATTTACTGCTGTGTTCAACAACTTGGATGAATCTCAAATACATTATATATGGAGTGTAAGAAAGTCAATACAAAAGGTTACATACTACATGATTCCATTTATATGACATTCTGGAAAAGGCAAAATCAGAGGGACAGGAAACAGATCTGTTTGCCAGGGGTGAGGGAAGGGCAGGAAGGGATCGATTAGAAAGTATCAAGAAAGAACTCTTCAGGGTGAGGCTGATGGAAATGTTCTGTATCTTGATTGTGGTGAGGGCGCAAAGCTGTACACATTTGCTAAAACTCAAAGAACTGTATACCTAAAAAGGTGAATGAACTATACTGTAAAAAACTATACTAGTCATCTATTACAGTCTGACAAAGCATCCTAAAACTTAGTGGCTTAAAACAATAAACATTATCTCACAATTTCTGTGGGTCAGAAATGCAAACTCAGGCAACCCCGGCTCAGAGTCTCTCTCACAAGGTTGCATGTTAACTTCTGAGCTGGTAGAGTCATCTCAAGTTTCTCAATGTAGAGACAAGATCCACTTCCAAGCCCACTCGGATAGCTGTTGGCAGCCCTCCATTCCTCACTGCTTATTGACTAGACACCTTCCTCTGTTCCTTGTAAGGGGGTTTCTCCATAGAGTAGCTCACAGCATGAAAGCTGGTTCCATAAAGTGAGTAAGCAAGAGACGGAGAGATCAGCTTGACACAGAAGCCAGTGCTTTTCAGTCTAACCTTGGTAATGACTTCCTGTTGAAGTGAAAGTGTTAGTCGCTCAGTAGTGTCTGACTCATTGTGATCCCAAGGACTGTAGCCTCTGTCCATGAAATTCTCCAAGCAAGAATACTGGAGCGGGTTGCCCTTCCCTTCTCCAGGAGATCTTCCTGAACCAGGGTTCGAACCTGGGTCTCCTGCATTGCAAGCAGATTCCTTACCGGCTGAGCCACCTACTTTTGCCATATTCTATTCATTAGAAGCAAGTTGCCACATCTAGCTCACAAGTGAGGGAAGGAGATTACACAAAGACATGAATACCTGGAAGTAGATCACCGAGTATCAAGTTACAGCCTGTCCACTGCACAAATTATACCCCAATAAGCTTGCCCCTTGGAAAAAAAAAAAGAAACATTAGAAATAGGATTAAAGTGAAGTGTATACTTAAGGGCAACTAAGGTAAGGAGACCAAAGTAAAACAGAATATGTTTAACAACATGTGTCCGAGATGTATGCTTACATGTCAAGACTGATATCTCCATGGAGAAGATCAGACAGCTGAGGAGGTGGAGGGGAGAATGGTTAGAAACAAGACTTTATTGATTAGACACAAACGGGGTTTTAAGAGCAAGACCTGAGACAAGGAATGAAGACAGAGGTCTCCGGACTTGGAGCAACAAGAGATGATGCCAGCTTTAATATTAATCCCTCTGGGAAAAACTTCAAAGAGCAAAGCAAAACAATCAAGCAACAAAAACAACAAAAAACTAGTTACAATATTAGTCAACAAAACCATGGATTAATAAGTGCTAAATTGCCAAGCCCCAATGATAGCATTTTTAAAGTTTACTAGTGGCTCTCACTCAGTTCCTCAGGACTGGCATATGATGGGGACAGGAGCCAGGTAGATCATTACAGAGACTTGACTTGACAGCAACACATGTGAAGAAACTCTGAAAGGCTTTAACTTACAGAAAGTTCAATATGTGCCAATAGTGAAATTAATTTGCTTGAAAGGTCAATTCAATAATAGGCTGTACTCAAAGACTACCATGTCCATGCACCTTTATGGTAAGATCATACTAGAATTAAATGACTTGGCAGATGTTTTCTCTCACTGAGATCAATCTTTGAGGTTTAAATGATATGAAAAAAATTTTACTAGGGAGTTGAGACCTAAAATGTAAGATAGCTAAAGAGATTTTAATGGATTATATAGCATGATCACAGAGCATGGAAACATACAAATTTATTTTTATGTGTTAATACATAATATTCATTATATTTAATATATAATATAATTTTTATTTATATATAAATATGAAACATTTCAAATACTCTGCCCCATTGCCAAAAAACAGTGATTTCCCCCTCTGATGTGGATAATATTCTGGGAGAAGTAAGAATTCTAGTTCAGTCATTTTGCAGATTGAGGAATGCTAAAGACTTCAGTAGAAAGCAATACAGTAGCAGTGCTGTTCTAATCAATAAAGCCTGTTCCTTTAAGGACTGAAATATATATCACTATATAAAGTTTAAGGAGAAGCTTGTGATTTATTTCTCACATGTAGATAATGGGCAAGAATATTTACTATCAGATTTCCCTTTGTAAGTGTTTAAACATGCCATTAATTTGATTGCCTTCTGATTGATGAGTTGTTGTTCAGTTGCTAACTTGTGTCTGACATTTTTTGCCAGGCTACTTTGTCCATAGGACAGCAAGAATACTGGAGTGGGTTGCCATTTCCTTTTTCAGGGAATCTTTCCAACCCAGGAATCGAACCCGAGTCTCCTTCATTGGCAAGAGGATTCTTTACCACTGAGCTACCTGGGAAGCCAATTGATGAGTAGAAGAGTTTAATTTTCACTTATGACTTCAATAAGAAATGGAGTCATTTGGGTCTGGAAAGTTTTTTGGTTACTCTTGTTATCCCTTTTCTTAGATGTAAGATCCAGAAGATTAGGGACTGGATGTTTACCCTACAGTAAACCTTGCTATATGGTAGGCAGTCGATGTTTGCCTCAGAACTAGGTGATAGCCTCACTACTTTTCTATTCTTCCACTATAATAATATGAATTCTTGTTGGTATAAATGTCCTTGTCCATCTTAAGTGTTACCATGTGTTAATATTTTTTTCCAAAACAATGCATTTTTTCACATAATCATCCATAAAATGCATAATTATCCACAAAGTTAACCTCACCCTCTTAAATGATGTGGAGAAGCCTGGAAGAGTGGGGGAAACAATTACAATAATTTTTCTGAAGATACAAAATTTCCATTGAAAAAATGCTGAGCAAACATGCACAAGGTCAGTTACCATGAAACAAAGATTGTTCTTAAAAAATTAAAGATTAAGTTCAATAAAATTATAAATTAATTTGATTTATAAATTTATAAATTTATTTGAACTATAGCTTAAAGAAGACTGTGATAATTGACTGGATTTTTAACTCAGATACCAATAAAAATAATTTTAAAAACCTTTGGTCTTTATAATGACAATGTATCAATAAAAAGAGCAAGCATCTATTTTTGGCCAGAGTTCACATATATGACAATATAGGTATGTACCATACAACGTCAGTGTGCAATTTTTATTCCTGAAGGTGAATGATGAATCACTATTTGCCAAGCACAGAGTGATTTGCATGCAACATTTCATTTAACAGCAATCTCATGAGCAAGACATTACAACCTCCATTTTACAAAAATGGAAATTGAGGTACATAAAGTTTAGATGGTATCCCCAAGTTCACACAACTAGTAAACAGTGAAGCTGAAATTAAAACCTCATCTGTCAACCCCTAGATGAATCTTAGAGTTGATTCAATTCCTTTTCATTTAGTATCTCTATCTGAAATACTACTACCCAATTAATTTAGCTATTTAAACCAATATTTATTTGATATGCAGAATTTTATGGTCTGCTTTCATTTCTTTAAGATTATACTAAGGTATTAGCCTTGTATGTAAATAAAGTTTTAGTTAAAATGATATTTATCATAATATTGTTTAAAAATAAAACAACAATTAACAGAAATATAAATACCCTAAAATTCCAAAATGGGCAAGCAGTTTAAAATATTATGAAATACAGGGTATCCTCAAATAGAATGACATGTAAAGTGTTCACCAAGTATATAATCTTAAGTGTTTATAAGTACTAAGAAGCTTACAAAGTAGTCTCACAGCAAACTTATAACTCTATTGTCTTTTTCCTTGAATACTGCATTCATGAAATTCCATTCAGCATCTTACTTTTTTTTAAATGACACTGTCTGACTCTTAAATTCTCCTGATCCTAGTTCCATATAGGAAATATATCCCTCTTCTCTACAAAAATAACAAATTTTAATAATAGAAAATATATAAGTATTAAATAATCCATAGTTTCACTGGAAAACAAAGGGGTCTTTTTCTAAGCAGCTCTGAGAAAAACTGTGAAAATTTTAGGAAACTGCATTGGGTTAATAACAAAACTTTACAGCACCAAAAAAAGAAAGAAAGAAAAATTTCATCAAGCAAATACAAAAAATAAAATTGCCTTTAGAAAACCTGAACCCAAGGTCTAGATCCACCACTACAGGATGGAGTGAGAGTAAGCCAAAAAGTAGTCAGCAGGTTGTTCATTCATGTCAAGCCCCGTATTCCATATGCTTGGCTGTGATGTTTGTTCTCAGTGAATGCTGTGAAATTAAGTCTTGAAATAATGTAGAACATGTTTGTTGATAAAGTTCAAGGATAGATTTTGCAGCCAGAGAATTAGTGGGGTTCCTTAGGTAATTTTACCACGGAATTAGCAAAGGTTACAAAAAAGCTCTTTTTACTTTCACAGAGCTGATCATTAAACATTTAACAGAACACCACATAGCTGCAAGGGAGACTGGAAAACAAAAGCTTTTCTTTTTATTATGTTCTAAACTGATCATATTTCCATCCCATATTTTGTTGGCAAGAGAGGATGGAATGGCAGAAAACTAACAGTAACTGATACACGAAGAGATGTGATTTTAGTTTTTGGAAGTTAAAAACTTGATTACTAAAATAATTTCAAATCTCTACATAAAGAATGACTTCTTGAAGAACAAATAATACCTAAAATGGAATTAGTAATCTAGAAAAATTATTTATTTTTTTCCACATGCATACTCAGTCACTCAGTCGTGTCAGACTGTTTGAGACCCTATGGACTACAGCCTGCCAGGCTCCTCTGTCCATGGGATTTTTCTGGGCAAGAATACTGGAGTGGATTGTCATTTCCTCCATTAGAGGATCTTTGTGACCCAGGGTTTCAACCCCCATTTCCCGTGTCTACTACACTGGCTGATGGATTCTTTACCACTGAACCACCTGGGAAGCCCATTTGTTTCCATAGTATAGTACAAAGTAAAACTAACATAAAACTACAAAGAAAATTTTAGCACATAGAGGGTAGATCTGAAAGGTTCAATATCTGTAATAATAGAAATTTCACAAGCAATGTAAGTATTCTACAAACAAAGAATAGAATTAATAGAAGAAGAAACATCAAATAGTTAACATAGAAAACTTTCTCTTAGAGACACATATCTAGGAAAAAACCTTCTTGTAATCTGGGATGTCAAAGGATAAAGAGAAATTTCTATCATATTCACAATAAGCAAAATAAATTACCTATGTTAGATTGAAAATCAGACCATAAATAACTAACATTTACTTAACAGTGAAAAATGAACTTGATTTTAACTATGGATGGAGTATAAATTGGGGGCTATTTGACACATTTTACATAACTGTTAAAAGCGCATATCCTTTGAGTGATGAGACGATTATTCTGGTAGCTATCTTCTGTGAATATCGGCACACATGTGCAAGGACATATGTAAAAAATTGTGTCACTGTGTAGCAAAAACTAGAGTCAACCTAGGGTCTTCTTGCCCAAGAATAGTTAAATACACTTTAATATTTTCATATTATAGAAATCTATATAAGCAGTTAAAAGAAAAAGTGATATCTCAATGTGCTATGAGGAAGGATTCTATAAATTAAGTAAGGAGCAAGTTGCAGAACAATGGATAGAATTTGCATATGCAGATAAGTGCAAAGGATACACAAAACGTAATTAGTAGCAATTAATCTTAGAATTGGTAAAGGGAGATAACTTCCACTCTTTCTTTCACACATTTGTTTAATCCTTGATTTTTTCACAAACAGCAAACACTTCTCTAGTTTTTATTTTTTAAAGTTATCCTAGAACACATTTATGAATAAAGGCTAGATTTCCAAGAAATATGGATAGTCCAAAAATGGTGGGAAAAATACAATAATAAAAAGCTGATATCCTTATGAGATACAATTTTCAAACTTAAGCAGAAATCATGACATTTGATAAATTTGGTCACTAGAAAAACTAAAACTATAAAACAGCTTCCACCACTAAAGAAAAAGAAAAGAAAAAGCATATGGAAAACAAATATCATAAGAAATTGAAAGAACAAAAGCATATAACATGCATTATAAAGTACTAGATATATTCATACATACATACATATGTACAATATTTAAAAGTTCTAAGTAGAATAAAGAAAGTTTAAATAGCTTGTCCAAAATAATATAGTTAAGAAAGCAAAGATCTGATAAGACTGGAATTTTACTGACAACATCAGAGAAGGGCTCAAGGTCTGACCACCCTGCTGCCCACTTCTAACTAGCAAGTGCTGGCCACAGGGGCAAGGCAGAGCCAAGAGTCAGGACACAACAAGCTCTCTCAGGCCATACTGGTAAATGTTTAAGTCAGTTCACAATTTCTGGACATAAATCTATAAAATAATTAAAATACCTTTAAAATATGACTACCCTTTAATTCAGCAATCTCACCTGTAGAAATTAACCCTAAGAAAATAATCAGATGACTATTTAAAACAGTCTTGTGAAATTGTGAAGACCACTTGAGTATCCAACAATAACGGATTGGTTAAAGTAATCATGATATATAGATAGATAAAGATCTAGATATACAGAGAGATATCCACACATAGGCATAGAAATTTGTTAACTTTTACATATTTTAAGAGGTGAGAATGTAAGATATTTCATGTGCTTCTGTTAATGAAACTATATGTATATAGAAGTGTGTCTGGAAATATATTAAATTTCCTCCAGACATATTTATTGAGCATCTAATAGAGAAGCCAGCACTATATAGTGGTTATAAGTACCCTCCCTGCAACCAGGTAGCCTAAATGAATCCCAAATCTGCTGCTTGCCTGCCCTATGGACTTTGGCAAATCATGCATGATCTCTCAGTGGAAAAGAATGCTGTGAAGAAAAGTGCATCAGGGTGGGAATAGAGAATGACGGTAGATCAGTTAGAGTGGATAAGGTCTCAAGAGAAAAGCTGTAAGGAGTGGGGGAACAGAGAGTAGTAAGCTCCCCAGATTTCCAGGAAATAGAATCCTATGCAGAAGGAATTTCAAATGAAAAAGTCTGAGGCTTGGGAGTTTGTGGAGTGTTCTGGGAGGAGCAGGAGGTCAGGGTGGCAGCAATATTGTAAATCACACCCAAATGTTCATACTTGAATGCCTGGAGCTAGTTTTCTTTGTATACTTGTTTGGATTTTTGCAATTAGCATGAAGTACTTCTACAATGGAAAACAACAAAAATATTCACATTGGGAAAAAGAAAATAGCAAGTTACTCTATTTCTGATTACCCTCTGCAATCAGTATTATCAGTGTTCCATTTCTTAAAAGTACATACTCAAACTTTCTAAGTAAAATTCAAAACCATCTGCTTCTTTAGGCTCTCATGGGAGGACTTAGCAGTGAGAAGTGTGTGCACATGAGCCTGCTCAGGATAGGGCTGTTTTAATGCTTTGCTCTTTACCATGCCTCCACCCTCCAACCATGTTTGATTACAAACCATTTTTAACTTTAAATGACTTTTTCAAAATTGGCATTTCCCTCATGTGCCAAAAGTAATAAGCATATATTTTAAAAGGAGAAAATGAATTTGATAAAATATTTGGCTTGGCTAGGAATGTTTTCAGTAGTTTATTAACTGCAAAGTAATTCCCTACTGAATGCCAGAGATCCTGTGCAAGATGTTGCCTGGGGCTAAATAATATGTGTTCACCTTTTAATCACACTGACAGAAGGGAAATGGAAAGCAAGTCTCCCAGTACTCAACATGCAGTCTTTATTTTAGTGGAGAGGATCATTAGGCATGAATTGCACCAAATATCATATAATTCAAAAAAGTTTATTATTTTGTTTGGTAGTATAGTATATAGGTATTTCCAATAATCTTGAAATTCACTCCCATTCAAATAATGAAACCATATTGTCAAGTTGAAAGTCCCTGTCTTACATCTTGCTTATTTCTGCCTGATCTTCAAGCTAGCAATGGACAGCATCCTTTCCTTCCCAGATTATACATTCATCATTTTCAAGAGCCATGGCTTAAAAAAAAATTATAGGTTTCTTTGGTTCATCTTTGCAGTCAGGTTCACAA
Organism: Muntiacus reevesi; assembly: GCF_963930625.1. Taxonomy (NCBI): domain Eukaryota; kingdom Metazoa; phylum Chordata; class Mammalia; order Artiodactyla; family Cervidae; genus Muntiacus; species Muntiacus reevesi. The sequence goes on along the minus strand of NC_089249.1, from coordinate 98,579,743 downwards.
TATTACCAGTGTGACAGGGACCCTAGACCTTATTTACTGAGCTTTTGTACAGGTGGTTGACTTTACAGCTCTATTAGAAGCAGATTGAGGGCAGGAAATAGTGTCGTATTTACTTTCTAATCCTGAGCAGCTATCACATTGTTTGGCAGGTAATAAATGTACAATATTTGTTTGTTAAAAGACAATTAAAAGATAATTCTGGATTACAGTAACTTTCTACTTCATATTGTTATAATGTAAATTTGCAATTTTATTTCAATAGCAATTTTCTTCCTGCTCTACATCTAATTCTCCAAGTCCAGTAAGAAGGTCAGCAAGAGCACAATCTAACTGAAGAAATTTGTTTATTAGTGAGAACCATTCCAGTCTGAATTTATATTTTCAGTTTTATATCTTTAATGTTTAAAAAAAATTATTTTCTAGAGGAAGCCAAAAGTAGTTATAGTGAAAACTCAACTCATTAACTATTCTGAACTAAAATAGGTCTCATTCATTGTTTGGCTTTGGACACTATTATGTAAACTTGAAATATTTGGGTTTTGTTTCATTTATTTTTATTTACTTATTTTTACTCTCTATATATTGTCATACAATTTTTAAAGGTTTGCTCCCTTTACAGTTATAAAATATTGATTATATACCCCATTTGTACCATACACCCCTGTAGCCTTATACCAGATAGTCTGTGCCTCTTATTCCCACAACTCTGTATTGCTCCTCCTCCCCCACTGATAACCCCCAATTTGCTCTGAATATCTGTGAGTCTGTTTCATTTTTGTTATATTTGCTAGTTTGTTGTATTTCTTAGATTCCACTTATAAAAGATAGCAGAGTATTTGTCTTTCTCTGACTTATTTCACTTAGAATAATGCCCTCCAAGAGCATCCATGTTGCTGAAAATGGCAAAATTTAATTATTTTTTATGATTCGATAGTATCCCATTGTATATATGCATATCATATCTTCTTTATCCTGGAGAATTTGGTTTTGTTTTGCTTGGGGAAAAAAAAAACACAGAATATAAGAGATTTAATAGAATTAAGTAGATTATCCATTTTAAATGCACCTCCATCCTCAAACTCATCCCTTATTCTATGGTGATAATTAATCTTCCTATGAAAGCAACAAAGATCAGGGAGGGGACCAATTTAAAGACAATCATCAGCTCTGTCATTAACAATATACCTCTCAACATACCTCTCAAAGCTTCTAATCAACATTCTCTTCTTACCTAAAGGCCTTTAAAATACCTTAGTGCAGCCTTCAAGTGCACTCCAGTGGCTACCTTCAGGAGTATCTCTACATATTTCTGTTTTTTATTGATAGTTTCTTTTCTTCTATTTATTTATTTGTGTATTTGGCTGCATTCGGTCTCAGTTGCAGCACTCGGAATCTTTGTGGAATCATGCAGAATCTTTCACTGTGTCACACAACTCTCCAGTGGCTGCATGCAGGCTTAGATGCTCCACGGTGAATGGAATCCTAGTTTCCTGACCAGGAATAGAACCCACGTCAATTGCAAGACCAACCCTCAACCACTGGACAACCAGGGAAGTCCCAACCCCTATACATTTCTTTTTATTCCTTGAAATCCCCACTTCTGTAAAAAATTTAGAGGATAGAGGCAGAGACAATAATCAGCAACCTTTGACAGCATTACTGAGATTTTTCTTCTTCTAATACATTCTAGCTACCAAACTCTAGCTACTAGTCGCTATTAGCAAGTGGCATCTCTCTCTTCTCTGCCTTTCCTTAATGGGTCTTTGATTTTAACATATCTCAAACAGCAGCTTCTGAGTTTCACTGTAGTGGTTAGTAGATTTTATAGTTCCTGTCCTTTTATCAGAAACTTCCATTTTGTATATAAATGAAATTCACCTCCCCCCATGCAGCAGTTATGAGTCTCCTAACACCTCCATCTTATTCTCACTGCTGTATGCAGCAGCTCTGGACTTCTGAAACACCACATTCTCTATCAGACAATCTACACATTGACATCCAACAGAACAGCAGCTAAAGTCTTTTTTTTAGATCTAGAACCTCATTCATCATCTGCTAGCCGTTTAAAGTTTTAAAATTATACTGTATCATAGTCTTTAGGAATGTTCTATTTATGACACATTGCTCTCATTTCAATATAGTTTTGTGGGTGGGTGCGTCATAGTAGGAGCTGAAGCAGAGAGAAAGTTCATTAAATAATCATTTCACACTTTATAATATATGCACCTAATAAACACACTGAAAGATTTAAAATATTCCAGGGAGGCTGTATTCATAGAGGCAGTTTGAAATATGATTTGAGCAATTATGAAAATATATTTATCAAATGCAGACAACCAATCTCTGTATTTCATGGGAAAATACTTTATTTAAACTCTGACTTCACGTCCTATCCATCATTATATCCATCATATATAGCCAGTGTTCTAATGTTCTAACATTTTTATTTCTACCACAAACTTACCACAATTTACTTTGTCTTTATCATATCCTGCTTAAGAAAAATAATATATATTTAATATAGGCATGTGTATATGCATACATTAATATAATCAAGATATACAGAGAGTTTGTAACAAACATGGGGTGAAAATGAAACTGAAAATAAATTAAATAGTGAAATAGCTAAATGAAACAAATTATTAGTATGGATTATCTTTTTGAATGGATTAATCTGACAGCACAACAAATAATGATTAATCTACCTTTGAACACATATCTATTTTGTCTTTCCTTTCTCACTAATAAAAGTTAATATATGTGTTAAAGAATGTCTGCTTAGGTGGTCATCTAATATTTTGTTAGCACTATTAGCAAAAGCCTGGCATTTAAAGAGATCAAACCTTCTAGATCTAACACAGACACAAGTCTCCTCGATATTACCATTTTTGCTTTGTCAAGAATAATTCATGTGACTTTTTGAATAACAGATACAAGATAGTGAGTGCCCACGGCTTTGCAGAAAGATTTTGCATGTTTTATTAATTTTTATATTTGTTTTTAAAGGAGGTTAATTAACCCCAAATTTCTTGGAATATAGAATTTAATTTTCTGGGTATAATGTAAGAACCTTAGCATAAGACATGAAGAAGCATAAGACATCTGAGAAGAAAATGATTCAGATACCAACCTCTAATCTTTAAGAGAAAGCATGTTGGACAGATGACCTGGTTCCAAACCCACCGGAGGCCCTCAGACAATTCCATGGAGACCTCAGGAGAGGAGGTGGCACTTCAGTTTTCCCAAATTGAAGCACAGGGTCCAGGAATTGTCCCCACAACAAACACGCATTGGATGCAGGCTGCTTCACAGGAAGGGGCACACCTTTAATTGGGGAAATTGAAGGAATGCATCTGCAAGCAGCTTGGCAGCCTTAGCTGTAAGTTCCTTCCCTCTGGAGAGAATATTCTAGGTGAAATTGGCAGGTGTTACACAAGGTTCTTTCAACCATCAAAATAAAAATAGAAAGATGAAGAAAATATCCAGAAAAAATTCTGGAACAAATATTACATTGCATGTTTTCTGATCAAAGGAAGAGAAGAGAGCAAAAGAGAGAGAGAGAAAGAGAAGAATGAGGTAACATCTTTATATACCTATTCTCACAAAACATCATGCCTTATATATAATAGATATGATGAGCAAATAAATGAATGATAAAAGCTACTCTTTTCATTCTATAAAAATATCCATGCATTTGATGTTTAGATTACAAACATTTTCAGTTAAGAAACTCTGCCTCACTCACTGTCATTCTGAAGATAGAAGTTTGGCTCCTTGTAAACTTTTCTGAATATTATCTTATAGGAAGAGTTAATTTATATAGACATATTTAACATTTGACAGGAAATTTACTTCCCTTAATCAGTACAAAGCAGACAACTGGGCTTTACTTTTTAGAAAAGAAAACTGAGGTAAATGAAACATATTTAGTAAATTGTTTTGTAGTCTTCATTGGTCTATATCTAGCCATGGTAATGGTATCTTAAAATCAGTAATTAAATGTGCTTTGAAATAACTCTTTAAATATTCAACCATTATCATAATTTATATAAATAATATCTACTCACTTCTAACCAAAGGGCTTTTTTTCTTAGTTCCCTTTGTATTCATATCAAGTTAACCTTTTTTTGTGTGCAGGTATACTAAAATTTTGAAGAATGATAAATATTTACCAAGTATATTTAGATTTTATGATTTTCCTTTAGAAGCAGTTTACTCTTGAGCTATTATTCCATATAATTTCATATTTTTCCTTTATAGAAAGTTTAATGATGCTGCCATAATAATTCATAATCTTTAATTAAAAGGAGTTATGAAACACAAAACATAAAACACCTACTTACAAGCTATATCAAATAGTCTTAAATGTAAAAGCTTCAAAAATTTTTCACATTCTTTGTAATAGAAAGATTTTTTCAAGAAGAAGCATCATTATATACTAGTAAAATACTAAAGTTTTATTCTGTAAATCTTTGAGGTGTTACCTGGTCAAAATATTATGCTAGATGCTACAGAAACAAAGTGGTAAATAAGTTCTTTTATTTGTATGCATAAATGTTATAACACTGAAACTAATGCGTCATATTAATACATTATGAAAATAGTGTATCATACTGCAAAATAAACTAAAATAAATTAAATTAGTATAAGCAAAGGGAAATAATGAAATTATTTCAATCATAGGGACAAGGGAAGATTTTATATTAACCTCTGATGAAATATTTATCCATTGCAACTGTTTCCTTCTCTGCCTCTCCCACTAAACTGCGAATTTATAAGTGGGATTAAGTCTTCATCTCAGTATTTCCTAAGCCTATCCACAGAGCTCTGAGCTAACATAGGACCTTTTAGCTTTTAGGTGAATTAATATGTAAATTACTTACATCTTGAAGGATGAGTTCCAGTTCCATAGAGAACTTTCCAAGTTGAGTTGGAGGTGTTGGCTTGTTCACACAGTCAGTTGCTATATGTTTAATGTTCATTTTGAAAAATGCAGAGGCAAATGTTTCTGAAGTAATAGGTTGATGGCATATTACAGAATACCTTGAATGCCATACAACAGAATTTGATGTTTACTTATTTTGTAGGTAAAGCATTAGGAATTTTATTCACTATTGAGTGGAAGTATAAGCAAAGGAAGGAGATTAGAATGATCCGTGTGGTAAGAGACTCTAATGAATTCATGTTTAGTTTAATACAGACACAGATAGGTATTTACAGAGAAATATTTGTAGATGTGTATGTATAAGAGAGTTAGTATAAGCACATACATCCATGTCAGTTTAGAGGGCCTAAAAACAACAAGAACTCAGTAGTAATAAAGACAGTGTACAAATCTTGGTTTCTTATACCATTTTCCTATAAGAATCAGAGCTCCATTAAAAAGCATTGATTCTAGAAATGGGGTAGGAAGCATTTAAGATGAACCTAGAGCATCTTTAGTGCCAGAAAACAAGCACTCAAAAGAATATAATGATCAGTTCAGTTCTGTTCAGTCACTCAGTCGTGTCTGACTCTTTGCGACCCCATGGACTGCAGCATGTCAGGCCTCCCTGTCTTTCACCAACACCTGGAGCTTACTCAAACTCATGTCCATCAAATGCGTGATGCCATCCAGCCATCTAATCCTCTGTCGTCCCCTTCTCTTCCCGCCTTCAATCTTTCCCAGCATCAGGGTCTTTTCCAATGAGTCAGTTCTTCACATCAGGTGGCCAAAGTATTGAGGTTTCAGCCTCAGTGTCAGTCCTTCCAATGAACATTCAGAACTGATTTCCTTTAGGATAGACTGGTAGGATCTCCTTGTAGTCCAAGGGACTCCTGAAAGTCTTTTCCAACACCACAGTTCAAAAGCATCAATTCTTTGGCATTCAGCTTTCTTTATAGTCCAACTCTCACATCCATACATGACTACTGGAAAAACCATAGCCTTGACTAGGTGGAGCTTTGTTGGCAAAGTAATGTCTCTGCTTTTTAATATGCTGTCTAAGTTGGTCATAGCTTTCCTTCCAAGGAGTAAGCATCTTTTCATTTCATGGCTGCAGTCAGTATCTGCAGTGATTTTGGAGTCCCCCAAAATACAGTCTCTCACTGTTTCCATTATTTCCCCCTTTCCATTCCCCATGACGTGATGGGACCAGACACCATGATCTTAGTTTTCTGAATGTTGAGCTTTAAGCCAACTTTTTCACTCTCCTCTTTCACTTTCATTAAGAGGCTCTTTAGTTCTTCTTCACTTTCTGCCATAAAGCTGGTGTCATCTGCATATCTGAGGTTATTGGTATTTCTCCCAGCAATCTTGATTCTAGCTTGTGCTTCATCCAGCCTGACATTTCACATGATGTACTCTGCATATAAGTTAAATACACAGGGTGACAATATACAGCCTTGATGTACTGCTTTCCTGATTTGGAACCAGTGTGTTGGTCCATGTCCAATTCTAACTGTTGCTTCTTGACCTGCATGCAGATTTCTCAGGAGGTAAGTCAGGTGTCTGGTATTTCTATCTCTTGAAGAATTTTCCACAGTTTGCTGTGATCCACACAGTCAAAGGCTTTGACTTAGTAATAATAATGATGATGATGATAATCATTATCAGTGATGATGATGACATATATCAATATGATGATATTATCAATATCAGTTTACAAATAGTGACAAATGTACCCAGTAATCCAAGTTGTTAGTAATAGGGGAAACTATGGATTCAGTATATGAAGACCCTCTTTAGTCTTTTTATAGTAATTCTGCAAACCTAAAACTATTCTAAAATAAAAACGTTATTTTTAAAAACAACACACACTCTAGAGATACATATATGTTTATGATTTGAAATATCTATGGACAGAAAACAAAATTACATCCCAAATATCATTTAAAAGTCCTACACTAAAAATAAGATAAAGGTCTCATACTCAGATTTCAAATCCATTAAACCTACACGATGCTCTAAGTACATAGTCTAAGCCAATTTTATGCCAAAAGACAAGCCCCAAAACATTTCCAAAACAGTTTTTAAAATGCATTTTTTTATCCATAAAGTCAAAACTAATGTTGTGCATTTTCTGTTGATTAAATTTTAAATTTCCTTTAATCTTTATTGCTTGTATATGAAATACAGTGCAGGTTTCAGAACAAAATTCACTTAGTCAAGTAAATGACTTTTGTGCTGTATATTTCCACACATTAATGGCATAATTTGCATGCTAAAGAAATGAAATTTTACTCTGCTGTGGCCACCAAGGATTAATTTAATGAATTGAATATATTGGATTGCCTTCTGAGAAACAGTAGGTTAAAAGGCACATTTTGCTAAATATTTAAAATCTTTAACCTTTTTGGTATAGATCTCCGTGATTTAAAAAAGAAAAAAAAAAAAACAGGTAAAGCACAGTTGCATTTTATAAATATAATTTTATTACAGAAGACTATCCAAATGTGTTTTTCAGATTGTCTATGCTTCTGTTTTATCAAACCTGGGTGTACAAAGGAAACATTTATATGTGTGCAAATGTCATAGAGTCTCTTCCGCAGCAACACATGGGATCATCTGAGAATACAATGATGCCATTCCTAAATGAATGGCCTTCATAGTTCTAGTTAATTTTTGAATTAATTGCTCACTTGTGGCAAACCTGAGAACTATTTTTTAATTTGTGTTCTTGAAACTTTTGTATCAGTTTGTTAGTTGACATCTGGTATTCTTATCACAAAATGTCAAACATAAGGGCAGTTCATGTACTAGAGGCTTTTATGAAGCAATGGACACCATATAGAACATCATATTTTTCTTTGATTAATAGTCTCTTCACACAATTAGTGTGTTACAGAAAATCTGTCAAATGCACAAGATGACAGGTATCTCTGTAAATATCTAATATAGAGTTCTGAGAAAAGTTGATTAGAACAATATCATGATAGGAAGGAAGAAAAATAAGTTGTAAGTGAGAAATTAACACAAAATGTGCTTTATAGTCTTGCTGTAATTAGAAAAGCATATCTGGATTCAATATGTAATAATAAAGACAAGAATTTAAAGTAATATGTTTTCTTGAATCATGAAATTTTATCCAACTCACAATATTTCTATTTATTATTTCATTTAGCATTTAGAATAAAGTAGGCTCCTTTTGAGGGCTTCCCTGGTGGCTCAGATGGTAAAGATTTTTCCTGCAATGCAGGAGACTTGGGTTTGATTCCTGGATCAGGAAGATCCACTGGGGAAGGGAATGGCAACCCACTCCAGTATTCTTGTCTGGAGAATCCCATGGACAGAGGAGCCTAGCAGGCTACAGTCCATAGGGTTGCAAAGAGTCAGACATGACTAAGTTGACTGAGCACCCATGCAAGCTCCTTCTGAAGTTTGGACCTAAATGGACTTTTTATACATAAATATACTTTATTGTTTTGTTATTTTTATACTTTTATATTATAAATGTGTGTGTTGTGTGTGTGTTAAGTTGCTTCAGTCATGTTTGACTCTGCTACTCTATGGAGTGTAACCTGCCAGTCTCCATTGTCCATGAGATTCTCCAGGCAAGAATACTGGAGTGGGTTACCATTTCCTAGTCCAGGGGATCTTCCCAACCCAGGGATCAAACCATGTCTCTTTTGTATCCTGCATTGGCAGATAGGTTCTTTGCCACTAGCACAACTTGGGAAGCCCTATATTAAAAATGTGTGTTAGTTGCTCAGTTGTATCCAACTATTTATGACCCCATGGACTCCAGACCGCCAGGCTCCTCTGTCCATGAAATTCTCCTGGCAAGAATACTGGAGTGAGTTGCCATTTCCTTCTACAGGGATCGAACCCTGGTCCCCTGCTTTGCAGGCAGATATTTTACCATATGAGTCAGTATATACATGTTAACATCTGAAAGACAAAACACATTTTTTTTTAAATTTTTAAATGTTAACTGTCTACAGAACACATTGTAGTTACTTACTACCCCAGACAGCAGTCTTTCCATCACTGTCATTCCAGTCCTTTTCTAGAGGTCTTTGGACAAGAATATGTAGACTTGAACTGCTGGAAAGACTTTCCATTCCAGCCAGATTGAACCTGATTCTTTCCAGAAGGATCTTTGTTTGTCTAAATATAATATCTGGCCCCTCTCACTTGAAATTTCTGTTGTGTGCTTTCTTTCTCTACATATGGGTCATATCTGTTTGTTCCTTGCATATATCATTTTTGTTGTTGTTGTTGGCAACTGGACATGCTAGGTAATATATTGCAGCAACTCTAGCTTTTGCTTTCCAAACCCCTCTCCAGTGCTAGCTTTCATTATTATTGGCTTTTCTGTTTAGTGACTAGGTTAGTATATTTCTATGAAATGTATTAATACCATTGTGTGAAATCGAATTGCTCCTCCTAAGGTATAAGTGAAGTCACTCAGTTGAGTCTGACTCTTTGCAACCCCATGGGCTGTAGGCCACCAGGCTCCTCCCTCCGTGTGATTTTCCAGGCAAGAACACTGGAGTGGGTTGCCATTTCCTTCCCCAGGGTCCTAAGGTATGGTCCTGGGTAAATGTACATCTCTGTGAGATCAGGGTTGTTTTAACAGGGCCTCTGTTATCTGTCTTTCTCTAATCTCAAGCTGTCTTCCTCTACTGTTACCACACCCAGCTCTTAGACTCTGCTAGTTATGGACTGATTTCTCTATTGTTTTTGACAATATCTTCAGACATAAACTATTCCACAGCCTGATCCAATTAAATATGGGCTTTAGTTTTAAGGCCAAGTTTCTTCTGACTCTAGGAGGGCTTTTCTCATCCCTGCTTGTCTCTGGTAAACTAGCTGGTCAATGGTTTAGGTTGGTGATCCCACAGAGCTAACAGCCTCTTATTTATCACCTAAATTTCCATTGTTTTAAGAGTGTTCTTAGTATTAAAGTTACTCACACTTTCTACTGAATTAATTCCTTTGGTGAAAGCTTTGGAGTTCTCTTTTTCTGGACTGTCCCTGAGCAACTGCTCTGGACAATGTGAGGTGGCAGTAGCCTCTGTTCTTCTCAGCTTGCTTCTCCTGACTTTGAACATTTGCTGAGTGACCTAGGGGAAAGGTAATAAAAGCGCTAAGACCCTTGGCTTGCCATACCTAGGTGGAGCATCTGCCCTATGAGTGGAGTCTCTGGCTTCTCAGTTGCACTCACCAATAATTAGACTCTCCAACTCAGAGTTGAAGGGAATTAGAAATGCTGATAGCCTACTCTTCCTAGGAGATACAGTTTCCCTTGATGGAAAGCTTAGAAGAGAGGAAGTGCTCTCTTCTTGGTCTCCTCTACCCCAGTTGGAGCTTCTGTCAAGCTGAGCTGGTGGTGGGGAGTAAGTGAATGAGGGCAGAAGAGGGATGTGAGATGTGGCTCACTTCCACAGTCTCAGCGTATTTATCAAGTTTTAAGTATATTTTCTTAAATAAATCTTTATTTATTTATTTGCTGTACAATCTTAGGATAATTCCCAGAGTCTTTAAATACTTATGTATATGCATATGTACAGAACAGATATATCATTCTGCTTATATATTATGTATGTATGTATATATTCATGTATCTATTTCATGACCTTTCAGTACGGAGCAGATCCATGGAGCTCCTCCTGCTGCCAATCATAAAGTGGAATGCCTATCAATATTGTTGTATTTGAGCCAGCTGTGCAAAGCTATCATCAGTAGTAACAAAATCTTCTAATCATGCATGCTTTTTTTTTTTTTAACCAAGTCAATCATAGGGTCTTGTAAGAGTTCAATGCCGGTGACTGCAGTTTCAGAGCTCTTTCTTTTCCCTTAAATTTTCCCAGAACAAGAGTCTCAACCTCTTCAAAGCCTGATGTAAACAGAAAATATGACTTTTAGTAACTTTCTATCATGAGGAAATATGCAGTAAATTCTGTTATAGACAACATATTAAAATCTCTAGTTTGTTTTGTGCAACAAAATAAGAATTTTCTAATGGATAAACACAATGTGTCATAGTCATATGATAAAATACTATTCAGCAATAAATAGGAAAAAACTGTTGATCCATGATTCAAGGTGGATGAATCTCAAAAACATTATGCTAAGTGAAAGAAATCAAATACAAAACACTACATATTACCTCATTTTATTTTTATGAGATGTTCAGAGAAGGCAAATCTTTACAGACAAAGAAATTAATGTTTGCCTGAGGTCAGGGGAGGGAAAGGAGATTGCAAACACACACAAGAGATCTTTTGGGGTGATAAAAATATTCCCAAATTGAATTTTAGTGATAGTTCCAGAATTCCATAAAATTACTAAAAGTCACAGAATTGTACACTTAAAATGAGATGATATACAGTATTAAAATTATACTTTATAGAAGTCATTAAAATATGGTTGTCTTATTTGTCTCCATAATCCCTATATTTTGCACAATGCCCAGGGCATATTTACATGTTCAATAATGCTGATTAGTTGAATGAATGAATCAATTAATTAATATAACATCCCACTAGACACAGAGATCAACTCCTTTCCCAGATGGTAGTGTCAACAGAATTGGAGCATCAGGCATCCATGTATTTATATAAGTTCATCAAAAAATTGGAGATTAAAATGAGTAACAAAACACAAGAAATGGAAATAACACAAAATTAGAGGCAAATCCTATCTGGGTCTAGTTCTGATTATCAAGTAGGTGTTTACTTTAGGACTGATCTACCACCAATCCACACATCTACTAGGGAGAAATGTACACAAAGAAGGATGAAAAGCTGAAGAGGACAAGGTACAGTATTCCCTCTCCACTCACCATGTTTCAGTAAAAGGAGATCACTACTCTCTGATTTTGTACTGTTAAGATGTCTAAGTTTTCATTTAAAGAAACTCTGTGTGGCCAAAAAATAGACAAACAAAAAGTATATAAGCAGTTTTGAGTAAAAACACATTTGTGTTGATCTCAACACAAATTGATTTTAAACAAAGTATTCCCTGATTGACTTTAGAGATGATTTCTCAGGAAGTCCACTTTGACCTCAAGTATTAGTATCCTTTGGTTATCTGTTTAACATAGGGCCAAACATATCAAGTTGGGAAGAGGTAGGCAAGCACTTTCTCATTCACCAGTCTTCTTCTGGGAACAGAAAAAAGGTTCTTGAATAAATAAATATTGCATGATTTAATTAAATCTTGATGTGACTATAACACAATGCCAAACAGACAGTATTGCAACATATCTTGCAACTCGTCAATGGCTGAACAAATCATAAAATAATATCCATTTGCCAATTTTCCATAGGTTTCATTACCATCTTATACCCACATTGAGATGTTGGCATGTTAAGAAATTTATTGAATAACCAGTGACAGTTTATGTATATGCTATTCTGTTCATAGGACCATTTTGCCTGACAAAAACCTATGTTAGATCAGTATGAAACTATTTTTTTCAAAGTTGAAGTTTTATAAAGATTAGCCTCTAATGATAATACAAACCACTTAAATTTCTTTTTTTTCATAAAATTTTCAAAATTACTCCACTAACTACATTTAAAAGGTTTTGGTTTAATCACTGTTTTAAGTACTAGAAATGTTCTTGGCATCCAATCTCTGACCTGCCCTTAGATAGAAGACAGGTGCCTTTTGCCTTCTGCTCTTTATTAACTTAGGCATTTCTATTTTCACTAAAGTGAGAAGAAAAGAGAAAGGAAGTGAAATTTAAATGAGAAAGTTTTGTTACATGATTATAATGCCAATAAAAAATTTGGTATGGGTTGAGGTTGAGAAATATTGCTAAATGCAGTTTTAGCAATTATCTATGGATTTCAATTATCCAGGGACCCCTCTCCTTTATTAGAATAAATAACTGTGAGTTAATGTAACTTATTTGGATAGAATTTAAATCTCACCATGCTCAACTTCATTATCTGGAACTGGGCTTTCATTTTCAAATACTGAAAAGAATTTAGGAAATTACATTATTGTTAGTTTTTCCTTTCTTTGAAAAAGCTGACATAAAGTGTTTCATGCATCAAGGAAACAATAAACCAGAAAGATTGTCAGTTAGTCTCTTTTTAGTACTTCATTGATTTTAAGATATATTTTATCATATTCATGAAACTTTAATGACTATGATACTTGGAAAATATGTTGAGACATAAGAATATGCATAGATATAAAAGTTTCATTCTTGTATATTACATACACATACATGAATATGTGTGCATATTCATATTGCTCTAGTACCAAAGTCTTGGAAGAAATGTCTACTTAAATATTTGTATATGAAAAAATTCCACCAACGTTTACTTCCTTCCTGAATAAAGGTTCAACATTAACTCATGGCTTTAGAAGGCACTGATTAAATCATGGTTAAGAAAATATGATATAAAAGAGCTTATTTACAAAACAGAAACATAGACACAGAAAATAAACTTATGGTTACCAGAGAGAAAAGGGAGGGAGGTAGTAAAAATTAGGAGTTTGGGATTAGCAGATACAAACTACTGTATATAAAATAAACAATAAAGTCCTACTATGTAGTATAGGGAACTATGTTCAATAACTTGTAATAACGTATAATGGAAAATAATCTGAAAAAACATAACAAATCATTTTGCTGTACGCCAGAAACTAACACAACATTGTAAATCAACTATACTTCAATAAAAACCAAACAAACAAACAAAAGAACAGGAGCCTAGGAATTTGATCATAATTTCTCTGTGTGTCAGTTTCCTTCTGGCTAAAACAGATGTGAAATGTTTTTTTGTAATAATTACATTATAAGTGTGTGTACGTGTGTGTTCGCGCTTGTGTAGGCACAGTGCCTTATGCATAGCTAATTAGTAGTTGCACTGTAGTTGTTATTTCTTTCTTCCTGATAACTTTGCACTTTGGTTTTTTTTTTCCCCCCTAATTCTTTTGCTGTTCAGTCGCAAAAAGTTAAGTAAAAGTTAAGTCGACAATCGTGTCCGACTCTTTGCAACCCTGTGGACTCTAGCCCACCAAGCTCCTCCGTCCACAGGATTTTCCAGGCAAGAATACTAGAGTGGGTTGCCATTTTCTTCTCCAGGGGATGTTCCAGACCCAGGGATGGAACCCAGGTCTCCCGCATTGCAGGCAGACACTTTAACCTCTGAGCCACCAGGTTCAGCCACTAGGTCTTGTCCAATTCTTTGCCACTTGATTGACTGTAGCACACTAGGCTTCACTGTCCTTCACTATCTCCCTGAGTTTGCTGAGATTCATGTCCTTAGAGTCCATGATGCTACCTAACCATCTCAACCTCTGCTGCTCTGTTCTCCTTTGCCTTCAATCTTTTCCAGCATCAGGGTCTTTTCCTTTGAGTTGGCTGTTCACGTCAGGTGGCCAAATATTGGAACTGCGGTTTCAGCATCAGTTTTTCCAATAAATATTCAGGGTTGATTTCCTTTAGGATTGACTGATTTGATCTCCTTGCAGTCCAAGGGACTCTCAAGAACTATCTCCAGTACCACAATTTGAAGGCATCAATTATTCAGCACTCAGTCTTCTTTATGGTCCAACTTTAACATCCATACACGTTGCTTTGTTCAGTTGCTCAGTCATGTCCAACTCTTTGTGACCCCGTGGACTACAGCACGCAAGGCTTCCCTGTCCTTCACCATCTCTCGGAGCTTGCTCAAACTTACCTCTATTGAATCGGTGATGCCATCCAACCATCTCATCCTCTGTTGTCCCCATCGCCTCCTGCCTTCAATCTTTCCCAGCATCAGGTCTTTTCCAATGAGTTGGTACTTCACATCAGGTGGCCAAAATATTGAAGCTTCAGCTTCACCATCAGTTCCTCCAATGAACATTCAGGATTGATTTCCTTTATGATTGACTGATTTCCTTGCAGTTCAAGGGACTCTCAGGAGTCTTCTCTAGCATCAGAGTTTGCAAACATTAGTTCTTTGGCACTCAGCCTTCTTTATGGTCCAACTCTCACATCCATACATGATTACTGCAAAAACCATAGCTTTGAGTAGATGGACCTTTGTCAGCAAAGTGATGTCTGTTTTTTAACATGCTGTCTAGGTTTGTCATAGCTTTCCTTCCAAGATGCAAGCATCTTTTAAAGTCACCGCTGCAGTCACCATCAGTAATAATTTTGAAGCCCAAGAAGATAAAATCTGTCATTTTTTCCAATTTTTCCCCTTTTATTGGCCATGAAGTGATGGGACCAGATGCCATGATCTTAATTTTTTGAATACTGAGTTTTAAGCCAGTTTTTTCACTCTCCTCTTTCCTCTTCACTGAGAGGCTCTTTATTTCCTTAGTTTTTTGCCATTAGAGTGGTATCATCTGCATATCTGAGGTTGTTGACATTTCTCCTGAAAATCTTGATTCCAGTCTGATTCATTGAGCCCAGCTTTTCACATGATGTACTCTGCATATAAGTTAAATAAGCAGGGTGACAATATACAGCCTTGTTGTACTCTTTTCCCAATTTTGAACCAGTCAGGTATTTCATGTAAGGTTTTTTTTTTTTTTTTTTTTTTTTTTTTTTTTTTTTTTAATATTATTTTATTAGTTGGAGGCCAATCACTTTACAACATTTCAGTGGGTTTTGTCATACATTGACATGAATCAGCCATATAGTTACATGTATTCCCCATCCCGATCCCCCCTCCCACCTCCCTCCCCACCCGACTCCTCAGGGTCCTCCCAGTGCACCAGGCCCGAGCACCTGACTCATGTATCCCACCTGGGCTGGTGGTCCGTTTCACCATAGATAATATACATGCTGTTCTTTCAAAACATCCCACCCTCACGTTCTCCCCCAGAGTTCAAAAGTCTGTTCTGTATTTCTGTGTCTCTTTTTCTGTTTTGCATATAGGGTTATCGCCACCATCTATCTAAATTCCGTATATATGTGTTAGTATACTGTAATGTTCTTTATCTTTCTGACTTACTTCACTCTGTATTCATGTAAGGTTTTAACTGTCAATTCTTGACCCGTATACAGCTTTCTTAGGAGACAGGTAAGATGATCTGGTATTCCCACCTCTTTAAGAATTTTCTACAGTTTATTGTGATCCACACTGTCAAAGGCCTTAGTGTAGTCAATGAAGCAGATGTTTTTCTGGAATTCCCTTGCTTCCTCTAGGATCCAATAAATGTTGTCATTTTGAACTCTGGTTCCTCTACCTTTTCTAAATCCAACTTGTACATCGGAAGTTCTGGGTTCACATAATGCTGAAGCATACCTTGAAGGATTTTGAACATAACCTTACTAGTATGAGAAATGAGCACTGCAAGGTAGTTTGTAAATTCTTTAATACAGGCTTTCTTTGGGATTGGAATGAAAATTGACATTTCCCAGTCCTGTGGCCACTGCTGAGTTTTTCAAATTTGCTGACATATTGAATGCAGCACTTTAACAGCATCATCTTTCAAGATTTTAAATAGTTCAGTTGGAATTCCATCACCTCCTCTAGCCTTTTTTGTAGTAATACTCCCTAGGCCAATTTTACTTCAGACTCCAGGATATCAGGCTTTAGATGAGTGACTACACCACAATGGTTATCTGGGTCATTAAGACCTTTTTGTATAGTTCTCTGTATTCCTGTCATCTCTTTTTTAGGTGGTAGATTAGGTTGCTTATTTGAAGTTTTGTTTTGTTTGTTTCTTGAAGAAGGCTTCTTTCCCTATGAACTTCCTTCTAGGACTGCTTTTGCTATGTCTCATGAATTTTGGGAAGTTGTGTTTCCATTTTCATTTGTGTCAAGGTAGTTTGTGATTTCCTCTTTGATTGAATCATTGACCCTTTGATGATCATGTTTTTAATACCATGTCTTTCAGTTTCCATATGTTTGTTCTCTTCCTGTTTTGTTTCTAGTTTCATACAATTGTGGTTGAAGAAGATGCTTGATATAATTTTTATCCTTTTAAATTTGTTGAGGCTTGCTTTGTGACCTATTATGCTGTGGAAAACATTCCATATAAACTTGAAAAGAATGTACAGTAAATCCCCTACATATGAACTAGTTCTGTTCCAAGAGCACTTTTGTGAGTCCAATTTGTTCAATCAGCTATATAGCATTACACTGTATAATACTTTCACACAAATAAAATACAAAAACAAGCAAAAGTAAACATTTTAAATGTTATAGTACAGTAACGAGAAGTACAGTAGTACAGCACAACAGATGGCATGCAGGCTGGCACTGAGTGAACAGGCAGGAAGAGTTACTGATTGGAGGAGGGAGAGGAAGTAGGAGATGGCAGACCTGAAGGATCATAGGCAATAGGAGATGGAGAGCAAGTTGCAATTTCACTTATGCCTGATGTTAATGGCACAGGTTCCAGGTCTTTGCTGAATTCAATTCTATCTACCCTCTTGAAAAAAATGATCCAGTGATGTCTTGGTAGTAGCTTTATTTTTCTTGTCATAGATGACAGGGTAGCACTGTACTGTATTCTGAACAGCTACTGCAACCTTTGTGTACCATACTGCATTCAGGTCCTGTGACTCAAAACTAACAGTGCTCCTCAAATAAAGAAAATTCCCTTGCCATTTCCTGCATCACGAATCTCTTAGTTCTTCTGTTTCTTCTTCTTCCTTTTGTCTCTCTTCATCCTTTCTCTGGGCGTCCAATTCCATCAGGTCTTCTTTAGTAAGCTCCTGGTGTTGTACAGCAAAAGTACTATACAGTAAAAGACACAAAAGCACAATCCCTTGTAGATGATGCACACGTGTTGCAATGTACACCAGACATGTGAACTAATATGATTCCACATGCAAATGCACAGTCACATCTTTGAAAGTTCACAATTTGAAGGTTTGTAGGCAAGGGGCTTACTCTGCAGGCTCAGTTGCTAAGCCATATACAACTGTTTGCAACCCTATGGACTGTAGCCCTACGGGCTCCTCTGTCCTTGTGATTTTCCAGGCAAGAATACTGGAGTGGGTCAGAGACTGAAACTGCATCTTCTGCATCCCCTACATTAGCAGGGAAATTCTTTACCACTGAGCCACCTGGGAAGCCCAGGGGACTTACTGTATACTCTGCTTCTCTTGGAGGTAATGTCCAGTAGATATTGGGTTGACCAAAAAGTTCATTTGGGTTTTTCTCTAAGAAGTCAACAGTTAAGTCCAACTGGTATATTGCTCAATTAAGTCCAGTGATCTATTGTGTCATTTAAAATCTGTTTCCTTATTGATTTTCTGTCCAGATGATGTGTTCTTTGATGTCAGTGGAGTGTTAAATTCTCCTACTATTACTGTAGCATAATCAGTTTCTTCCTTTAAGCCTGTTAATACTTGTTTTATATATTTAGCTGCTCATCCATGGAGTGGATATATGTCAATGAATGTAACGTGCTTTTCATGTATTGATTCTTTTATTGCTAAATAATATCCTTCTCTATTTTTCATTATAACTTTTGTTTTAAAGTCTATTTTGTATAATATAAATATTTCTACCCTTGCTTTATTATTTTTCTTTGTGTGAAATATCTATTTTCACCCTTTTGATTTTAGTCTTTGCATGTTTCTTGCCTTGAAATGAGTCAGTCTCTTATAGGCAGTATATTTAGTAGTCTTTTTTTTTTATTTAATCAGCCACTTTAGGTCTTTTGATTAAAACATTTAGCCCATTGACATTCAAATTATTGATTAGTATGTGCTTATTGCCATTTTATTCCTAGTTTTCCTGTTATTTTTGTAGTTCTTATTTCTTTATTTCTTCTTTTTGTTTCTACCATTGTGGTTTGATGAATTTCTTTGTGGTATTGTTGAGCTCCTTTCTTTTTGGTTTTTGTGAATCTATCAAACTGTTTTTGATTTGTGATTGCCATGGCATTCATATATATTGACCCAGAATCATATCTACTTGCTTTAAATAGATAATCATTTAAGTTTAAACACATTCTGAAAATCTGCTTTTACTCTCTTCATCCACATTTTGTGTTTTTGATATTATACTTATTTACATCCTCATACTTATCACTTTACTATTTATCATAGTTATTTGTTTTTGTTGTTCAGTAACACAGTTTTGTTCAACTCTTTGCCCCCCCATGGACTGCAGCATGCCAGACTTCCCTGTCCTTAACTATCTCCCAGAACTTGCTCAAACTCATGTCCACTGAGTCAATGATGCCATCCAATCATCTCATCTTCTATTGCCCCCTTCTCCTCCTGGCCTCAGGGCCTTTCCCCAGCATCAGGGTCTTTCCCAGTGAGTTGGCTCTTTGCATCAGGTGGCCAAAGGACTGGAGCTTCAGCTTTAGCATCAGTCCTTCCAATGAATATTCAGGGTTCATTTGCTTTAGGATTTATTGGTTTGATCTCTTCGCAGTCCAAGGGACTCTCAAGAGTCTTCTCCAACACCACAGTTCAAAAGCTTCAGTTCTTCAGCACTCAACTTTCTTCATGGTCCAACTCTCACATCCGTACATGACTACAGGAAAAAACATAGCTTTGACTATATGGACCTTGGTCAGCAAAGTGATGTCTCTGCTTTTTAATATGCTATAACTAGGTGATTTTATAATTTTTTGTTTGTTTTTATTCTACTTACCGGCTTATTCAATGACCTTCGTTTCTTAGTGTATATATGCCTTTTCTGTTGAGATTTTCCCTTTCGTGTAAATTCTTCTTTTCCATTTAGAGAAGACCTTTCAATACGTCTTTTAGGATAAGTTTAGGACTGTTAAAGTATTTTAATTTACTTGTTTGAGAGATTCTTTATCTCTCCTTCTGTTCGAAATGATCATCTTGTTGGGGAGAGTATCCTAAATTGCAAGATTTTTCCTTTCAGGACTTTGAATATATCATACCACTCCTTTCTGGGTTGCAATATTTCTTCAGAGAAATCAGCTAATAGCCTTATAGTGGTTCTCTTGTCTTAGACTCTCTGTATCTCTTGTTGCTTTTAGAATTCCTTTTTTACCATTAACTTCTGCAATTTAGTTATATGTCTGGTATGGATCTGTTTGAGTTCTTCTTGTTTAGGACCTTCTATGTTTCCTATTTCTGGATATCTGTTTCATTCTTTCAGTTTGGGAATTTTTCAGCCATAATGTCTTCAAATACATTTTAAATTCCCTTCTTTCTTCTCCTTCTGGAAACCATATATTGTGAATGTTGAAACACTGAATATATCCTGCAGATCTCATATGTTGCTTTTGATTTTTTCATTTGTCTTTCTTTCTGCTATTCTAACTGGGTGATTTTTTAAAATTCTATCTTCAGGATCACTTATTCATTCTTCTTTGTCATTTAGTCTGCTTTCTTTGCTTCAAGAGTGCTTTTATCTCAGAAATAGTCTACTTTTAATCAAGTCTTTTTTTATAGCTTCTAATCCCTTATTAAAATGATTCATATTCAGTTCAATTCTCTTTCTTAGTTCAGTTAGGATTTTTATTTACCAGCTTCTTGAATTCATTGTCACATGGACTAATTATCTCTGTTTCATTGCTTTTCCCCCAAGGGTCTTCTCTTGCTCTTTCAATTGGGTGTAATTCCTCTACCTTTTCTTTTTTCTTTTAATTAATTAATTTATTTTAATTGGAAGCTAATTACCTTACAATATTGTAGTGGCTTCCATCATACACTGACACAAATCAGCCTTGGGTGTACATGTGTCCCCCATGCTGAATCCCTCTCCCACCTCCCTCCCCATCCCATCCCCCGTGTCATCCCAGTGCACCAGCCCTGAGTGCTCTGTCTCATGCATCAAACCTGGACTGGAAATCTATTACACATATGATAATATACATAGTTCAATGCTATTCTTTCAAATCATCCCACCCTTGCCTTCTCCCACAGAGTCCAAAAGTCTGTTCTTTACCTCTGTGTCTCTTTTACTGTTTCACATATAGGGTCATTGTTATCATCTTTCTAAATTGCATATATATGCATTAGTATACGGTATTGGTGTTTTTATTTCTGACTTACTTCACTCTGTATAATAGGCTCCAGTTTCATCCACCTCATTAGAACTGATTCAAATGCATTGTTTTTTAATAGCTGAGTAATATTCCACTGTGTATATGTACCACAGCTTTCTTATCCATTCATCTGCTGATGGACATCTAGGTTGCTTCCATGTCCTAGCTATTGTAAACAGTGCTGCGATGAACATTGAGGTGCACGTGTCTCTTTCAATTCTGGTTTACTGGGTGTGTATGCCCAGCAGTGGGATTTCTGGGTAGTATGGCAGTTATACTTCCAGTTTCTTAAGGAATCTCGACATTGTTCTCCATAGTGGCTGTACTAGTTTGCATTCCCACCAACAGTGTAAGAGGGTTGCCTTTTCTCTGCACCCTCTCCAGCATTTATTGTTTGTAGACTTTTTGATAGCAACCATTCTGACGGGTGTGAGATGGTACCTCATTGTGGTTTGATTTGCATTTCTCTGATGATGAGTGATGTTGAGCATATTTTCATGTGTTTGTTAGCCATCTGTATGTCTTCTTTGGAGAAATGTCTGTTTAGTTCTTTGGCCCATTTTTGATTGGGTCACTTATTTTTCTGGAATTGAGCTGCATGAACTGCTTGTATATTTTTTAGATTAATTCTTTGTCAGTTGCTTCATTTGCTATTATTTTCTCCAATTCTGAAGGCTGTCTTTTCACCTTGCTTATAGTTTATAGTTTTCTTCATTGTGCCAAAGCTTTAAGTTTAATTAGCCCCCCCCCTTTTTTTTTTGCTTTTATTTCCATTACTTTGGGAGGTAGGTCATAGAGGATTCTGCTATGATTTACATCAGAGAGTGTTTTGCCTATGTTTTTCTCTAGGAGTTTTATAGTTTCTGGTCTTACGTTTAGATCTTTAATGCATTTTGAGTTTATTTTTGTGTATGGTATTAGAAAGTGTTCTAGTTTCATTCTTTTACAAGTGGTTAACCAGTTTCCCCATCACCACTTGTTAAAGAGATTGTCTTTTCTCCATTGTATATTTCTGCCTCCTTTGTCAAAGATAAGGTGTCCATTAGGTGTGTGGATTTATTTCTAGGCTTTCTATTTTGTTCCATTGATCTACATTTCTCTCTTTGTGCCAGTGCCATACTGTCTTGATGACTGTAGTTTTGTAGTATAGTCTGAAGTCAGACAGGTTGATTCCTCCAGTTCCATTCCTCTGTCTCAAGATTACTTAGGCTATTCAAGTTTTTTTGTAGTTCCATACAAACTGTGAAATTATTTGTTCTAGTTCTCTGAAAAATACTGTTGGTAGCTTATAGGGATTTCATTGAATCTATAGATTGCTTTTGGTAGTATACTTATTTTCACTATGTTGATTCCTCTGATCCATGAACATGGTATATTTCTCCATCTATTTGAGTCATCTTTGATTTCTTTCATCAGTGTTTTATAGTTTTCTATATATAGGTCTTTTGTTTCTTTAGGTAGATTTATTCCTAAGTATTCCATTCTTTTCATTGCAATGGTAAATGGAATTGTTTCCTTAATTTCTCTCTCTGTTTTCTTATTGTTAGTATATTGGAATACAAGGGATTTCTGTGTGTTAATTTTATATTCTGCAACTTACTATATTCATTGATTAGCTCTAGTAATTTTCTGGTGGTGGCTTCAGGGTTTCCTATGTAGATAATCATGTCATCTGCAATCAGTGAGAGATTTACTTATTTTCCAATCTGGATTCTTTTTATTCCTTTTTCTCCTCTGATTGCTGTGGCTAAAACTTCCAAAACTCTGTTGAATAGTAGTGGTGAGAGTGGGCGCCCATGTCTTGTTCCTGACTTTAGGGGAAATGCTTTCAAGTTCTCACCATTGAGGATAATGTTTGCTGTGGATTTATCACATATGGCTTTTATCATGTTGAGGTATGTTCTTTCTATGCCTGCTTTCTGGAGGGTTTTTTGTCATCAATGGATGTTGAATTTTGTCAAAGGCTTTCTTTGCATCTATAGAGATAGTCATATGGTTTTTATCTTTCAATTTGTTAATGTGGTGTATCACATTGATTGATTTGCAAATATTGAAGAATCCTTGCATCCTTGGGATAAAGCCCACTTGGTCATGATATATGATCTTTTTAATATGTTGTTCAATTCTGTTTGATAGAATTTTGTTAAGGATTTTTGCATGTATGTTCATCAGTGATATTGGCCTGTAGTATTCTTTTCTTGTGGCATCTTTGCCTGGTTTTGTTATTAGGGTGATGGTGGCCTCATAGAATGAGTTTGGAAGTTTACCTTCCTCTGCAACTTTCTGGAATAGTTTGAGTAGGATAGATGTTAGCTCTTCTCTAAATTTTTGGTACAACTCACCTGTGAAGCCATCTGGTCCTGGGCTTTTGTTTGTTGAAAGATTTTTGAATACAGTTTCTATTTCTGTGCATGTGATGGGTCTGTTAAGATTTTCTATTTCTTCCTGGCTCAGTTATGGAAGGTTATACTTTTCTAAGAATTCATCTATTTCTTCCAAGTTGTCCATTCTATTGTCATATAGATGCTGATAGCAGTCTTTCATTATTTCTTTGTATTTCTGTGTTGTCTGCTGTGATTTCTCCATTTTCATTTCTAATTTTCTTGATTTGATTCTTCTCCCTTTTTTTCTTGATGAGTCTGGCTAATGGGTTGCCTATCTTATTTATCTTCTCAAAAACCAGCTTTTAGCTTTGTTGATTTTTGCTATAGTCTCCTTTGTTTCTTTTTCATTTATTTCTGCCCTAATTTTTATGATTTCTTTCCTTCTACTAACCCTGGGGTTCTTCATATCTTCTTTTTTTAGTTGCTTTAGGTGTAAAGTTAGGCTATTTATTTGATTTTTCTCTTGTTTCTTGAGGTAAGCTTCTATTGTTATGAACCTTCCCCCTGAGCACTACTTTTACTGAATCCCATAGGTTTTGGGTTGTCGTGTTTTCATTTTCACTTGTTACTCTACATATTTTGATTTCTTTTTTGAGTTCTTCTGTGATTTGTTGGTTATTCAGCCTCCATATGTTTGTATTTTAGTAGTTGATGTCTAATATTACTGCATTGTGATCAGAAAAGACGCTTGAAATGATTTAGACTTTTTTGAATTTACCAAGGCTGGATTTATGGCCCAGGATGTGATCTATCCTGGAGAATGTTACACGTGTCCTTGAGGAAAAGGTGAAATTCATTGTTTTGGGATGAAATGTCCTATAGACATAAATTAGGTATAGGTGGTCCATTGTACCATTTAAAGTTTGTGTTTCCTTGTTAATTTTCTGTTTAGTTGATCTGTCCATAGGTGTGAGTGGGGTATTAAAGTCTCCCACTATTATTGTGTTAATTTCCCCTTTCATACTCGCTAGCATTTGCCTTACATATTGTGGTGCTCCTATGTTGTGTGCATATATTTTTGTACTTGTTATATCTTCTTCTTGGATTGATCCTTTGATCATTATGCAGTGTCTTTCTTCTCACAGCCTTTATTTCAAAGTCTATTTTATCTGACATGAGTATTGCTACTCCTACTTTCTTTTGTTCTCCATTTACATGAAATATCTTTTTCCAGCCCTTCACTTTCAGTCTGTATGTGTCCCTTGTTTTGAGGTGGGTATCTTATAGACAACATACATAGGGGTCTTGCTTTCGTATCCATTCAGCCAGTCTTTGTCTTTTGGTTGGGGCATTCAACCCATTTACATTTAATGTAATTATTGATAAGTACAATCCCATTGCCATTTACTTTGTTGTGTTGGGTTTGAGTTTATACACCTTTTCTGTGTTTCCTGTCTAGAGAAGATCCTTTAGCATTTGTTGAAGAGCTGGTTTGGTGGTGCTGAATTCTCTCAGCTTTTGCTTGTCTGTAAAGCTTTTGATTTCTCCTTCATATTTGGATGAGATCCTTGCTGGGTACAGTAATCTGGGTTGTAGGTTTTTCTATTTCATCACTTTTAGTATGTCCTGCCATTCCCTTGGGGCCTGAAGAGTTTATATTGAAAGATCAGCTGTTATCCTTATGGGAATCACTTTGTATGTAATTTGTTGCT
Organism: Muntiacus reevesi; assembly: GCF_963930625.1. NCBI lineage: Eukaryota > Metazoa > Chordata > Mammalia > Artiodactyla > Cervidae > Muntiacus > Muntiacus reevesi. Next base: position 98,554,829 of record NC_089249.1, on the reverse strand, counting down.
TTTCTCTTGCAGGTTTTAATATTTGCTCATTGTGTTTGATCCACCTTGGGTTTATCCTGTTTGGGACTCTCTGGATTTCTTGGACTTGGGTGGCTATTTCCTTCCCCATTTTATGAAAGTTTTCAACTATTATCTCCTTAAGTATTTTCTCATGCCCTTTCTTTTTGTCTTCCTATGATTCAAATGTTGAGGCATTTAATATTGTCCCAGAGGTTTCTGAGGTTGAACTCATTTCTTTTAATTTTTTTTCTTTTTTCCTTTCTGCTTCATTTATTTCCACCATTCTATCTTCTACCTCACTTATCCTATTTTCTTCATCAGTTATTCTACTGTTTGTTCCCTCCAGTGTGCTTTTGACCTCAGTTATTGCATTATTCATTATTGATTGACTCTTCTTTATTTCTTCTAGGTCCTTGTTAAACATTTCTTGCATCTTCTCAATCCTTGTCTCTAGTCTATTTATATGTAAATCCATTTTGTTTTCAAGATTTTGGATCATCTTTACTATCATTATTCTGAATTATTTTTCAGGTAAATGCCATATCTCCTCTTTTGTTTGGTTTGGTGGGCATTTATCATGTTCTTTTAACTGCTGAATATTTTTCTGCCTTTTCATTTTGTTTAGATGGCTGTGTTTGCTGTTGGTGGGAATGCAAACTAGTATAGCCACTGTGAAGAACAGTGTGGAGATTCCTTAAACAACTGGAAATAGAACTGCCATAGACCCAGCAATCCCACTCCTGGGCATACACACCGAGGAAACCAGATCTGAAAGAGACATGTGCACCCCAATGTTCATCACAGCACTGTTTATAATAGCCAGGACATGGAAGCAACCTAGATGCCCATCAGCAGATGAATGGGTAAGGAAGCTGTGGTACATATACACTATGGAATATTACTCAGCCATTAAAAAGAATTCATTTAAATCAGTTCTAATGAGATGGATGAAACTGGAGCCCATTATACAGAGTGAAGTAAGCCAGAAAGATAAAGACCAATACAGTATACTAATGCATATATATGGAATTTTAAAAGATGGTAACAACAACCCTATATGCAAAACAGAAAAAGAGACACAGATGTACAGAACAGACTTTTAGACTCTGTGGGAGAAGTCGAGGGTGGGATGTTCAGAGAGAACAGCATTGAAACAAGTATACTATCAAGGGTGAAACAGATCACCAGCCCAGGTTGGATGCATGAGACAAGTGCTCAGGGCTGGTGTGCTGGGAAGACCCAGAGGGATGGGATGGAGAGGGAGGCAGGAGAGGGGATCGGGATGGGGAACACATGTAAATCCATGGCTGACTCATGTCAATGTATGGCAAAAACCACTTCAATATTGTAAAGTAATTAGCCTCCAACTAATAAAAATAAATGGGAAAAAAAAAAAAAAAGAAATAGATGGCTGTGTTCAGGCTGGCTTTTCTGTAGGCTGGAAGTTTGTGGTTCCTTTTTATGGTGGAGGTTGCTCCCTGTGGTTGGGATTGTATGAGTGGTTTGTCAAGGTTTCCCAGTTAGGGAAGCTTGTGTCTGTGTTCTGGTAGGTGGAGCTGGATCTCTTCTCTCTGGAGTGCAATGAAGTGTCCAATAGTGGGTTTTGGGGTGTCTGTGTGTTTGGTGTGACTTTGGGCAGCCTGTATTTTAATGATCAGGGTTGTGCTCCTATGCTGCTGGAGAATTTGCGTGGAATGTCTTGCTCTGGAACTTGGCTCTTGGGTGGAGCTTGGTTTCAGTATAGGTATGGAAGCTTTAGGATGAGCTCTTGTTGATTAATGTTCCCTGGAGTCAGGAGTTTTTTGGTGTTCTCATTTTGAATTTAAGCCTCCTGCCTCTGGCTTTTAGTCTTATTCTTACAGTAGCCTCAAGACTTCTCCATCCATACAACACAAATGATAAAACATCTAGGTTGATGGTGAAATGACTATCCACAGTGAGGGACACCCAGAGAACTTCACAGAGTTACATGGAGAAGAGGAGAGGGAGGAGGGAAATAGAGGTGACCAGGAGGAGAAGAGGGGGAATCAAAATGGGGGACAGAAATCTAGCCAGTACTCAATTCCCTATGTGCTCACCACAATCTGGAACATCCAGAGAGGTTCACAGAGTTATATAGAGAAGAGAAGAACAAGGAGGGAGATAGAGGTGATAGGAGGAGAAGAGGGGAAGTCAAAAGAGGAGACCAATCTAGCCAGTAATCAGTTCCCTAAATGTTCTCCACAGCCCAGAATATCCAGAGAGATTCACAGAGTTAAGTGGAGAGGAGAAGGGGGAGGGAGGAGATGGAGGTGACCTGGGAGAGAAAAGGGAGAGTCAAAAGGGGAGAGAGCAATCAAGTCAGTAATTGCACCCATAAGTAGAAATGGGTACTAAAGATTATATTCTTAAAGATACAAAGTGGATAACGAATACCACAAAGCAAATATTAAAAATCTAGTGTAGAGGTTAGACTCTCAAAACTACAATATTAAAAATACACATCAAAATCAATCACAAAAATTATAAAATATACATATATGAAATTTGCTTTAAAAGTAGTGTCTTTGTTTTTCCAAGGTAATAGTAGGTTATAAAAGTGAAAGTAAAAGGAGTAATAAATAACTTAAAAATAAAAATACTTAAAAATTTTTTAAATGATAATAGTAAAAAATATATCTAGGAATTTCTCTGGAGTTGTTGAGGGCAATGTGGGGTCAGTTAAATTTCACATAGTTCCTTGTTCCAGCTTATACTTCTTCTCAAGGTCTATGGGCCCCTTCTAATGCTGCAGTTCAGTTCAGTTCAGTCGCTCAGTCGTGTCTGACTCCTTGCAACCCCATGAATCGCAGCACGCCAGGCCTCCCTGTCCATCACAAACTCCTGGAATTACTTAAACTCATGTCCATTAAGTAGGTGATGCCATCCAGCCATCTCATCCTCTGTCGTCCCCTTATCCTCCTGCCCCCAATCCCTCCCAGCATCAGGGTCTTTTCCAATGAGTCAGCTCTTTGCATCAGGTGGCCAAAGTACTGGAGTTTCAGCTTCAGCACAGTTCCTCCAATGAACCTCCAGGACTGATCTCCTTTAGGATGGACTGGTTGGATCTCCTTGCAATCCAAGGGGCTCTCAAGAGTCTTCTTCAACACCACAGTTCAAAAGCATCAATTCTTCGGTGCTCAGCTTTCTTCACAGTCCAACTCTCACATCCATACATGACCACTGGAAAAACCATAGCCTTGACTAGACGGACCTTTGTTGGCAAAGTAATGTCTCTGCTTTTTAATATGCTGTCTAGGTTGGTCATAACTTTCCTTCCAAGGAGTAAGCATCTTTAATTTCAAGGCTGCAAACACCATCTGCAGTGATTTTGGAGCCCAAAAAACTAAACTCTGACACTGCTTCCACCATTTCCCCATCTATTTCCCATGAGGTGAAGGGACCAGATGCCATGATCTTAGTTTTCTGAATGTTGAGCTTTAAGCCAACTTTTTCACTCTCCTCTTTCAGTTTCATCAAGAGGCTTTTTAGTTCCTCCCTTACTTTCTTCCATAAGGGTGGGGTCATCTGCATATCTGAGGTTATTGATATATCTCCCGGCAATCTTGATTCCAGCTTGTGCTTCATCCAGCCCAGCATTTCTCATGATGTACTCTGCATATAAGTAAAATAAGCAGGGTGACAATATACAGCCTTGATGTACTCCTTTTCCTATTTGGAACCAGTCTATTGGTCCATGTCCAGTTCTAACTGTTGCTTCCTGACCTGAATATAGGTTTCTCAAGAGGTGGGTCAGGTGGTCTGGTATTCCCATCTCTTTCAGAATTTTCCAATGCTTAGTCAATGCTAATTACAGGGTTTTAAACTGTTGCACCTGCCACTTCCAGAGCAGTCCCCTCTTCCTTGTTTATTTTGGTTTCCTCTGTTTGCAAGTCTCTTCACTGTCTAGTTTCTGCCCTGACACAAGGGGGTGAAAGTGGTCACTTATTTAGACTCACTTGTTCAGTTATGTTGTGGGGAGGGAGGAACACTGCAAATAAATATCACTGGCATGTATGGGGAGTGCTTGCAGTCTATGGGCCACACTGGGTTTGCCCCAGCTCACAGCAGCATGTGCTTTCCCAGTCTACACTGCTCAGGCTCGAGGTTTCTCTGCAGAGGTAGTGCCCAAAGCGGGCCCAGCGTTTTGTGCACTTCCCAGATCTAAGCTGCTCAGGTTCCAGTTCTCGGGTACTCCACAAAGGCACAGACTTGGTTGGGTGTGTGTTTTGTGCCCTTCCCAGGTCCGAGCAGCTCAGGCAACCAGGTGCTTGGCAAGCGCACTGTCCCAGGTGGACAGTGCATCTTAATCACCTCCCTGGTCCCAGCCACTCAGTTTCCCGGATGTGCCACAAGAGTGCCACCTCAGGTGTGCTGTGCGTTTCCTCTGTGAGCTGATCTCAGGCTGCAACCCTCCTGGCAGATGTCAACCATCCAGGATCCCAGGAAGACTTGGTTAGCATCTGGGAGCCTGCTCATAGTTTGGCACAGGATGCCATCTCTGGGGCCGAGATTGCCCCTTGCCTTCCAGCTGTGGCTGTTGCCAACCTGTCTCTCTGCCTCTGGCGAGGGGAGGGGCCACTCCACAGCCGGATGGCTTTCCTTTGGCATTGGCTCAATCCTTTGTTCTGTGAGTGGGCCAGGCTGCACCTTAGGTTAGAGCTTTTCATGGGAAAGTTCTCTCTCTCTTTTTTTTCCCTCTCTGGCTATCCCACAGTTTGGGTTGCTATCTCACGTTAGCTCCCTTAGATTGTTCTCAGGGCATTCAGGCCCAGTCCTTGCCCTAAGCAATGCAGCCCACACCTTTCTGTTTAGCCCCCAGTTGCTGGTGGCAGACGTGAGCATCTGGGCTACTTCTCCGCTGGGAGTTGCAGTTAGATGTGTATTCTGTGGGTGGGTTTTTTTTTTTTCTCCTCCCAGTTATGTTGCCCTCTGAGATTCCTAAACTCCCCACAGACCCATCAGTGAGAGGGTTTCCTGCTCTTTGGAAACATCTCCTCCTTCACAACTCCCCCCACAGAATGGGTTTCCATCCCTAACTCTTGTCTCTCTTTTTGACTTTTATACTTTGTCCTAGCTACTTTCAAAAAGAATGGGCTGCCTTTCTGGGTGCCTGGTGTCCTCTGCCAGGGTTCAGAAGTTCTCCTGTGGAAGTTGCTCAGCATCCAAATGATCTTTTGATGAATTTGTGGGGGTGGTCTCCCTGTCATATTCCTCTGCTATCTTAGGACCACTCCCTAAATTTTCATTTTATTTAACTTTTTATTTCTCTATGAATTTAGCTGAAACAGTTATCTGTTGCGGTGTTGAAGGGGTGTTTTTAAGTGGGAGCATCAGTGGACATGAACTTGGGTAAACTTTGGGAGATAGTGAGGGACAGGGAGGCCTGGCATGCTATAGCCCATGAGATCACAAAAAAGTCATACCGACCATGCAACTGAACACCACCACCAACCCCTATGTAGACTGTGTGAGCCCAGTGTCTTTGATGTGATGGCTGTATTTGATGTGGATGCCAGCAACATTTTGTGGCTAGTATTGAAGGAGCTACAGTCTACATAAGATGTTAGTGGGAGTTCCTCTCTGCTTAGTAGGAGTTGCTGCTCTGTGAGGGTTTGGGATCTGCTCCCAAGTTGCTGGAGTGGATGCCATGAAGATTGGGCTCAAGCTGGCTCTGTTCTCTTTAAGTGTGTGTGTTTTCCCCTCTCCCCGCCCTGGCACCTTTGCCTGAAAAAGGGAAGTGCTGAAGCAAGTGGGGCTTGTGTCCTTACAGAGATTCAATTTGTTGCCTATGAATGCATCTATGGCTATGCTCAGACACAGCTCAAGATCTCTTCTTTTCCACTGTTATTGTCCTTCCAAACCTAGTGCAAAATTGTGGCATGGGGTTGATGGGGATGAAGCATTTCCTTGGCTTAGACTGGGGGTTGCAGTGTGTTGGTCACATGAGTTCAAGTGGCTGTACTGTCATAATAAGTCTGAGTTGCTTCTGTGGCTTTTCTTGAGTAAGCATCAACGTTGGCCACCTCCACTGCTCCCAGATCACATTGTACCCCCCGTACCCCCAGGTCATTAGATCCAGTGCCAAACTGTGGTTTAAGGCAAATGGGGCCACGCTGTTCACTCAGCTCAGATTGGGGGCACAGTGGGGCAGCAGTCACTAGAGCAGACCTCTCTCTGCCGTGTCTGGTGGCAAGCCAGCACCCACACATTTTCCATAAGTGAAGTCTAGGCCTCTCCAGACTTTCTAGTTGTCCCAGCAGTTCTCCAAGCAGTCAAGGGGAATTGTCTCCTTTGTGAAGGACCCCAGGACTGGACACTCAGTCTGTGGCTCAACCCACTCACTCCTCAGAACAAGTGTCTACCCATGCACTCTCCCTTTTTTTCTTAGTTCCCTCCCAGGGGCACAAGTCCCAACCCAATGCCATTCTTTCCATCCTACCCAATTACATGGGGATCTTTCTTGCAGCCTTAGGCTGTGTAGGAGTTCTTATGCCAGTTTGCAGTTTTCTGTGAGAATTATTCCACTTGTAAATGTATTGTTGAACTCTTGGTTTGGAGGGGGAGGGCAGGAAGGTGAGGTCCATGTCCTCCTACTCTGCTGTCTTGATTCCCCCTCTGAGCACCATGGATCTTATTAGTGACTTTGACTCTTTTCTTTCCCTCACATCCATATAAAGTCAGCTGAAAAATCATCTCAAGAAGTCAATTTCTATAGTGTCTTTCAAATATGTCCAGCCCTCTTTTTCCATTCCACTATTCTTACCTAAGACCATAGAACTGCTTCTGGGTTTATTAAGATATTCCCATAACTATTTCTCCAGTTGTCCCTCCTTTAATCTACTCACAGTCCTGCAAGATTTATCTTTTAAGGATAGAGTTTTAAGGATGTGTTACTCCCTGGAATGATAGCTTTATTGCTTCGCCATATGTCATTAAAATCAAAGCCTTACTTTAGCATTCAAAGTCACAACATGCTCTAATCACCATTGCAAATGTCTTCACCCTCTGTACCATCTTCTGTCTTTCTCCCTCATCCATCACCCCAAAACACATCCCAAATCATGCTCCCTGCCTAAGGACCTGAATTTTTCCAATTCACAGCTCTGGCTTGATATGTTCTCGCTCCTCTTAAAATTCCTCCATTTATGGTGAAGATCTAAACATCCTATAAAGAGACACCTAATGCAGAATTCTGGTCTTTGCAGGCACTGGCTCTCATCCATCTTCCAAAATTCCTATATTGTACATTTTGGCATGTCTCACATTTGCTGGAGCTCTGAATCAGAGCTGACTTTTGTTTATCTGAAGATTCCTTAGATTGACACTTTATTATGATTGCATGTTTGATTTTTCAATATAATTCTGACACTAGACAAAGGCTTTTAGATTTCTTAATAATGCTCTTGAAAAAGCCTCATACCTAAAACACTCACTAGCTCTAGAACACCAGTCTGAACAAAGCATCCAAATCCCATTTTACATAAGAGGGAATTTGGGACAATCTGTTCCTCTCTTCCTCCTATACTCCAACTAATGTATCTCTCAAATTTCTACTATGTATTTTATCCCTCTCAAGAAGCATCTCACAGCCCCTTTAGTTGAAGTGCTTTTCCTCTTATCATTAAGTTGAACTTGGCATCTTTCCTACAACTCAGATCACATAATCCTTTTTCAGAATTTTTATATTTGCACCCTTTACTTTTACTGTATCACATGTATTTTAAAAAGGTATTTATTTTACTTTCTAGAATGCCTACATCAGTATCTCTCACATAGCAAATATCCAATAAATGCATGTTGAACTGAATTAATAAGATTATCACTTATTATTTATAAAATAATTCATACTTTTTAAAGTAAAACTGTAGATATAGACATATAGCCAAGCAGGTAATAATATCAGTACTCAGTTACAGATAAGAACATTGAGACACAGTGTTATAAATATATTACTTCAAAATAAGAAACCTAGTTCTAACAACTTGCCCTGAGTTTTTCCACAAGACCAGCTTTCTAGCTCAAATATAGCTATGACTCAAATTTTTGTGGAGGCATTCTAATATCGTAGAGAGATATAACAGAAATCAAGTTGTTACATATGCATCCTTCCTTCCCCAAATGAAAATAATCTTATTGTGGATTAAGAAAGAAATGATTAAAATAAAAGAAGATAAATGGTCATACTGCATGATGATATGTATTTTGGAAGGAAGAGGTAGAACTAAATATGTTAACATGGAAGTGTCTCTTAGACATATGGTTGAGTTAAAAATTGTTTCAAAATGACAAAACAGTGTTACCTCACTTACATATTAAAGTTATAAAGTATATGAGACTATGTATTCTCTAAGAGTACATATGTATATATGCAAATGCACAGCAAACGACCTGGAAGAATATGCACCAAACTGCAAAGCTGTAACCTTTGAGGAGAATCAAGGAAAGGTAGACTGGGGTTGGGATGCTGGTCATCAAAGTGAACTTTAGCTTTTCTCTTTTCTTTAATTTAAATAATATTCAGAGTGTTTTTAACAAGGAAAGGGTATTTTGGGTGTAAGCCAGATGCCACAATTCAAACCTTTGCCATTTACTACTCATGTGAACTTGAGTGATATATTCTTTCTACATGTTTCTCATCTGAAATATTTATAATACAGCTACATAATAGGTAATGATGCCTTCATGAACATACAAATACCTTCAAAAAGAGTCAATTCTTTTGTTAAATGGCAGAGTCTTTTGTAGAAAAACTATGTCACCACTCCCTCAAAATATATTTACCTTTTAGATGTTCCATGTTACATCTTTCCATATGTATACTAGAGATAAGAATCTGAAAATGAATTTTCCAATTTAGAGATGCAAATATGCTGTGATCATTGAATTGAATTACAGCCTAATAATAGACTGGGGCTTCCCAGGTGGCACTGGTGGTAAAAACCTGCCTGCCAATGCAGGAGACACAAGAGACACAGGTTAAATCCCTGGGTCAGGAAGATCCCCTGGAGGAGGAAATGGCAACCCACTCCAGTATTCTTGCCAGGGTAATCCCATGGGCAGAGGAGTCTGGCCAGCTAGAGTCCATAGGGTCATGAAGAATCGGGTATGACTAAAGCAACTTAGCACACATGCACAGCCTAATAGATTAAAGTGTCATCCCAACAATACTTACCACTGAGCTCTTCAAGTGAAAAATTTCAACAAAAATTTAATAAACTATTTTTCCATTTGAATAATTATGTTGAAGATACCTTCCCATATATAGAAACATCAACTTCCTACTCTTGGCTACATTTTTTCTTATAAAAGAGTTCTTCTCAATGGCATGAATTTATTTTTATTATCACTGTCCTCTCAAGTTTAGAAAGTTTTGACACATGGCAAAATGATTTCCTAGAGTCTAAATATATATGCAAATTTGGCAAAAGCTGCTCAAATAATTAATTCAAAATGAAGCCTAGATCATACTTGAGTGGGTCTTCAAAAACTACTAACTGCTGTATAAAGAAAACAAAAGAATTACTATGTTACCCTCTGTCACTGTTACTTTATCTTACATTTCCAGTTTAATTAAAAATGGAGCTGTCAGGCCTTGTTTTTCCTGGCAATCAAGTTCCCTTAAAACTTAAGTCTCCACCGATTTTTTGTTCCTTTTGCTTTTCTAAATGTTCTTGTTGTTGAGAAAACCCCTATTGGAAATATCTTTGTTTGGTACCATCATACAATGCTTTCTGAGCAAATTCATGGGCCAGAAATTGTTTCAGGTACCGGTAGTAGAGATAAGAACAAGTGATATTCCTTGCTTTTTGAAATATGGAGAAAAAGACAAGCAAACAAGTGATTTTTTGAAATAAATTTATCTGCAAGAACTAAGGCCCACGGGCTATCAGTTCATTCTTTCAGTTGTGTCCTACTCTTTGCGACCCCATGGACTGCAGCATACCAAGCTTCCCTGTCCATGGGCTATACCCACAAATAACAACCAGTTCTTTAAAAGCAATAATCAGTTCAGTTCAGTTCAGTTCAGTCGCTCAGTCATGTCTGACCCTTTGCAATTGTATTAAGCTGTAAACATATTATTCTGGGGGGAAAAAAATGGCAAATTTAACCCTAACAGTGCCAATTATGTTATATATTAATTCTCTGTTATCAATGAATTTTTTCTTAAGGTCTGACTTTCTGGCTTAAGACATTATTCTTCAACTATTTTCTGCCTTGATCTATGCATGTGCATGCTCAATTGCTCAGTTATGTCCTACTCTTTGTAATCCCATGTACTGAAGCCCACCAGGCTCCTAGATCCATGGGATTTTCCAGGCAACTATATTGCAGTGGGTTGCTATTTCCTTCTCCAGGTGATCTTCCCCATGCAGGGATCGAATGTCTCATAGTTAGCAGGCAGATTTTTTACCACTGAGCCAGCTAGGAAGCCCTGCCTTGATCTATAACTACAGTCTAAATGTTTCTCCAAAATGTATTATGAAAATATTTCAATCAAAGGATCAATTCACTACATGACTTCTTTTCAGGCTCTGCCTTATCTTAGATCAGAAGACTTAGATCTTAGTTAGCATAACACCTTTTGTCATGTAGCCACAGGATATCTAGAGTTCAAAAATCTTAGCATTTAAGAAGCAGTTGAGAATCTGTGAAGATTACTGTCCTGTGGACATCTGTTATAATTCTGAGTAAGCAACACCTTGGCAACATGACTTATTTAATGTAATCAGGCTTGACCACCAGCTTATGTTTCTGCCAAGTCTATTATGTGTAATTTTTAGATGATACAATTCTCTTAAAGCCAAATCAAAATGCTGTGCTGTAAATAAAGCTCACTCTTCTTCACAGCAGGCAACTGTGTGATTATTCCTACTAACTTTATTTCTTTACCTCTGCAGAATCTTTCATATCACCAAGGAAGTGCCCTGGGTGTAAGAGGAAAAGAATGGCACATTCTTGCACTGTAATGATGTGTACTTAACAGCCATTGACTTGCACAATGAAAGACACAGTGATTGCCTAAAGCTGTGTCAGGTGACTTTGGGGTTTTACATATAAAAGGACTCAGAGGTGATAATACATAACAGCAAAAGTGACATTTTCAATATCACAGCTGGATCAGGGCAACCTACTATTTAGTCTACTATTTCCATGTGAACACCTAGTGCTTATGCAGGCTTTTGCATCAAGTCACAAATTTGACCGCATTATTTAGAATTCTGAAAAGTTGTAAATAAGCAGGATGGTTACTAATTTCGAGTAAATGACTCTGGTCATGGATATTTGCAGTGCTTCCATTCCCTGAGATCTTATAGTGTCTATACTCTGAATCACTCTACCCAGCACTTAATTACATGTAAGACTTTAATTGTGTTCTTGGGTATAAAATAGAACCTTCTATGTCTGTCCCAACACTGATTAACTTGCACATAGTAGCTTTTTGATGAAAATTTTAAGATAGGTTGAATCTCATAGTTTCTGACCTATTACACTCAGTACTCAGATGGTAAAAATAATGCATTAGGAAGGGACTTTAGCCAACTTTGCAGAGGACAATCAGGCAATTTTCAAAGGAAGATTAGGTACTTGGCAAAAAAAGAAAGAAACATAAATCTTAAGAAAATTTCCTTTCTGCTACTTATGGGATATCATGTAGTTTGATACAAGAACCAGATATACTTTTAGACCACTAAATATTTTGCAAGAGAAAAGAAAAAAGTGCTTGCCACCCTCAGGAGAAATCGAAGGAGACACAGCAATCAAGACCATATTGAAAAAACTGTCTGCTTCTAAATTTAAAAAACAAAAAACAATGAACTATTATGTTAAAAAAATTCAAGGAAGTTTGAAATATATTAAAAATGAAGGAAACTACATTGATATTTTTATCAAATAAAAAGTTAAATTAATAAGAATCTTTTATTTATTGAGTGCCTGTGTTGACCCTGTACAACATTATTCCACAGGTAATTGGGACCCAGATATTAATTTACTTCCTAAAATATTCTAGCCAACATTAATATGTATTAAAGAAAACATGGAATCTCTATTTCTTAATAAAAAGCTATTTATTAACAGGCAAAAAAAAGAGTCCTTATTTCTAATGTATGTGAAGCTATTTATTAAAACCAAAGTATTCTAAGGCATGGGACATAGTTCTTAAGCATTTTAAAGAGGAACTGGACAGCTGTCCAAACATAAAGTAAAACAAATAAAACTTCTCACGGGTTTATGCAATCTCATCTATTTCCAACTGTTCTTTGTTAAAGCAACATTTACCTTACGTTACCCCAACAGAATATCAGAAAGTTCTGCTTTCTCCCCCTGTGATTGCCAGTTAAGAATTTTAAAGGCACTTTCAGGTCTGGATGAAGGATTAACATAAATCCTCCTCCAGTCTCCTTTCTTTCTTGGCAAATAACTCTTACCACTAAAACCAATGTGGTTTCCACTCAAACCCTCAGGCCACTGAACTCCCACCCTTGAAAAGTAACTCCGGAAGCCATCAGGCCATTTTCACAGGGACAGTAATTCACCTCAATACACCCTTCAAATATGTTAAATAAATGAGAGTAAACCTGGTGTTCCTTTTGTGCTATAGTTCAACTGTGAACTCAAACAGCTGCTGAAAGCTAAAGTGGAGATACAGCAATAGCAGGACCACCTGCTGGTCTTTGTGACAGGCACCACTGCTCCCTGACCCTGAAAAACATAGCACTGTCACCCAAAAACCAGGCATCTCAGAAGTTTGGGCACACACACACACACACACACACATATGCACTGCAGTGTGTATTATCTAAGGATTAATGCTGTCATTATTGTACTAAGTGTACCAATAACCTTTGTTTTCAAATGTGTGTTTGTAAAATTGTCAAGCCAAATGATTGGGGTTTTTTGTTTTTGCATTGGTGGAAATAGTTGCCTTTTCCAACATCAGGCATAGATTATTTTTGTAATTTTAGGACTAAATTAAAGCAAATCATGGATCTTAAGATTATATGTATGAAGAAATGTAGCTCTTCTCTCACTTTCAGGGGAATTATATATCATAAACATAATTTTTAGAGTCCTGCCCAACTACAACATCAAGATCCTTTCTTTTCTAAGTACCTAACGATCTATTATTCAACCCAAAAGGTTGTAGGTTTTTTGGTTTTCACTTATTATTCAGATCAACTGTCTCATGACTATGTAACATCCCATATCCCATCAGTGTCTCAAGTCTGAGAAAAGGTAGATGTGCTTTTCTCTTATCTGAATTGTTAGAGTCAAATAAATGTTAATTAAAAGATTTAGCCCTTTTATGATATCAGTTATTATGGTCTGCTGGCTGACAGATTAATAACAGAGACAGTTCAGATCAACTCAGTCATGTTCAACTCTTTGCGACCCCATGGACTGCAGCATGCCAGGCTTCCCTGTCCATCCCAATTCCCGGAGTTTACTCAAACTCATATCCATCGATTTGGTGATGCCATCCAACCATCTCATCCTCTGTAGTCCCCTTCCTCTACCTGCAATCTTTCCCAGCATCAGGGGATTTTCCAATGAGTCAGTTCTTTGCATCAGGTGGCCAAAGTATTGGAGTTTGAGCCTCAACATCAGTCTTTCCAATGAACACCCAGGACTTATCTCCTTCAGGATGGACTGGTTGGATCTCCTTGCAGTCCAAGGGACTCTCAACAGTCTTCTCCAACACCACAGTTCAAAAGCATCCATTCTTTGGTGCTTAACTTTCTTTATAGTCCAACTCTTACACGTGACTACTAGAAAAACCATAGCTTTGACTAGATAAACTTTTGTTTGCAAGGTAATGTCTCTGCTTTTCAATATGCTGTTTAGGTTGGTCATAGCTTTTCTTCCAAGCAGTAAGCATCTTAATTTCATGGCTGCAGTCACCATCTGCAGTGATTTTGGAGCCCCCCAAAATAAAGCCTCTCACTCTTTCCATTATTTCTTCATCTATTTGCCATGAAGTAATGGGACCAGAAGCTATGATTTTAGGTTTCTGAATGTTGAGTTTTAAGCCAACTTTTCACTCTCCTCTTTCACTTTCATCAAGAGGCTTTTTAGTTCTTCTTCACTTTCATAAGGGTGATGTCATCTGAGGTTATTGATATTTCTCCCGGTAATCTCGATTCCAACTTGTGCTTCATCTAACCTGGCATTTCACATGATGTACTCTGCCTATAAGTTAAATAAACAGAGTGAGAGTATACAGCCTTGATGTACTCCTTTCCGAATTTGGAACCAGTGTGTTGTTCCATGTTCAGTTCTAACTATTGCTTCTTGACTTGCATACAGCTTTCTTAGGAGGCAGGTCAGGTGGTCTGGTATTCCCATCTCTTGAAGAATTTTCCATAGATTTTTGTGATCCACACAGTCAAAGGTTTGGTGTAGTCAGTAAAGCAAAAGTAGATGTTTTTCTGGAACTCTTGTGCTTTTTCAATGATCCAATAGATGGTGGCAATTTGACCTCTGGTTCTTCTGCCTTTTCTAACAGCTTGAACATCTGGAAGTTCGAGGTTCACTTACTGTTGAAGCCTGGCTTGGAAAATTTTGAGCATTACTTTGTAGTGTGTGGGATGAGTGCAATTGTGTGGTAGTTTGAACATTCTTTGGCATTAACTTTCTTTGGGACTGATATGAAAACTGACCTTTTCTCAGATCGAACAACACGGAGGGAAGACAGCCCTGCCTATGGACAGAAAATTGGATTAAAGATTTACTGAGCATGGCCTCACCCATCAGAACAAGACCCAGTTTCCCCCTCAGTCAGTCTCTACCATCACGAAGCTTCCATAAGCCTCTTATCCTTATCCTTTCTCTGATGGATGAACAGAATGAAAACCACAATCACAGAAAAATAATCCAACTGATCACATGGACCACAGCCATATCTAACTAAATGAAACTATGAGCCATTCCATGTAGGGCCACCCAAGACAGATGGGTCATGGTGGAGAGTTCTGAGAAACTGTGGTTCACTGGAGAAAGGAATGGCAAACCATTTCAGTATTCTTGCCTTGAGAACCCCAAGAACAGCAAGAAAAGGCAAAAAGATAGGACATAGAAAAATGAACTCCCCAGGTTGGTACATGCCCAATATGCTATTGGACAAGAGTGGAGAAATAACTCCAGAAAGAATGAAGACACGGAGCCAAAGCAAAAACAACACCCAGTTGTGGATGTGATTGGTGATAGAAGTAAAGTTCTATGCTGTAAAGAATAATATTGCATAGGAACCTGGAATGTTAGGTCAATGAATCAAAGCAAATTGGAAGTGGTCAAACAGGAGATGGCAAAAGTGAACATTGATGTATTAAGAATCAGTGAACTAAAATGGACTGGAATGGGTGAATTTAACTCAGATGACCATTATATCTACTACTGTGGGCAAGAATCTCTTAGAAGAAATGGAGTAGTACTCACAGTCAGCAACAGAGTAGGAAATGCAGTACTTGAATGCAATCTCAAAATCAACAGAATGATCTCTGTTTATTTCCAAGACAAACCATTCAATATCACAGCAATCCATGTCTATGCCTTGACCAGTAATGCTGAAGAACCTGAAGTTGAATGGGTCTATGAAGACCTACAAGAACTAGAACTAACTCCCAAAAAAGATATCCTTTTTAATAGGGGACTGGAATGCAAAAGTAGGCAGTCAAGAGATACCTGAAGTAACAGGCAAATTTGGACTTGGAGTACATAAAAAGTCGGTCAAAGGCTAACAGAGTTTGCCAAGAGAACACACTGGTCACAGCAAATACCCTCTTCCAACAAGATAAGAGAAGACTACACATGGACAACACCAGATGGTCAACACCAAAATCAGATTGACTATATTCTTTGCAGCCAAAGATGGAGAAGCTCTATACCATCAGTAAAAACAAGTCCAGGAGCTGACTATGGGTCAGAACATGAATTCTTATTGCCAAATTCAGACTGAAATTGAAGAAAGTAGGGAAAACTGCTCAACCATTCAGGTATGACCTAAATCAAATCCCTTACAGTTATACAGTGGAAGTGACAAATAGATTCAAGGAATTAGATCTGATAGACAGAGTGCCTGATGAACTATGGAAGGAGGTTTGTGACATTGTACAGGAGACAGTGATCAAGACCATCCCCAAGAAAAATAAATGCAAAAAGGCAAAATGGTTGTCTGTGGAGGTTTTTCAAATAGCTGAGAAAAGAGAAGTGAAAGGCAAAGGAGGAAAGGAAAGATATACCCATTTGAATGCAGAGTTCCAAAGAATAGGAGAGATAAGAAAGCCTTCCCCAGTGATCAATGCAAAGAAATAGAGGTAAACAATAGAATGGGAAAGACTAGAGATCTCTTCAAGAAACTTAGAGATACCAATGGAACATTTCATGCAAATTTGGCACAATAAAGGACAGAAATGGTATGGACCTAACAGAAGCAGATGATATTAAGAAGAGTGGCAAGAATGCACAGAAGAATTATACCAAATAGATCTCCATGACCCAGATAACCATGATGGTGTGATCACTCACCTAGAGCCAAACATTCTGGAATGTGAAGTCAAGCAGGCCTTAGGAAGCATCACTATGAACAAAGCTAGTGGACGTGATGGAATTCCTGTTTAGCTATTTCATATCCTAAAAGATGATACTGTGAAAGTGTTGCACTCAATTTGTCAGCAAATTTGGAAAACTCAGCAGTGGCCACAGGACTGGAAAAGGTCAGTTTTCATTCCAACCCCAATGAAAGACAATGCCAATACAGAGACTAATGAAAAATTATATTCAAAAGCAATAGCAACTCCTACATGGCAGTCTCATCAGAAGTAAATAGAAATATGTGGACACAAACAAGACTTCATACTTTCTACTTCCATGTGGCTCTCCTTTGACAGGCATAGTCACTAGGTAAAAGAGAAAAAAAGGAAAACTCTCATTATCATTCTTTGAACACATTATGGTTATGTAACTGAAATGAATAGGAGAAATAATGTGCTGAATTTATTTATAACATGGGAATAGAGTTACCTATTTTTAGTTTAAGAAGAAATATGATGCCTGTTTATTGCTGCTGTTGATTTAGCCTGTGTCCTTATCTTTTATGGAGCACTTACAATGACTGAGCTAAAGGGAAATTTGGATAATTCATAAACACTCTAACATGATTAAACGTGTTCCCTATATTTTTTAAGACATAGAATTTACAGGTGGATACCAAGGGACCCTGTGATGGTGCATTGGATTAATTCATCAGCCTCTCATGTCTTTAAGTTTCTAAAAGAGTATATCTTTAAATCTGACATATGGGAGAGAGGCGATATATTGGATTAATTCTGTAGTCCCTTACTTTCATTTGAAGTCCCATGTGTTTCAGTGGACATTTGTCTCCATCACAGCCACACCACACTAAACATTTGATTTGTCAGTTCATTTGGTCAAATACCACTCAAATCTTGAAGTGCTTAGGATGAGAAGAGCCTAGCTCAAGAGCTGTAGCCCATTTATGAAGTTGGTCTAAGAGGTTTTTCTCCTTCCAGTTTCTCAGAATCCTGACTCTGTATTAGATCCATTCAGGACTTCAAAGGCATATTACTTTCTGTTTCTTTTCTCACTGATGGATCAACAAGTACATATTTAGTATGAATTTTCCCATATTTTGTTTAACATTAAACAATTGTTTTCAGGGTTTTTAGTCTCACTCCCTCGGGTGTCATTCTTTTTGCTATATAATCTCTGCCTAACCTTGTAGTTTAAATATGCTTCTCACATTATTTTTACCATGACAGGCAAGGAATATATGTTTATATGGACAAATAACAAGAAGAGATCAGAGAAAACATTAAGAAATATATATACACTCTATCACCATCTTTGAAATACTCTGAAACTGGCTATAAAGCAATTAATATCTGTAGTTGTATATAAAAGAATTTTCATATGTAGTATTTCACATAACCTCCATGGCAAAATGTAGTGATTATCAATCCCAAAATAAATTTACATGTGGAGAAATGGAGTCTGACAGGTTAAGCAACTAGTCCAAGACCACACAGCTGGTAAAGGGCAAAGCTGGGAATTTAACCAGGTGTAGTGAATCCATGTAATTCTCCCAAATCATTCTGCTCCTCAGTGATAGAGAAATTGTGATTTAAAACAATAAGATATAGATTAGCATCAATGAGAACAGGCAATATACAAGAGTAGCTATGATCTATTGCACTGTTCCAGCACAGTAGAACAGAAATGAATACCTATGAAGTATGTATATCATTGCACTTACAAAGAGGAAATATGAACCCTTTCAGAATATGTGAGTCAAACACAATGTAAAATGCTCCCTATGGTTGCCCTTTTGTGAAGCTCACACAATAATCACATATTCAATGCCTATCTTCCCCACAAAACTGTAATCTCCACAAAGTGAAACAACAATTCTCCTAAGTGTACACACTGAACAGGGAAATAATTTTACTTTTCATTCTATATTCTGTCCATTGTCAACTCTGGAGTCTCTAGGTTGCCCAGGACTGTACCAAAAGCTTCTATTTCATCCTAAGCACAATATTGAAAAATACATTTAAGTTGTGAACATGAATTCTCTGAAAAGTGTTCCTAAACCCATGCTTGGAGTATCTAACACAAGACACATACATTTAAAACTTTTTCAATGAGAACTCTGAAAAGAATCCCTTAAAAAGTGGCAAACAATTTAATCAATGCGAAATGGCAAGCTGTGTAGATATGTGGGCATCATTAAAAAATGCTTGATGGATAAAATATGATAAGGTGTGTATACTTGGAGAATTGTCAAGAAATGAACTCAAGAGTTATGAAAAATTAGATGGAAGAAGCAAGGAGGAAGTTTCTGGTGAGGTGTCCAGTGGAAGCTTTGCCAGAAGCACTGCAACATGTTGGAAAGAGCTTTTGAGGCAGAAGGTATGGTTTCCCTATATACTAGCCGTGCAGCTTTAGACAATCCATTTAAATCCCCTGATACTTTGTGTGGACTTGGTTTTGCTGCCCAGTCCACACAAAAGCATTCAGAGAACCATAGACTACAGCAAGGCTTCTTAGTTTTATTTTGTTTTGTTTAGCTATGTAGGTCTACTAACCACTACTACTGTGCTTAAATTAGGCTCATGCTTCCTTCTGTTAACAAAGACAAAGAAAGACCAGACCCATCCTGATTACCTCAGGAAATGTTGCTTTAAAGATAATAAACTTTTTGGCTGTGAAGTAATCAATCCATTCAGAAAAACTGCCCCAGAAACAGGTTTTGAAATGAGGAGTGAGCAGCCTTCCCATCATTAGGTAGGCCTACAGGAGATAGATGGGGAGACAGTGGAAACAGTGTAAAACTTTATTTTTGAGGGCTCCAAAATCACTGCAAATGGTAATTGCAGCCATGAAATTAAAAGACGCTTACTCCTTGGAAGGAAAGTTATGATAAACCTAGATAGCATATTAAAAAACAGAGACATTACTTTGCCAGCAAAGTTCCATCTAGTCAAGGCTATGGTTTTTCCAGTGGTCATGTATGGATGTGAGAGTTGGGCTGTGAAGAAAGCTGAGGACCGAAAAATTGATGCTTTTGAACTATGGTGTTGGAGAAGACTCTTGAGAGTCTCTTGGACTGCAAGGAGATCCAACCAGTCCATCCTGAAGGAGATAAGTCCTGGGTGTTCATTGGAAGGACTGATGCTGAAGCAGAAACTCCAATACTTTGGCCACCTGATGCGAAGAGCTGACTCACTGGAAAAGACCATGATGCTGGGAGGGATTGGGGACAGGAGGAGAAGGGGACGACAGCGGATGAGATGGCTGGATGGCATCACCAACTTGATGGACATGAGTTTGAGTAAACTCCGGGAGTTTGTGATGGACTGGAGGCCTGGCATGCTGCAATTCATGGGGTCACAAAGAGTCAGACATGACTGAGTGACTGAAATGAACTGACAGGAGACCTACCTTCCTTTTATTATCTGACACTTTGTGACCCATGGCCTGTAGCCTGCCACGCTCTTCTGTTCATGGACTTCTCCAGGCAAGAATACTGAAGCGGGTAGCCATTCCCTTCTCCAGGGAGAAGGATCTTACCAATCCAAGGAGCAAATCTGGGTCTTCTGCATTGCGGGCAGATTCTTTACCATATGAGCCACCAGGGAAGCCCTTGTCTGGTGTAATAAGGAATATTCTTGGGATCTTGTCAGGGGACATAATGGTGGATGAAGATGAACTCTAACTACATCACAGTAGGCAGAATGAATGCATGAGTCCCCCAGTATGCTGAGCAGTGTGGAGTTACAAGCTACCTTCAGGCAAATTTATCTGGACAAAATGCCTGTGAGATTGTTGAGAATTACAGAGAACTGACATGCTGTTTTCAAATAGGACTCAAGCAAAAGAGAAGGTAGGTTAAAGATAACATGTTGCTGTTGTTTAGTCACTGTTGTGTCCAACTCTTTGCAACCCTATGGACAATAACCCTCCAGGCTCCTCTGTCTATGGAATTTCCCAGGCAGGAATACTGGAGTAGGTTGCCATTCCTTCTCCAGGGGACCTTCCCAACCCAGGGATAGGTCTTCTGCATTGGCAGGTGGATTCCTTCCCACTGAGCCATCAAGGAAACCCAAATGTGAACAGGCAATATACAGAGTAGTTATGATCTATTGCACCTTTCCAGCACAGTGGAACAGAAGTGAATACCATCTATTTTACAGTGCAACATAGTTGAGGGTGAGAAATCGTGGGTAGCAGATGTTTAATTTGGCTTCAGGAGACCTGGATTATAGTCCCAGTTCTTTCAGTAAACTGAATGTGAATCTGGGAAAGGCTGGCAGAAGTAATATTTTAATGAATTTAAAATTGTAACATTGTATCACACTTGAGAACCAAAGAAAACACCATTGTTCATCTTCTGGCCAGTCCCAATGGTTATTTCTATTCTAAATCTGTCCAGAAGGTCAGAAGCAGAGACTGAACTAGGACATCTCTCAAAGACAAACAGCATGGGGTATATTCAGTATCAGTTTATTCAGGGCACACCTAAGGTGTGATCTAAAGTTTACCCTCTAACTAAACCCTGAGTAGAGACTTTGAAACTGTTCTGTGTTTTCAGATCTCTTTATTTAATGTTTTACAGAATCTGGAAATCTGGAAACTGTAGAGCAGAAAGAATCACTTTTTTTTTTTTTTTTTTTTTGGTCAGTCAACGTGAAATCATGACAACAAGTTGAAAAGTGAGAGATTGTCAAATCAACAATTATTTTGTCTACAAGTAACAACCAGTTTGATTGATTTGTTTTTTAAGCAGAAATTCGTTCACTTGTTGAGGCATGTAGCTACCAGACTTTAAATAACCATACATTTTATTTTCTTCACAGGGTACAGACCACTTTCAAACAAATTACCTCATTTTTATTCTGAATTTTCCAACAAGCTTAAGGTTATCAGTAGAGTGAGTATTACTACATTCGTTTTACAAATGAAGATTATAAATGGGGTTTACATAGCATAGACATAACTATCTCAATTAATTTGCTCTACTTTCTCTAGGTGGAACTGAAAAAACTACAATGCTTTGCACACAAAATAGTAGTGTGTAAATTTTGCCTGGCCCAAATAAAATGTTCAGTAAACAGTATTCAATTATATTCTCTTATTTTCCATCATCAAAACAGCAGTCTCCACTTCCTTGCAGGATCATTGCCCTTCCATCTACAGGCATATATTGAATACCCTTATTGCCTTAAATAGCCTCTATCCTGTAAAAGCAAAGTTGTTTTCCATTTGATACCCAGGTTTGCTTCCTTTATTTCCAGTTAAAATAGGTAGCCCCTTAAATACATGAACTTTTAACTCAGTTCCAATAGACTGATTCTACCAAAATGTCTTAATTAACATTGTAAAGATACTGAGGCTTAAGAAAGTAATTTGGTCAAGATCATTTGGTGATGTTCTAATCAGTATATCCTGTCTTTATCTATAAAGCCTATTCTTCCAAACACTTTAAAAAATATTTTTTTTCAGATTTTATGTCAAACTCTAAGACTTCTTGGCTTGCCTGATAGCTCAGTTGGTAAAGAATTTGCCTGCAATGCAGGAGACTCCGGATCGATCCATGGGTTGGGAAGATCCCCTGGAGAAGGGAAAGGCTACCCACTACAGTATTCTGGCCTGGAGAATTCCATGGACTGTATAGTCCCTGGGGTTGCAAAGAGTCGGACACAACTGAGCAACTTTCATTGACTAAGACTTTGTTTATCCTAGAGGTTCCCATCCATTGCATCGGTGGTTTCCTATATTCCCCAGGAAGGACATATACCAAGTGGAAGGGAAAACTGTCACTCAGCTTTAATGTTGTTTGCTCTTATTTTTTAATCTACTTATTTTATTTAATTCCTAGACACAGTTGTTCTTAAAAGCCAAATATTACTGAACAGTAAGATGATTTCTTAATTCTTTGGCTCCCTTTAAAATGGCAGCAGTTGGCTGTGGATCTTTGAGTTATCGAGAGAGAACCTGCTATTTAGATCAGGCTAACCTGTGATCTCTTCATTCAACTACTCAACAGATTTGTTGAGAGTCAACTATGCAAGGAACAAGATAGAGTCACAGAACTTCACGGAGCTTGCAATTCAGCAGATGGCTCAGATGTTCACTAAGTAATAAGGATAGTGATGTGCAGAAGTGCAGGATGCCTCCAGGGAGATTTAACAGGAAGTGAACTTTCTCTGCCTTTTCTAAATCCAGCTTGTACATCTGAAAGTTCTTGGTGGTTTGCTTAGCTGACATAACCTGCTTGACTCTAGTTTTTACTTCTTCAATTTCTAAAGAGTTTTATTGGTTCTCTATCATCTAGTAAATAAAATCCTGACTTTTCTTTGTGTTTTGTAAAATTATGAAGAATCACTAGAGATAATGCTATGTGTTATCTCCCACTACTTTCTTTTTTTTTTAACATGAAAAATCTGAATCCTGGCTCTTTCAGCTTCTCTCAACATTCCATTTTCAAACCCATCTCTGTTCCTTTACTCAGGTCCTTATCTCTGCCTCAATGTTCCTCCATACCCCTCTCTGCCTTCTCTATTCCTACTCATGTTATATGACCAACCCACTTTCCAAAATCTTTCCAAACTTGTTCTACACTATACTTAAAATTAATCTCAAAACTTAAGTTTGAGAATTTTATGCAATTGTTTAATGTGTTTGACACTCATCTCTCAACTATACCATAAGCTACTTGAGGACAATGATTATGTCTTACATTTTGCAAATGTCAAAACACAAAGAATAAAATGAGAAATGATATAAAGTTGTAAGTACTATGAATAAGAGCTGCAGAGCGATGAAAAGAATTTCTGAATCAGCAGAGAGTTGTTGTTGTTGTTGCTTTTTATCCTGGTGTGGAAATATATTCAGTGAAACAAACCTCAAAGCACAGCTCTCAAGCTTGGAGCATCATGACCAACAAGGATGGTGTGTAACTACAGGTCACCAAGCCTATCCTTCAAGGATTCTGGGGTGAGGCTTTGGCATTTATATTTTTACCAAATCAATCAGGTGGTTCTGCTTCTGAAAGTGAAGGACAATCTTGTGAGAAATACTGCTCTAGGGATAACTGATGAAACTAATTGTCCTATGATGCAAAACTGAGCAGGAAGAAGAAAAATCAGACTTTAGCCAGGCTCTAAGATACTCTCCACTTCTGGTAAGTTATGATCTGGAACTTTGGACAGTCAAACTCTCCAACTCATCCTAACTATGAAGTCTTCAGTTCCTCACTTGACAATCTGACCTTAGACTTGCTTGTTCTAGTAAGACTTACACACACATATTCATGCTTTTCAATCAACAAAATATTATGAACTAGAATTTCTTTACTCTCTCTATTTTACTGGTGAAGGAACTAAAGCACAGAGGGTTAATGAACTTGCCTAAGGCTGTAGACCAAGTATATAGTGTTGATCATCAAAGTCAGGCAAGCTGGGTGCAGAGTCTGCACACTTAACCACTATAAAGCTACCAAGGTGTACTGCCTCACGGACTCTACATTTTGGATATACTGACTGCATTCCTTTCCCAGCTGCTAGTATCATTAAAATCAAAGAATAAGTATTCAACACCTACTTTGTGTGAAATGCCATGGTAAGTGCTAGGCATACAATCCAGAATAAAACTCCATCCATTCCTACCTTTAAGAAGCCTGCAATATAATGGAGAATCCAGGCAAGTATACTAACATAAAACCAATGTGTTGATAAGTATTATCATAGGAATAAGATCATGACATAACAGGAGGACACAGGAAGGGAACCTATCTTAGTCTTGGGAACTAGAAAGACTTTCCAGAGGAAATGTCATTTTATCTGACATCTGAGAGGGTTCCTGTATGCAAGTTAAAGTAATGGGCTCATGGTGTTTGCGGTGTTTAGAAGAGAGTGGTCATTAGAGAATGTTACCGTCAAAGGCAGGACATGCGCAAAAATACAAGATAAAAGAAAATGTGGTACATTCTAGGAACTTTAAGTAGCTCATCACTGTAGAATAAAAAAAGACACATGGTAACAGGTAACAGACAGGTGAAGGAGGAAAGCTTTCAAATATATTTTCTTGATTTCTTTCTTTCACTGCTAACTTTAAGAGATCTACTCAAACTCTTGATTACTCTCTGTGCTCAGTGATTTAGTTTGAAGGTTTCTTGACCCATGAAATAGAATTAATCAAATCCTAGTGGCTTAGTGGAGCTCACCTTAAATCCTTTCATTGAAATTAAGATGTGCTGATGATTAATTAGTCTAATAAATGCATTTCTGAGCATACCAGGCATATAACAGAACAAAATCCTCCTCAGATACCAAAAATATAAAAGAGAATTCAAAACTCTATGTGTAAATATATCCAATAAATGAAAGCTTAATCTAATACTTGAATACTTTCTGAAAGTTGTTAAACACTTCTAATTTATAGTTAGAGACCTTCATTTTCAATCTTCATTAACAAGTACAGGGCAATAAAAATGGATCACTATATTAATAAAACAGAATTATTGTGTGTTATTTATACAGGACAGCAATAAAATCAGACCAAGAAGATTAACCACTCTAACATGCTGTAACTGATGTCAAAGTAATGTCCTACTTTGAAACCAGATCCTGTCAAACAATGAAGTAGTACAAATATTTGAAACAGCAAGGGGGATAGAAAGTTTAAAAGACAGCTTCATGTTGAATATTGAAAATTCTTTGACCAATATTATGGAGAGACCACTTGAGGAATACAATCTGAGACAAAGGAAGGCTTATGACAGCTCATCCTTTCTCTTTTAATCTTCCATATTTAGTCAATGTCATTTCAAAAAGTACCTTCATAAGAGCAAGCAAGTAAAGTGTTTCAAATGTCCTCTGACTACTGTCTGACACTCTAGTTGGCCCTGACTCTCTGAGACACTTAAAAAAAAAAAACACTTCAGTTTGACTCTTTGTGAACCCATGGACCGTAGGGCACCACAATCCCCTGTTCATGGGATTTCCCAAGTAAGAATGTTGGCGTGGGTAGCCATTGCCTTCTCCAGGAAATCTTCATGAGCCAGAGATTGAACACAGATCTCCTGCACTGCAGGCAGATTCTTTACTACCTGAACCACCAGGGAAGACTTCAGAAATTATCAGTTTAGTTCAGTCACTCAGGCATGTCTGACTCTGCAACCCCATGGACTGCAGAATGCCAGGGTTCCCTGTCCATCACCAACTCCCAGATCTTACCCAAACTCATGTCCATGGAGTCAGTGATGCCATCCAACAATCTCATTCTGTATCATCCTCTTCTCCTTCCACATTCAATCTTTCCCAGCATCGTGGTCTTTTCTGATAAACCAGTTCTTCACATCAGGTGGTGAAAAAATTGGAGTTTCAGCTTCAGCATCAGTCCTTCCAATGAATATTCATGACTAATTTCCATTAGAGTAGAATGATTGACTCTCCTTGAAGTCCAAGGGACTCTCAACAGTCTTCTCCAACACCACAGTTCAAAAGCATTAATTCTTCAGTGTGCAGCTTTCTCTATAGTCCATCTCTCACATTCATATATGACTACTGAAAAATCATAGCTTTGACTAGATGGGCATTTGTTGGCAAAGTAATGTCTCTGCTTTTTAATATGATGTCTAGGTTGGTCATTGCTTTTCATCCAAGGAGCAAGTGTTTTTTAATTTCATGGCTGCAGTCACCATATGCAGTGATTTTGGAGACCCCCAAAATAAAGTCTCTCACCGTATCCATTGTTTCCCCATCCATTTGCCATGAAGTGATGGGACCGGAAGCCACGATCTTAGCTTACTGAATGTTGAGTTTTAAGCCAAATTTTCATTCTCCTATTTCACTTTCATCAAGAGGCTCTTTAGTTCTTTGTTTTCTGCCATAAGGGTGGTGTCATCTGCATTATGAGGTTATTGATATTTCTCCCGGCAACCTAGATTTCAGCTTGTGCTTCATCCAGCCTGATATTTCTCATGATGTACTCTGCATGTAAGTTAAATAAGCAGGGTGACAATATGCAGCCTTGACGTACTGCTTTCCGGATTTGGAAACAGCCTGTAGTTCCATGTCCACTTCTAATT
Organism: Muntiacus reevesi; assembly: GCF_963930625.1. Lineage (NCBI taxonomy): Eukaryota > Metazoa > Chordata > Mammalia > Artiodactyla > Cervidae > Muntiacus > Muntiacus reevesi. The sequence continues at coordinate 98,528,200 of NC_089249.1, read as the reverse complement.
GTTGCTTCTTGACCAGCATACAGTTTTCTCAGGAGGCAGATCAGATGGTCTGGTATTCCCATCTCTTTAAAAATTTCCCCAGTGTTTTGTGACTCAGATAGACAAAGGCTTTGGTGTAGTCAGTAAGCAGAAGTAGTAATGTTTTTCTGGAACACTTTTGCTTTTTCGATGACCCAATAGATGTTGACAATTTGATCTCTGGTTCCTCTGCCTTTTCTAAATCCATCCTGAACATCTGGAAGTTCATGGTTCACATACTACTGAAGCCTGGCTTGGAGAATTTTGAGCATTACTTTGCTAGTGTGTGAGATGAGTGCAATTGTGCAGTAGTTTGAGCATTCTTAGACATTGCCTTTTTTGGGGATTGGAGTGAAAACTGATCTTTTCCAGTTCTGTGGCCAGTGCTGAGTTTTCCAAATTTGCTGGCATATTCAGTACACCACTTTCACAGGATCATCTTTTAGGAATTGAAATAGCTCAACAGGAATTTCATCACTTCCACTAGTTTTCTTCATAGTGATATTTCCTAAGGCCCACTTCACTTTGCATTCCAGGATGTCTGGCTCTAGGTGAGTGATCACACCATCATGGTTATCTGGGTCATGGAGACCTATTTGGTATAATTCTTCTGTGCATTCTTGCCACCTCTTCTTAATATCGTCTGCTTCTGTTAGGTCCATGCCATTTCTGTCCTTTATCGTGCCAAATTTGCATGAAATGTTCCCTTGGTATCTCTAATTTTCTTGAAGAGATCTCTAGTCTTTCCCATTCTATTGTTTTCCTCTATTTCTTTGCATTGACCACTGAGGAAGGCTTTCTTATCTCTCCTTGCTATTCTTTGGAACTCTGCATTCAAATGGGTATATCTTTCCTTTCCTCCTTTGCCTTTCACTTCTCTTTTCTCAGCTATTTGTAAGGCCCCCTCAGAAAACCAATTTGCCTTTTTGCATTTCTTTTTCTTGGGGATGGTCTTGATCACTGCCTCCTGAAAAACACCATGAACCTCCATCCACAGTTCAGGCACTCTGTCTAACAGATCTAATCCCTTGAATCTATTTCCCACTTCCATTGGATAATTGTAAGGGATTTGATTTAGGTCATACCTGAACACTCCAGTGGTTTTCCCTACTTTCTTCAACTTCAGTCTTAATTTGGCAATGAGTTCATGATCTGAGCCACATTCAACTCCCAGTCTTGTTTTTACTAACAGTGTAGAGCTTCTTCATCTTTGACTGCAAAGCATATAATCAATCTGATTTTGGTGTTGACCATCTGGTGTTGTCCATGTGTAGTCTTCTCTTATCTTGTTGGAAGAGGGTGTTTGCTGTGACCAATGCCTTCTCTGGCAAGGCTCTGTTAGCCTTTGACCTACTATTTTTGTACTCCAAGTCCAAATTTGCCTGTTACTTCAGGTATATCTTGACTTCCTACTTTTGCATTCCAGTCCCCTATAATGAAAAGGATACCTTTTTGGGTGTTAGTTCTAGTTCTTGTAGGTCTTCATAGACCTACTTCAACTTCTGCTTCTTCAGCATTATTGGCTGAGGCATAGACTTAGATTATTGTGATATTGAATGGTTTGTCTTGGAAACAAAGAGAGATCATTCTGTTGATGTTGAGATTGCATCCAAGTACTGCATTTCCTACTCTTTTGCTGACTGTGAGTGCTACTCTGCCGGGGTCCAGCCTCGGCAGGATCCAGGGGGTACCCTCAGGATGAACGGCGTTGGCGAGAGAGAGAGAGAAGACACGTGAGACCAGCCTTGATAGGATCAAGTCTGTGAAGGAGAGAGAGAGAAAGAGAGAGGGAGAGAGAGAAAGAGAGTGACCAGACGGGGGTGCAGAGAGTCTGGAAGAGTCTGGCAATGCTTTATTTTTTACCATAGCTTTTATACCCTAAGTTAGTACATTTCTAAGGGGAAGATAGTTTAGCATTACGTCAGCTTATCCTTCATGAAACCAGGGTGTTTTCTGCATACTTCTTTGTTTATGAGGGTCTTGTACATTATCTTCTGGCCTTGGGGCCTATCAACACTTTTGCAGGTCAGGTGATTGTAATCCTATTTTCTGTTTTTATGGTGACCTTAACTGAAAGGTAGCAGTCTCATAGGGCAATAGTACAGAGTAGAAGCATATTCTTGTTAATACAAAAATTAATCCTTCTGAAAAAGTTGTCAGTTGCATTTATCTAAGAAGTTTACCCCATACTGACTCTGCGACTTTGATGAGGCAGCTTCTGCCTAGCACTCCTGGCTGACAATTAACAACCATCTCATTGTTACCACACTAGGGCTAAGTTCTTATTTCCCTAGATCTTTAACTATATTAACAATGGTTTTTATAACACAACCTTAGTACATTAAAGGCAAAATTACAGCAAGCAAAACACAGCAAGTAAATCACAACCCAATAACCACCTATAAAATAAATTTTCTTATGTTTTCTAATAGGACTCCTTTACCCCTTAAAAGGGCTCTATATCTATTAGGGCTTTTATATAATCAGGTTCTTTATGCTATTTTATGATTAGGATATTATAAGCAATCATGCATATTAGTACCAAGCGCATAAATGCATTTGGCTAACAAAACTACCAGTAAAGGAGTTTTAAATTAAAACACTCTTTTCCACCCTAAATAATCTCATAAAATACCACCACCTGGGAAACTTATTGATTAAAGTTCTAAATTGATTCTTATTTGGGAAGAGATTGGGGAAGGCCTTCCTGCTTGTGTCAGAGAAATTAGGGAGTAGTCCATTGAGGCAGGCATCAGAAAGACAGATATCATCTTTAAGGTGAGAGCCGGGGGCAGCTTTCCGAAATCCCTGAAAACCTGATCTGCCTTGCCTGTCAGGCTTTCTCCTCGTGACCTTGTCATGGGTGGGATCTAATGAGCTGGCCTTTTCGAAAAACCCCTGATAACCTGATTCGCCTTGCCCGTAAGGTTTTTCTCCCCTAAGGCCTTTCCAAGGGTGGGGTCTCGTGTGTTGGCTCCCAGCACCACTCCATTTCTTCTAAGGGATTCTTGCCCACAGTAGTAGATATAATGGTCATCTGAGTTAAATTCTCCCATTCCAGTCCATTTTAGTTCACTGATTCCTAAAATGTTGATGTTCACTCTTGCCATCTCCTGTTTTACCACTCAAATTTGCCTTGATTCATGGGCCTAACATTCCAGGTTCCTATGAAATATTATTTTTTACAGCATAGAACTTTACTTCTATCACCAGTCACATCCACAACTGGGCGTTTTTTGTTTTTTTTTTTCTTTTTGTTTTGTTTTGTTTTGTTTTGTTTTGTTTTTGCTTTGGCTCCATGTCTTCATTCTTTCTGGAGTTATTTCTGCACTTTTGTCCAGTAGCATATTGGGCACGTACTGACCTGGGGTGTTCATCTTTCAATGTCTTATCCTTTTGCCTTTCATACTGTTCACGGGTTCTCAAGGCAAGAGTACTGAAATGGTTTGCCATTCCCTTCTCCAGTGGACCACATTTTCTCAGAACTCTCCACTATGACTCGTCTGTCTTGGGTGGCCTTACATGGCATGGCTCATAGTTTCATTTAGTTAGATATGGCTGTGGTCCATGTGATCAGTTGGATTAACTTTCTGTGATTGTTGTTTTCATTCTGCTGGCCCTCTGATGGATAAAGATAAGAGGCTTATGGAAGCTTCGTGATGGTAGAGACTGACTAAGGGGGAAACTGGGTCTTATTCTGATGGATGGGGCCATGCTCAGTAAATCTTTAATTCAATTTTCTTTTGATAGGTGGGGTTGTGTTCCTCCCTATTGTTTGACCTGAGGGCAAACTATGGTGGAGGAAATGAAGAAAATAATGACCTCCTTCAAAAGGTCCCATGCATGCACTGCTGCACTCAGTGCCTCTGGCCCTGCAGCAGGCCACTGCTGACTCACCCCTCTCCAGAGACTCCTGGACACTCACAGGTAAGTCTGGGTCAGTCTCTTATAGGGTCACTGCTCCTTTTCCTTTCTCTTGTGTCCTGGTGTACACAAGGTTTTGTTTGTGCCCTGCAAGAGTCTGTTTGCCCAGTCCTGTGCAACTTCTGGTGGCTATGGTGGGGTTAATTGTGCCCTCCTTTAAGAGGGCTTATGCCGTACCCAGGTCTGCTGCACCCTGCCCTGGCTGTAAACCACGGCTGACCTGTACCTCCACCGGAGACACTCAAACACAGTTCTGGCTCAGTCTCTGTGGGGTCTCTGAGTCCTGGTGCGCACAAGGTGTGTTTGATCCCCTCGAACATATCCAGAGGGTATGGGGTTTGATTCTAAACTCAATTTTGCCACTCCTACCATGTTGCTGGGGCTTCTCCTTTGCCCTTTGAACATGGGATATCTTTTTTTGGTGGGATCCAACATTATATCAGCATATATAGAGATATCCAATTCTTAAAAAAAGAATTTCCACAATCAAAAAATGGCTTAAAAAAGAAATTTAGTGCTAAAGAACAGGCTGGAGACTTTATCCTACTGTGTTTATCTGGACTAAAACTATAATGTATCTCTTTGAAATACAATTTTGAGAATAAATGAACAATATGGTTTACTGCAGTGTTTCTGAGCCCTGATTTTGAAAAATGCTTTTAGACTGTAATTTTTAATCTGGGACCCCACCAAGAAGTGTGCATCCATATATCAGGGGGAAGTGATAGCCTGAGATATAAATCTGTTGTGTCAGTCTGGAGAATCAATTTCACCAAATAATTTTGGGAAAAAGTTTTGCTCTTTTTTTACACTTTGAGATTTTGTCACACCTACATATAACCAAAATTACTTTTTGGGCATGAGCCTAGAAAGCAGAAATTTTTCTGGGCAGTAACTGACTGTCAAATTTTGTCCTTTTGTGTTCTAAGCCTAAGATATTAACACTGCAGCTGAATTAGTGAGATTGAATCTTCAGAGGAAAACAGAGTATTAATAGATTATGGTCTTTTCCTAGCATTCAAAGTTCATGTTTTTTTCAGAACTGAAATTTGCCATTCTTTTGTCCAAAGTCCCCTTTTTTATCACACACACACACACACACACACACAGACACACACACATCTTTGGGTCACCAAAATTATCTCAATTTCATGTCACAAATGTATATATATTTTTATAAAATTCAGGACTTCAATTTTTCCATTATTGTAGAACAACTAAAAGTTCTGAAGTTTGACAATGTATGTGATTTTAGGTTCATGTTCCTTTTCTGTTTTAAAAGTTGAATGTTTTTTACAATGAACAAGGATTTATGGTTCAGAAGGGAAAATATGAAAGAAAAAAAAAACTTCTCTGAATCTCAAATATTCTTATCTGTGAATATGGATAATACTTGCTATAAACTTTCACACAGTATGCAAAGCATGCAGGTACATTAAAATGTGTAGATCATAATACATGTCAAGTGAGCCCATCAATTAGAGAGATTGAGTCCTCAATGGAAAACAGATCATTGCCTGATCATACTCATTGCCTCATTTAGCCTTCTCATACATACATTAAAATATAAAAATAAAAAAATAATTCAGAAACATGTAGTCAATATTTCCTTAAAAACTAATGCAAGAGACAGGAAGAACTTGACCATCATTACTAGTGACCAGTACAATGTCTGACACTTTGCAAATATTAAAAAAAAAAAAGCTGAGTATTATATTTTCCATCTGCAGTCTGGGAATATAAGCCACGCCAGTTATTGTAGCTGTGCTGTACTAAAGAATTCAAAGTGTATCAAGTAAAAGTTATGGAGAAGATTCTTGAGAGTCCCTTGGACTGCAAGAAGCTCAAACCAGTCCATTCTAAAGGAGATCAGTCCTGGATGTTCATTGGAGGGCCTGATGTTGAAGCTCAATGTGTCAGCAAAATTGGAGAACTCAGCAGTGGCCACTGGACTGGAAAAGGTCAGTTTTCATTCCAAGCCCAAAGGTAATACCAAAGAACGTTCAAACTACTGCACAATTGCACTCATCTCACACGCTAGTAAAGTAATGCTCAAAATTCTCCAAGTCAAGCTTCAGCAATATGTGAACCATGAAACTCCAGATTTTCGAGCTGGTTTTAGAAAAGGCAGAGGAGCCAGAGATCAAATTGACAACATCTGTTGGAACATCAAAAAAGCAAGAGAGTTCCAGAAAAACATCTATTTCTGTTGTATTGACTATGCCAGAGCCTTTGACTGTGTGGATCACAATAAACTGTAGAAAATTCTGAAAGAGATGGGAATACCAGACCACCTGACCTGCCTCTTGAGAAACCTGTATACAGGTCAGGAAGCAACAGTTAGAACTGGACATGGAACAACAGATTGGTTCCAAACAGGTGAGAGTACTTCAAGGCTGTATGTTGTCACCCTGCGTATTTAACTTATATGCAGAGTACATCATCGGAAATGCTGGGTTGGAGGAAGCACAAGTTGGAAACAAGATTGCTGGGAGAAATATCAATAACCTCAGATATGCAGATGACACCACCCTTATGGCAGAAAGTGAAGAAGAACTAAAAAGCCTCTTGATGAAAGTGAGATAGGAGAGTGGAAAAGTTGCCTTAAAGCTCAACATTCAGAAAACTAAGACCATGGCATCTGGTCCCATCACTTCATGGCAAGTAGATGGGGCAAACAGTGTCTGACTTTACTTTCCTAGGCTCCAAAATCACTGCAGATGGTGACTGCAGCCAAGAAATTAAAAGACACTTGCTCTTTGGAATGAAAGTTATGACCAACCTAGACAGCATATTAAAAAGCAGAAACATTACTTTGCGAACAAATGTCTGTCTAGTCAAGGTTATGGCTTTTCCTATGGTCATGTATGGATGTGAGAGTTGGACTATAAAGAAAGCTGAACACAGAAAAAGTGATGCTTTCAAACTGTGGTGTTGGAGAAGACTGTTGAGAGTCCCTTGGACTTCAAGGAGATCCAACCAGTCCATTCTAAAGGAGATCAGTCCTGGGTGTTCATTGGAAGGACTGATGTTGAAGCTGAAACTCCAATACTTTGGCCATGTGATGTGAAGACCTGACTTGTTTTAAAAGACCCTGATGCTGGGAAAGATTGAGGGCAGGAGGAGAAGGGGACGACAGAGGATGAGATGGTTGGATGGCATCACCAACCCAATGGACATGGGTTTGGGTGGACTCCAGGAGTTGGTGATGGACAGAGAGCCCTGGCATTCTGCAGTTCATGGGGTTGCAAAGAGTCGGACATGACTGAGCGGCTGAACTGAACTGAACTGATGGTATCATGGATGTAGCAACTTCCAAAAGGAAGATGTTGGAAAGATGTGAACTTAGAATCTAAGGAAGAGCTCACACAGCTGACATTCAGACTTCTGAGGATAGAGATGCTTGGCTGGTGAGTCGCCAAGCTTAGTGGGAAAGAGAAAAGACTGCTAGGCTGAGAACTCTTGGTGGTGGAGGAAATCCTTCTTTCCTCCAGCTCTTCAACCCCCCTCTTGAATTCCATATTGGTGGTGGTTTAGTTGCTAAGTCATGTCCAACTCTTGCGACCCCATGGGCTGTAATCTGCCAGGCTCCTCTGTCCATGGGATTTTCCAGGCAAGAAGGAATTGAACCTGGATGTCTTGCATTGCAGGCAGATTCTTTACTGACTGAGCTATGAGGGAAGCCCAGAGTCAGATACAAGCTGGAAAAGCAGCAACATGGTGAACAGGGTTCCAGCACCAGCATCACAAAGCCGAGTTTGGAAGGGTGGGTTTAGAGCTGACACAGTAGTTCACATCTGGCTTTGATACATAAATGGTAGACTGAGTGAAAGATAAGGTAATGAAAGAAGAGTAAGAATGAAGGAATGAATCATTTATTTAGTAAGTGGCTAACTGGTTAAGAATCTAAGCTCCCTGTAGAGCATTCTAAAACTGAATCCCCCAAAACTAGATATAAACTGAAATTTATGAATCATATCACATTTAAATTCTCTAGGGAAGTTTGCTATTTAGAGAAATTTTATGGCAAATTGTTTTACAACACAAATAATCACTCACTAATTTAACCTGTGCATAAATAACCATTTTAATACATTTGGTTTGCTTGAGCAAATTGGAACTATATTGTAAAATATGAGATTCATGAAAAAACCATCATTACAAAACCTCTAATACCTTTTGGCTCGCAGAGAACTTCCATATGTAATAACGGGCTATGTTGTGGTAGCACAATATTAGTCCCTGGTAAAATGATAAAAAGGAATCTTCACTCCTACCTGGCCCAGGACTGAAGATGCAACAGAAGAGATTGACAGAAATTGATTGAATTGATAAAACAACCTTTTAAACTGTGAGTAATATTAAGGAGGAAAAGATATTTGTCTGTGTGTGTGTGTTAGATTAATTGCACTGAAGCATCCGGGAACAGAAGGTATGATACTTCAAGAAGAATGGATTGTGGGATAGCATTTTGGTTCTCTTATTTTGCCTTGCTGCATACTCTCCTGTGCAGATCTTTGTTTTCTTTTCCTTCACATCCATGACCTTCAGGAGTTTAAAAATTGTGATACTAGCAAAGTATGATCATAGATATGACATAATAAATACAACTGGGAAGCAACATAGTAAGTCTTAGAGCATTCATTCTACCATCCCTCACTCCCTCTAGAAAGGAAGGATAAGTAATCATATCCTTATGAGAAAATTTTGGAAATATAATTTCTGGAGATAAACAAGTGAAAATTACAAGGTAGTCAAGCAAGAACTCTGCGTTACATTGCACCCACTTCTGACTTCCACATTCTAATTCCACTGGGAAGTATATAAACTAGGACATGACTTTAGCTTTTCAACCTGATTACACATTTCCAGACAACATAGTTAGTTGCTCAGTTGTGTCCACCTCTTTTGACCCCATGGACTGTAGCCCGCCAGGTTTCTCTATCCATGGAATTCTCCAGGCAAGAATACTGGAGTGGTATTTTCTTGCAGCACAAGAAATAACTAAATAATTGAGAAGGGCAAAAACTACAGTACAAAGATAATTCAACAACTAAGATGAAGCTTAGGTATATTACAGTAAACACAAAGAGAAAATCTAAAAAAAATTTCAGAAAGAGTAGTTGCAAAAAAAGAAAGACAAAATAGATTGGCAGCAAACATCTCAAGAGCAAGACTAGGTGCAAAAGAGACAATGGAGCTTTATTTTTAAATATTTAGAAGAAAGAAACTTTGAGTCTGAGCATTATAGTTAGCTAAATTCTCATTTTAAGTATGTCAATCTATATATACAAACCTTAAGAATATTTTGCATGCAGAAATCACCATTGAAAACATTCTTGGAAAAAATCCAGGATCTTTCTAGGATGTGTGTGATAATTGGTAAAATTTACCATTACTTTATAAGTCAATCAAAACAACACCACTAAAATAAATCCAAACAATCTTTTACTATTCATAAAATTATAGATGATACCAACATGGCAGAGTAGTGGAAAGTGGATGGCATGGGGGAAATTAGAAGGAAATGAGTATATAGATAAGTCTTATTTGGAACAAAAATATAAACACTGTTAAACTTAGGATATTTAAAATGAAAAACTAATAGCATACATATGAGATTTATTCTATGTAAGAATACAATTAGAATATGTAACATCTATGACAGCAGTAGAACTACAGAAGATATGCAGGAAAAGAGGGAAAAGGGCAAAAAACGTATATGGTAAAAAGCCTGTATAAAACAACAAGCAAAACACCTTAAAAATTTTAAATTCAACAGTTAAAAGTAGTTAATTATCATATTGAACAATACTAGTATTCTACTACACATTACATATAAGTAAAGGATTAAAACTAAAATAGTAAGAAAGTTAAAATTAAGAGGAAAGGAAAACATATGTCACACGATTATGAATCAAAACAAAGATTAGTTAAGCATTTTAATATCAGAAGTTAGATTATATATACATGAGTATTATGCATTCACACATATGTACAAATACATAATAAAGAATGCAAGGTAATGTCAAAAGAAAAATGGATCAAAACAATATAAGACTCATATATATGTATGAACCTAACAACATAACCTTAGAAAGATACCACAAAAAAAAATAACAACCATCAAAAGAAACTGGAGACTAAGAATTGGTTAGTTCATGTTGTTTTGTTTTGTTCTCATGGAGAAAAAGAAATCAAAGTGCATCTTTACAGAAATAAGTTACAGGTGGATTAGAAATCTAAATGTAGAAAAATTAAAGGTAATAGAAGAAATTTCAGAACATTTCTGTGAACTTTGGATGAAAGGACTTTTTAAGTTAACCACTAACAAAAACTCCATAAAGTATATGGCAACAACAAAAATGCTTTTGAGTACTTCAAATGAAACTTTGTGTTGAAAGACAGTATAGGTAATGTAAACAATGAGTGATATCCTAGGGACTAAAATTGTAAAACCGAAAACTAAAAACATATTAATACTGGAATATAAGTGGAATTCTAGAAAAAAAAAATTAAAATCCAATATAAGTACAGAGAAGGAACAGGAATCAGTCAATTTCAAGCTTTTCAGAAAAAGGCAAATTAAAATAAACATGAATTTAAATTTTTATCCACTAAAATTGGCCTGGGCTTCCTAGGTGGCACAGTAGTAAAGAATCCACCTGCCAATACAGAAAATGCAAAAATATGTGGGTTTGATCCCTGGGTCAGGAAGATCCTCTCGAGTAGGAAATGACAACCCACTTCAGTATCTTGCCAGGAAAATTTCATGGACAGCGGAGCCTGGTGGGCTACAGCCCATAGGGTTGTAAAGAGTTGGCCACGATTGAGCATGCACACAAACTTGGGCCCCTTCCCCCCAAAGTACATCCAAGTGCTAGAGGGAAGGTAGAAAGGTTTGCATATTGCTGATGGAAATATTCTGGAATACCCCTCCTAGACACCTCGTAGCAACTGAACAAATAACAACAATCCCTCCTGTAAATCTGAAAACTACAATAAATACAGTGTATAAAATGACTCATTAATTCAACTGCCAGGAATATGTAGCCCAGATCATAGAATATATTTATTTTCCATGTTTTGCTGCTAATGATTGCATACTCTATTATGCAATATCTTATAGCTGTAATGAATTAGAAGTTTACACTATAACTTGAGCATTTGAAAAATAGAGTCAGAAAGTATATTCATAGATGCAAGGGTCCAGGCGTGGGGGAATGGGGAGGAGGAATGGGCAGTTAGTGTTTAATGGGGACAGAGTCTCAGTTTAGGGAGGTGAAAAATTCGAGAGATGGATGATGGTGAGAGCTGTACAACAATGTCAATGTATAGTGTCACCCAACTGTATAGTTAAATATGGTTAAAATAGTATGCTTTATATTATGCAACTTTTACCACAATTTTAAAAAAGTTAATAAATACATAACATTGAAGGTTTAATAAACTGATTATATAACAAAAATATCAATATTTATAAAATATAACAAAAATCAAAATATTTTTAAAATTTATGCACACAAAAACAACACTGTAACGGATAAATATTGAGTTGACCAAAAATTTCATTTGGATTTCTCCATAACATCTTATGGAAAATCCCTAATGAATTTTTTGCCAACCCAATGCACATCCAAGGCCTCAAAAAGATAAAAGATAAATGGTAAGTCCATTGGAAAGGATGCTCATGGGAAAGGAGAAGAAAGGTAGTCAAATTAATGAACTGAGAGGAAAATAAAATAAGAGAGATTCTTTGCATGGACTGATGATGTGAGCAGGCCATAAACAGAAGAAAAGTATTTATTTAATTTTCTGTATGTTTTCTAATCTTTTAATTTAAACAAAAGTAGAAAAAATGGACTTTGTGGAGTTTGTGTCACACATTCTCATACATTGCTGGTGAAGGAAAAAGTAGGAGCATTTTAGGCAAAAAAAATTAAAAACTCATTACTAAGTACTTTCTGATACTTTGAAATGTGGCCCAAACTCATCTACCTAACCAAGATTTAAGGACTTCCCTGGTAGCTCACTACTGGTAAAGAACCAGCCTGCCAATGCAGGAGACACAAGAGGTGTGGGTTTGATCCCTGGGTTGGGAAGATCCCCTGGAGAAGGGAATGGCTACCCACTCCAGTATTCTTGCCTGGAGAATCCCATGGACAGAGGAGCCTGGCAGGATACAGTCCATGGGATCGCAAAGAGTCGGACATGACTGAGTGACCAACACTGGTAGCGCAGATGGTTAGGAATCTGCCTGCAATGCGGAGACCCAGCTTCGATCCCTGGGTTGGGAAGATCCCCTGGAGGAGGGATAGCCACTCAAGTATTCTTGCCTGGAGAATTCCATGGACAGAGAAGCCTGGTGGGCTATACCCCATGGGGCTGCAAAGAGTCTGACACGGCTGACAGACTAACACAACCGAGGGTTAAGCCAGGCTGAACAAGGGCTCAACGCGGGAATCTGAGATACCCTAATGCCACTGTGGGGAAGCAGCGCAATGGGCTGGTTCTGAGACAGAGAAAAAAAAAACAAAAAAAACTGGAGTCCAAAATCCAGAGTTTCAAAACATGTGAAGGACATTAAAAGTCCAATAACATTAGTAATAACATAAAATGAATATAATACACACTTGAAGATTCTACAGTGAATATGCTTAGAATCTCTCATAGACATATGATTGTTTGCCCCTCCTTAAAGAAGTATTTTAATTACTCACTCTGTTGAACTCAAATATGGCTAAGTTACTTGCCAAAAAAGCAAAAGTAAGCAATAAAATCTCTCTGAGTGTTCCTGCTTGATGAACTCAGATCCACTTTCTACAGCTTCTATACAGTAATTCTGTTTTTTCATTTAAGAGAAACAAAACACAACTCTTTCTTATACATTATATCTCCGTGGATATTCTATAACAAATACCCGTATCTTTTTTGTCTTCTGTTCTACCAACTGAACATCTCAAACCTCACAGCTTTTCCTTTAGTGGCATAGAAGTCCAAGTTCTTACTATTGTGTTTACCTTATTTGTTTTTCCAAAATATTTTGTGTGGAAATATTAAAGTTGAGGAATCAAACTTTACACTGTTGGGGGAAAGTTATGTAAAACCATTATAATCCTGGGACCACAACAGGCTTGTGGTACTGATTTTGGTACTTGGTACTCATTTTTTTCATAATCATTTAAAGAAATATCATAAGAAATATGGCCCTAAAATCAGAACAAAGAAGCTGAAGTATGGTGGTAAAAAATGTATTATTCTTAGTCAAAAATCTGGATAAAAATTTTATTTCTGCCTTTCATAGGTATGTGTCCATGAGCAAGTTATTTAACCCTTATGACTCTTGGTTCATATGAGGATTCAAAATATTTGCTTCTGTCATAGTTTATGGTGTAAGGAATTATATAAATAAACTCAAGTTCTGCTTCAGAATATTTGACAGTAATGACAGAATATATTTCAAGAAAGCACTACAAAACTTTGAATCATGCATTTTGACAAAGTATTTAAGTTCAGCTCTTCCCAAAGTGTGAATTATATTCACCCAATAGCATAGATTGTTTTTGAAAAGATGTCTCAGCAGCAGTCATTTTAATCTAGCTCACTTGGATTATTTCATGAGGCAAGCCAAAAAAAAAAAACCTCTCCTCATCTATTATTTTTCCATGATTATTCTTTCCATTCTCATGTTTCTGTATGATGTACATAATTGAATGGGACTCAGTGATGGAAGGGATACAATATTTCATAAACTTAGTTGACAGCTTGCAATTGATGGGGAGGGTGCCTCAATAAAAGAGAAATCTGGAGCTGGAAGTCAATAGAGGAAAAATGTGAGAAGCATAAAAACTCCATGTATATAAGAAAATCGCTGATTTTTATTAGAATCAGAAGAAAAATTATTATTCTAAGTATGAAAGTGTCATGTAGTATCTTGATCCATCTTGGCTACCTGAAAGCAATCTTTTCAAGACTATTTAAATCTGTACAGACAAACACGTCATGAATATCCATGGGGATGCAATAAAGCAGAACATAAGTAGGCACTCACATCTCCAAAATTCTGGGAGGAAAACACTGTTGCCCAAATGTGACAATCTGTGATTGAATCAGTCAGGCAGTCGTTGATGTTTTGGCTTCAGAATGGGTCATTGCTGTCACCCAATAAGGCAGAAAGGGATTTTAGGTTGTCAAGTCAAAGAATAATCTTAAAGTTTCAGGTTCTTGAGCAAGCAGAATGTGATGATTTCCTGAATGAGAGACACGTGATGACAAACGAGAGAGAGACTTTCTCAGCCGTTAGACTGCCTCTGCAAATGGATCCTTTACTCAGCCTTAGAAACAACAGCAGCTGTGGGCTGCCCTTTTCATCAAGAAAGAAAAAGAAAGTGGCCATAACAGCTGTCACTGCCAGAAAGGGGACATGGAGAATTCAAAACGGGATGAATAAGTGTTGGCACTACAATAAAGATGTAGAGAATTAATAATGCACCAGGCAACTTCTCTCAACCTCCCTAGCCTTCCATCAAAAGCAACTGAGACTAATTAAATCAAGCCAAGTATTTCCATTGACAAATAAAGGACAGGTCTAGTGATGAATTCTTCCCTCTGTTTGGTATGATTAGTGTTGCATTATACAACAGAAGGCCACTCGGTAAGTGGTTAAACTAGGATACATTTGACATTTATGAAAGAATTTTGTCATGTTGCAATGATGTATTTCAAGCTTGACCACACAGTGTTGAGTTAGCTTTGATAATGTCCTGCTGAAAGCCGTCTGTGGGAAAATAGTAAAATAGTTGTATCCAGCATGTAGTCAGCCCTGCTGTTATCAACACTGAGGCAAGATGTTAGAGCATCTTTGCTCAATTTCAGATCAAAGGAACCATCCTGACTTACATTTCCATATATTTCTTTAAAAAATGCTTAACAAATTCTGTTGACAAATGTTCAAGTAAATATTATTATTATTACTATTACTATTTCATTGATCCTCGTATGCTCGTGCACTCCATGTTTATTGACCTCGTGTGTGTATGTGCTCAGTCACGCCCGACTCTTTGCGACCCCATGGACTGTAACCTCCGTTCATGGGATTTCCCAAGCAAGAATATGGGAGAGGGTTGTCATTTCCTCCTACAGGAGGTCTTCCTGACCCAGGGATCAAGCCCACGTCTCTTGTATCTCCTGCATTGGCCAGGTGGATTCTTTACCACTGCACCATCTGGGAAGCCCATAGTAGCTCATACTTTTATTTAAAAAAATAATTTTACCAGTTTTCTCAATTCTGTACCTCCACTCTAATTTTTAAAACAAATTTGCCATCTTCAGCATATTCATGTTACATGGAATGCTACATATATTACCATAAAAACATTAAGAAAAGGCCACAAATGCCCAAAACGTCTCAAACCTAACAAAGCTTCGGCTGTTGAGCAATGGAATCATTAAGAGTTAATACAAGACTGGAAAATTAATGTGTTATTCTTAACAAATGAGTTTAGAGACTAGGGAATACTTTTTTTAAAAAACATAATGAATGTTACAGGAAAAGAGAAAGATGTTATTATAGAATGTGTACAAGTACCATTACCACAAAGACAGACTTACGTGAGAATCTATTTCTAAGCAAAGCTTCCTTTTAATGATGTCCATTTCCATAAGACCTTTCACTTTAAGTTGAACCCTTTCCAAATTTGCATTTGTCATTATGGGTTCTCTTTTTTTCTAAATTCATTTTGGAAAGCTAAAGATGGCCAACCTAATTAGTCTACAGGGTAATAACTTCTCACACATAAGAAAAATATTCATATTTTCAGGCTCAGATAGAAGAAAAATTATTTAAATGGAAAGTATATGGTAAATTTAGCATAAAAGAAACTTAGAAGAAAGAATTTTGATTAACCAAGACTTGCATTCAAATAATTAGGAATAAACCATTGCACACTGTAGACTGGAAAGGTGAAAAAGGAGCATGCAATGTTCTTCAATACATTGTACATCTCCCATTACATTATTCAGTGTTTAACACTTGCTAAAACAGAGCATCAATACATATAACAGTACTTATGTCTCCCAGATCATAACAATTTTACATTCTCAAAACAGCAAGCAACATTAAGATTGGTATGACAGAGTAGATTTTAAAACATCCTAGTCTGTGTATCATTGTGTGGCTATTGTTAATGGAGGTCGAGGCGCCACCTCCAAAGGTACTGCAAAACTCATCAGGAATATGCCTACTTGCTATATATTTCTAAGCCTTTTCCCAGAAAATTTCTGTGTCTTCAGTGCTCCTTCTAATTTTAAATTGAAACAATATACCTGACCTAGTTTATAAAGCAAAGAACTTGCATTCAACTAAGCAGAAGCTCCCAATGGCATCACCTACCACCTTGACATGAGCTGAGCAGATCCTCCTCTAGTCTAGCTTGTTATCTGAAGTCTTCTTTCCAGATGTTAGCCCAATCAAGTGGAGTGGTTAGTATTTCCCAAGAATAAGGCTTATTTCTGAGTTTTCAAGTTCACATTTGATTATAAGGTTGGTGTTCCTAACAATCTTCCTCTTATTCTCTTGCAAAAGACCACTGGTAGCACAGCCAGGCTAATGTTGAAGAGCACTTCTGTTCTTGAGAAGTTTTAAGTCTAGGAGAAATTGTTAGGAAAGTTTCTCCATAAAACTTGACAAGATCCATTAGTGATTTGTGTTATTTGCTAAATAAAATGCCAAGATTGCCTGCATTATTTGGTTTATTTCATTTGAATGATTTTTGTGGGGAGGATTTATAAATCAAAGATAAAAATTATATTTTAAGTGCACTAGTATATATACAATATCTCTAAAGAATTAAAAGACATGATCAACTTTTATAGAAGTGTTTGTATATGTATAAAATGCATATTTATACTTATACATGTATCAAGTTCTAATTTTAAGGTGAATGTTGTTTGTTTTTTGTTTTTTTCATTTGGATCATGAGTTTTGATCCAATTTCTAAAACTAGCTAAACTTCTGCATTATACCTTCTTATTACTGGTTGCCAAGATTATACTTTTAATTTTTTTCAGTTGAATATCAAGATTCAAGTTTATCTAGTTAAAGATTTATAATTATTCCAGGAAGGATTCAGTGAAACTACCTACCTTACCAGGGAAAAAAATTCAACTTTTGATTACTTATTTTTATTTTTTATGCTAGAGAGCATCTGAATCTTCCCTTTAGATGATTCTGTAATCACTATTTAGATGAACCTTTTCATCATTTAGATGAATCTGGAATCACTGCTTTCCAGAGCAAACTGCCAAGACCCTCCCATTATCATTCACCTTTCTAAACACTTCCATATCATCTCTCCTGTGTGCACTTTATCAGGATTACAGAACAAGCCAATTTACTCTCTGATACTTTACAATATCTTTACAGTATATTTCACATTGGCCTCTCTTTTATACAATAGTTATATATAGAGATAGATCAAATAAAATATTTACAAAAGGCTGGTTTTACAAGAGAAACTTTGATTATACAAATTTACACTATAAAGTCCGTGCACACTGTCTTCTATCTACATCTATATATATCTAGATACATATATAAAGGATAAATAGAGGCTCCCTTACCTTTATTTTATGTAAGTCAAATTGCCTGTATGCAGCCATGTGTTTACTTGACTATCTTAAAGACAATCTAGGTTATTTTGTGTGTGCAGATGTGTGTGTGTATCTTTCTGTTCTTGTAGCACAATTTCTTTTGGTTTATGGCTTAATAGATAAAACATCCCATCATTTAAACCAGCTCTAACAATTTATATTACCTAGACAAGGATGTGGTGAAAATGCTATTACATAGTCACGGTTTCAGTGGGAGCTAAATAATAAATTCTCATATTCTCTATTTCCTAATATTTTACCCTTCCTTATTGGGCTGTTACTGGCAGGCAGGAGATGAATGATATATATTTGATAAGAAGAAACTGACTACTCTCAATATTCTAAAATATAACCTTACCTTTTTTTGTTAATGTTGAACTAAATCTTTTCATCATTTACTAGTTCACCCAGAATTATGGTCTTATTTACATGTTTTTCTCTTATGATGAGTGTAGGGCTGGTTTCATTTCATTTTGTCTTTGTATTAACTTCATTATGGCATTGTTAACCTCATCTAAAGACCAATTAAGTAATTTAAACTCTTCTACTCTTCTGAAGGAAATGCTGGAGAAGGAAATGGCAACCGATTCCAGTATTCTTACCTGGGAAATCCCAGACAGAGAAACCTGGCGGGTGACAGTCTGTGGGGTTGCAAAGAGTCTGATACAACTTGGCAACTAAACAGCAACACCACCACTGTTCTGAGACTTTTACTCTTACCTATTCTAACATTTTTTTCTAATCTATTAACAAGTTTTTTCATTGAATATTTAAATTAGAAAGCACCATAAGTCACTTATTACACACACCAAACTTTATACAAAAGTAACCATCATAATAGTATTTAAAAAAAAACAGAACAGAGCGAGGATTTATTCTTCTCCCACTTTGTTCTGTATTCCAATTTGCTATTTGTACCCACATATTCTCTCCCAGAGAAAACAGCCTCCTCCTGCTTAGGGATGCTATTTCCCCTTCCATTCCACTTGGGTACAGTGCTTTTCTTCCTTCTAAAGAATTGGAATTCAGTGCATTTTCTTTTTGTTCTTTTCTTAACCTCACTGCTAGTGGTTCCTTCCCATCCAGCAGTCACTTTGAAATACTTACATTACTTAAACTTGTTCTGTGAGTGAAGTGAAAAGTCACTTAGTCACATCTGACTCTTTGTGATCCCATCGACTATTGCCCCCCAAGCTCCTCTGTCCATGGAATTCTCCAGCAGGAATACTGGAGTGGGTTGCCATGCCCTTCTCCAGGGGATCTTCCAGATCCAGGGACTGAACCTGGATCTCCTGCATTGCAGGGGGATTCTTTACCATCTGTGCCACCAAGGAAGCCATTAAACTTGTTCTAGTTCATTATTTTTAGTGACATCTGACACTATTAACTAAATCCATGTAGTTAAAATATTATCTTTCCTCAGTTTTTCCCAACCCTTCACGCTCCTCAACTTTCTTCTACTTTGAGGGGTACTTGTCAGCTTAAACTTTTTTGCAAAGAGTTCTTAAAGGTTGCAGTTCTCCTGGATTCTCTTTGGGGAACTCATCTCTCTTCATTCTACATTCCCATGGATGTTCTCTTCTAACCTCACTGCTTCCAGTACCAACTCATTGTGGTGATTCTCCAAGCTCATTTTATCATTATTTGTTCCATGTTCCTAAACATAATTTTGATTCTGACAGTTCACTGCTTATAGTTCATCAAAGATTCTTCATTTCCCTCAAAATAAAAGACTAGCGAACATTAGAAGACTATACCATCTCCCTCAAACCTTATTCCTCCCCTTGCTGTCTCATTTCCATTTCCCTCTTTCTTACTGAATTCAATAGTTTCCTGAACTCTCCCAGCTCCACGTCACTCATGATAAAAGTTATTCCTTCTGGACTTTGTCCTATCTGAGTCCACACATCACATCAATGGCTCCTATCACATGTGGCTTAGTGTACATGACATTTACCCCTAGGCATGTTTCTTCTTCTTTGTGGCCAGACCAGTTGCCAACTAGTTGTTCCCATTGCACCCTGAACTTTACCAATTCAGCATTATAAGGTAATGCAGGTTTCTTACTTGTATCTCCCTCTATATCATATGTTCCTGGAGGATGGAACTCACGTTTACCAAGGTTGTGGTTCATCTCTGTGGACAGCACAGTGAAGTACAAGGGCTTAATATGTCTTGTTGAAGAAATGAATTTGCAAGAAACTGTATCATTTCTCTGAGACTAACTGTAACTGAAGAGTTTAATACTGATCCATATTCTATAAACCATTTGGTGTGAAGCCATTCTCATGAAACCAGTTCAAGCTGGTTTTAGAAAAGGCAGAGGAACCAGAAATGAAATTGCCAACATCCGCTGGATCATCGAAAAAGCAAGAGAGTTCCAGAAAAACATCTATTTCTGTTTTATCGACGATGCCAAAGCCTTTGACTGCGTGGATCATAATAAACTGTGGAAAATTCTGAAAGAGATGGGAATACCAGACCACCTGACTTGCCTCTTGAGAAACCTGTATGCAGGTCAGGAAGCAACAGTTAGAACTGGACATGGAACAACAGACTAGTTCCAAATAGGAAAAGGAGTACATCAAGGCTGTATATTGTCACCCTGCTTATTTAACTTATATGCAGAGTACATCATGAGAAACGCTGGGCTGGAGGAAGCACAAGCTGGAATCAAGATTGCCGGGAGAAATATCAATAACCTCAGATATGCATATGACACCACCCTTATGGCAGAAAGTGAAGAAGAGCTAAAGAGCCTCTTGATGAAAGTGAAAGAGGAGAGTGAAAAAGTTGGCTTAAAGCTCAACATTCAAAAAACTAAGATCATGGCATCCAGTCCCATCCCTTAATGGCAGATAGATGAGGAAACAGTGGAAACAGTGGTTGACTTTATTTTTCTGAACTCCAGAGTCACTGCAGATAGTGACTGCAACCATGAAATTAAAAGACACTTACTCCCTGGGAGGAAGGTTATGACCAACCTAGATAGCATATTAAAAAGCAGAGACATTACTTTGCCAACAAAGGTCCGTCTAGTCAAGACTTTAGTTTTTCCAGTAGTCATGTATGGATGTGAAAGTTGGACTACAAACAAAGCTGAGCACCGAAGAATTGATACTTTTGAACTGTGGTGTTGGAGAATACTCTTGAGAGTCCCTTGGACTGCAAAGAGATCCAACCAGTCCATCCTCAAGGAGATCAGTCCTGGGTGTTCATTGGAAGGACTGATGTTGAAGCTGAATCTCCAACACTTTGGCCACCTGATGTGAAGAGCTGACTCATTGGAAAAGACCCTGATGCTGGGAAAGATTGAGGGCAGGAGGAGAAGGGGATGACAGAGGATGAGATGGTTGAATGGCATCATTAACTCAATGAACATGGGTTTGGGTGGACTCCGGGAGTTGGTGATGGACAGGGAAGCCTGGCGTGCTGCAGTTCATGGGGTTGCAAAGAGTTAGACGTGACTGAGTGACTGAACTGAACTGAACATTTCCATGAAACAGTGAATATTTAAAATTCTTATTATACACAGAGAAAATCCAACTCAATGTGATGAAAATTATAGTCACAAGACACTGTAAGTGATTATTAAAAGTACAAAATTCTCCTAAAGTGCTAATAAGAAATAAATGCTAATGTAAAAAATAAGAATGCAATATACAATGAGATCCATGCTGTAAGAAAAGTTCACAAGAACTACAGAAAAGGGAAAAAAATATTACAACATGTTAGTGCATTGAACCACTCAAAAGTCTAGATTGTAAAGACTAGCAGGCTGGAGTCAGAGCCCAGTAACACCATCAAAACAATAAAGGATAAGATCTGACATAGACATTACCCCTGACTGGCAGAGGCTCATCTCTCCAGGCAAACAGTGGGAAGATGGCCTCCCTCTTTCTTATTACACCACCCATAGTTGACCCTGAATCTGAAGGAGCTGCTATTAATTCCTCAAATTTGAATTCACTGTCTCCAAGAGGGTATTATTCTGCATAATTGCCGTTTACTTAGTTTAAGTCTAAAATTTGCCAGTGGCCTTAAGAGCTGAACTCTTTTTAAATGCTGTTGCATGATAACAACCAACCAAAGAAAGCATCTTAAGGAAACAGACAATCTATTATTCTTTTAAAAAACATAGACTTTCTCTGGCCTTTGACATATGTGTGTAGCAACTTTAAAATATGGCCCAAAAATCTTTGATCCCTCATCAAGATGTGTGGTCATTGCCTCTGCATCTTGTATCTAGACAGATTTGACTTATAGTTTTGCTTAACCAAAAGAGCACAGTAAAGGTGACATCCTGTAATTTCTGAAGGTAAGTCATAAAAGGCCACAAACTTCCTCCCTGTTCTCTTGGAATGTTGTCTGTTGACTCTAACTTTTGGGTTGTTCTCTCTCAGAACCCAATAGAAATGCCATAAGAAAATTTAAGGCATATGGAATGTGTCCCAGCTGACACCAGACATTTGAGTAAGAAAATTTCCAGATTGTTCAGACATTTAAATCTTCCCATACAGGGCTCTAATAATTGTGTTGAGATAAATAATACTTTCAGTGCTTTGTCCAAATTCCTGACTCATAAAATTCAGGAGTATAATAAAATAGCCATTGTTTTTATAATGTTGATATTGAGGTGACATGTCTGAGAAAGGTATTTCCTGGTTTCACTTCTTCATTAAAGAGAAAGTGATGTAGTGATGCTGTGTTGATGATGGGTCATCAGCACACCTGGCAAGTCCTAGCAAATAATGTGTCAGTGTGGAGAGACACAGGACATACTCAAAAAATAGCAAATCTATGCCTAAACTGGATTCTTTGGTAGAGCATAAGAATTGAAAAATAAGTTGAAGCCAAGTGTGTACTCTTTTTCTGTAGGAACTAGGAAAACAAACAGCACAGAAAACAAAGTATTTGGTAGAGAAACTGCAGAATAATAACTAATAAAATTTGATGATTGTTCATGTTGTATCTGGAACTGAGATTAAAAGTTAAAGACGCCAAAGCTAACAAAAGCTATACTTTCTCCTCTAAGTCAGTGTTTTCTATATTTCAGATTTTTTCATCTACCATCTTGAAAATTTTTGCTAAATCAGTGTATCACTCATAGTATTACTTATTTAATATTTTTCTTTAAATAAGTTTGTTGTTCTTTAGTTGCTAAGTCATGTCCAACTCTTGCAGCACCATGGACTGTAGCCTTCCAGGCTCCTCCGTCCATAGGATTTCCTAGGCAAGAACACTGCAGTGGGCTGCCATTTGGGATCTTTCCAACCCAGGAATCAAATCTGAGTTTCCTGCATTGGCAGGCCGATTCTTTACCACTGAGCCACCAGGGAAGCCCAAATATGTTCATTACATTAAATTAATAATTTTATCTCACAAAGAAGATTTAAATCCTGGTAAAAAAAATGGAACATATATATCACTCTATAAGATAAAAGATATTGATATCAAGCCTGAATCTAATGCCCTGAAGATTCCTGATTATTTATGCAAATAGAAACTGTTTTCCTTCTTTAGCAGAGGGCGGGGGCTGGGGGGTGGGAATGGAATTAAACCATGACTATAAAGAAAGTTACACCAAAATTTATGCCTTCTTGCCTAAGAGACAAATTGTATATATATTGCCGCAAAGAAAGAAACCATGTACTATTTGGGGAAAGCTCCTATAAGAGGCTTTCCTGATGCAAGATCATGCATGTTGTTTTTTTTTTTTTTAATATTTGTATCAGTGAATGGAGAGCAACTTGCTCCCAGAGAAACCACTACAGGGATGCCACAACTCTGCTAAACCAAAACCAGAGAAATGTGGTGGGAGATCATGCAGGCTTGTGACTCCTGCCTCCAGGGGCTTCACAGAGGCTCCTTGCAGGGATTGTCCGATCATGTCCCTGCAGCAGGGCTGGGGACCAAGCACCGACCCCGCTCTAGTTCAGAGGCCCCGCTGATGGTTAAAATCATCCCACTTTTGACCAGAAAACTAAAGCACTGCAGGTAGCAGAGCCATGCAGTTGAGCATTGTCTTGGACAGAGGAAAAGAAAAATGGGTGAGGAGTAAAAACAAACAAAAATCTTCAAAAATCTTTGACTGGTGTGTATCTCTTTTCTATGCCTACCTCACTGAAACTAAAAGAAAAAAAGGAGAGTTTAGCCCAGAAATGGAAGATAAGTCTGGTTTGGAGAGTCCTAAAATAAATAGAAAACAAAAAATCTTTCTAAATTTTGGCAACATATTTTCACCTGTGAAGGTGTTACCCCTGAGATATTTTCATCTTCATCCTTTCTCTTAAAAAAAAGATGATTATCAACTGTCACAGAAGCATAAAATCATACAACCATCAAATATTCTGGTTTTCTTTGCTGTAATTAGGGTCTGAAAGAACACTGTAAAGAAACACTTGGTGAGACAGTTTTACTTAATGTTGCCTGAGAAACGAGACCAAGTTCATTGTTGTCGATCTTGGCATTGTTGTTTTGCGGGTGACATAGATCATTCTAGAAGCAGGTAGAACAATCCCTGGTGGGTGGGAGTTTATTTTAGAAAGTTATTACAGAAATACAAGTAGGAATAAGACCAAGTCTAATTTATTAGTAACAGAAAAACTAGGCTGGATTATCTAGAAAATATTTTAGTGAGTGATGTGGTGGTAGTGAGACAGAGAGGATTTGAGAATAGCCCAAGGGCTTCTAGATTTGAGGCTATTTAAATAATTATGTTGCTAATATGAAGTAAGATTACAGGAAGGAGGGCAGATTTTATTTTGGACAGGGGCTTGAAATAAATTTCTGTTAGAGTTCAAGTGCATATAGAGCACCCTGTTGGATGTGCCCAGGAGGCAACTTATATGCTGTGCTTGGAAATGCTCAGATCTAGTGATAGAGACTTGTGATTTGACATCCTCTGCTCCCTGGAGGGAGGGAGAATTGAAGAGAGAGCCCACAGAGGTGGGGCAGAGCAAGAACATGAGAAGACCAAAGGCAGATTCTGCAGTTAAATCCTACATGTAGGGGGATGTCAGGGAAAGTGAGGTGTAACCAAAGATCAGAGTGGCAGGAGAACACCAGGTGCAGGTAACTCTGTCAAAAACAAAATGGTTAGAAACAAACTGATTGAAAATCAGTAACCCAGAAAAGGAGAAATAAAGTTTTGTGAGAAACTAAAAAGAGAGGGAATAGGGTAAGAGTTTAATATCTGTTGTACCTGATTTCTCAACTTGTTCTATGACTTGCCATGCTGTCTCTTTATCTTTGTATTTCTTTCTTTCTTTCTTTGGTAAGATTTTATTGTTGTTGTTGTTGTTGTTATGGACTGTCTCTAAAGTCTTTATTGAATTTGTCAATATTGCCTCTATTTTATGTTTTGGTTTTTGGCCATGAAGCATATGGAATATTAGCTCCCCAACCAGGGATTGAACCCCCAGCTGTGGAAGGAAAATTCTTAACCACTGGACTACCAGGGAAGTCTCCTCTCTTTGCATTTCAAACCCATTAAATGCTCTGGGTCAAGCACCTCCCCTTCCATCTTCATCCTGGCTAATTCCCGCTCATACTCACTTTTGCCTTTGTATAACCTCCAAATGAAGTGCTTCCCTGATGGCTTAGCAGTAAAGAACTTGTGACAATGCAGGAGCTGAGGGTTCGATCCCTAAGGAAGGAAGATTCCCTGGAGAAGGAAATAACAACCCACTCCAGTATCCTTGTCTGGGAAATCCCATGGACAGAGGAGCTTGGAGGGGCTACAGTCCATGGGGTTGCAAAGAGTCAGACACTACTTAGCGACTAAATACCACATGAAGTGCACATTTCATTAGCAACTAAACAACCCATGAAGTGCAGATGTTGCCCTCTCTCCATCGTCTTATAAAAACATGTACCACACTTCATTTGATACTGTATGGCTTCCTCTGTGGAAGCCTGTATGGCTTCCCCAGTGGCTCAGACAGTAAAGAATCTGCCTGCAATGCAGGAGACCTGGATTTGATCCCCAGGTCCAATCCCTGGATCGGGCAGATCCCCTGGAGAAGGGCACGGTTACACACTCCAGTATTCTTGCCTGGAAGATTCCATGAACAGAGAAGCTTGGTGGGCTAGAATCCACTGGGGTCACAAAAAGTCGGACACGACTGAACAACTAACATTTTCATTTTCATGAATGACATACTTTCTATTTCCCCAACAAAAATAGGAACTCTTGGGAAAAAGGATGTTGTGTCTCTTTCTGAATGGAGCAATACTTGACACATTGTATAGATGCTTCACATTTCACAGCCTCTTGACCAGAAATGAGAGAACTTGGCTGGAAGAGGCTCATCTCATACAGTTTTGATGGTATTCATTGGAGGTGAAGAAGGACTTAAGTAAATACATTACGGAAAATTACAGCTTATCAATGAAGTGTGCATCGTGAGAGTGGGTTTGTAGGGAGAGACAGAAAAAAAAATGACTAATTACCTAATTTTCACTTCTAATGCAATATTCCCTGGTTGTTTGACCACCAACTTCTGGGAACATCCTGTAATCAGTATATTTATTCTCTACCCTTAATTTGTGTCTCCAAGTTTTCCTCGGCTCTCTCACCCCTGGCTTGTTGCCCTAAAATATCCCATTGCCTGATGGAACACTGCTTAGCATATAAATCAGTGACACTTTTGTCTCCCAGCATGGGGACTAGGAACCATGTACCCTTTGAAGAACCTCAGTAAAACTGGAGAGGTCAATACGTCTTACTTCCAAGGAGGTGAATAATTGCATACCCATACTAGTGTTTGTTACTAGATTTTTTTTTTAAAGATATCTACGTAAAAAGCGTTCCAACCACTGTGAGTATAACTTGTATGAACCACATAGGACAAAACAATATAAGGCTTAATTCTGCTTTTTTTGAAGGTGACCTGAGAATACATCTCAATATAAATTTAGGGATCCAAACTTTAAGTCAGTCCCAATCACCTCAAGTAGTATTTGTTATTCTTCTGTAAATGTCAGATGCTATGCTGATTTGCCAGGATGAGAAATAAGATAGACACAGAACTTCTTTCATGTTTCTTACAATCTGGTAGGGAAATCAGATGAAGGTTTAATTAAAAATAAACAAGCAGATAGATAAATAAATAAATGATAGCATAAAAGACAAAAAGTTTATAACATGTTGACTTAGTGATAAGATAGTCTGATTTTTTAAAAAACTACAGTTTTAAATTTTCTTTCTTTTTGGTCATTAAATTGTGTCCAACTCTTTTGTGATCCCATGGACTGTAGCCTGTCAGGCTCCTCTGTACATGGGATTTCCCAGGCAAGAATATTGGGGTGGGTTGCTATTTCCTTCTGCAGGGATTCCCTACCCAGGGACTGAACCAGGTTCTGCTGCATTGGCAAGTGGATTATTTACCACTGATCCATTAGAGAAGCCCTAAAGTTTCTTAGAGACTCAGTTAACTCTATAAACCTCAGTAAAATGTGAAGATTTGAAAACTGTCATTCACATTTTTCCTTTCCTTTAGAAAGCAATGCTACTGTTATACCAAGAACAAGAGCAAGGTCAAAAGGATTCTAAAACTCACATGTCCCTTTCATCCACTTACCCTCGGGTTTCGAAACTGCCAGTAGGATCACACATTATCCCCCTGCTTATACATTTTCAGCAGGCTCTTGTTACCCACAGACCAAGCTCGCGTTCTTTCACATAGCCTATGGGTTTGCTTGTGTTTTTGTCATCCAAAAACTAACTCTAGTCTTTCAGCGGTTTCTACCAAATACCTCCACCACCTTAATGTACACATCACACACACAAACACTTTATGTTTCATAACAGAAAACCAAGAGTTCTTGAAATATACTATGCAGGCTTACGAGGTCTTCCTGGCACAAAATTTTATCATTGCCTGAATGTTTCTCTCTACCATGTCTGCTTTCTCTTCCTTACTTCACACTCCAGACTCCTTCGTCCTCCTTTAAGATATAGTTGCTATGTCCTTACACTCATGTAGGAAATGTTGGAAGAGTTCATCCTCCCTCTTCATGCTCTGTGTGCTCCCATGGCATCCTTTGCATGCTGTGTCTCAGCATTTGCCATACTGGGTTTATTCATGTATCTCCTCCACTAGACCACAGAGATTGTTTGTTATAGTATTTCCATCTCTCTAGTGCATAAACCAACACCTGCCATATAGTATGTACTCAGTACACTTTTACTGAATAATGCATTTGTCCAAAACAAATTTGCGCCACTAACAATAATAAATATTTCACAGAAAGCAATGATGCTTAAATTTAAAAATAAAAGCTATTAATAAAAGATTATTCAGTTCAGTTCATTCACTCAGTCGTGTCCAACTCTTTGCCACCCCATGAACTGCAGCACGCCAGGACTCCCTGTCCCTCACAAACTCCCGGAGTTCACCCAAACTCATGTCCACTGAGTTGATGAGGCCATCCAACCATCTCATCTTCTGTCATCCCCTTCTCTTCCTGCCCTCAATCTTTCCCAGTATCAGTGTCTTTTCAAATGAGTCAACTCTTTGCATCAGGTGGCCAAAGTATTGGAGTTTCAGCTTCAACATCAGTCTTTCCAATGAACACTCAGGACTGATCTCCTTTAGGATGGACTGGTTGGATCTCCTTGCAGTCCAAGGGACTCTCAAGAGTCTTCTCCAACACCACAGTTCAAAAGCATCAATTCATCGGTGCTCAGCTTTCTTTATAGTCCAACTCTCACATCCATACATGACTACTGGAAAAACCATAATCTTCACTAGATGGACCTTTGTTGACAAAGTAATGTCTCTGCTTTTAAATATGCTATCTAGGTTGGTCATAACTTTCCTTCCAAGAAGCAAGCATCTTTTAATTTCATGGCTGCAGTCACCATCTTCAGTGATTTTGGAGCCCCCCAAAATAAAAGTCAGCCACTGTTTCCACTGTTTCCCCATCTATTTGCCATGAATTGATGGGACAGGATACCAAGATCTTAGTTTTCTGAATGTTGGAGCTTTAAGTCAACTTTTTCACCCTCCTCTTTCACTTTCATCAAGAGGCTCTTAAGTTCTTCTTCATATTCTGCCATAATGGTGATATCATCTGCATATCTGAGGTTATTGATATTTCTCCTAGCAATCATGATTCCAGCTCATGCTTCCTCCAGCCCAGCATTTCTCATGATGTATTCTGCATAGAAGTTAAATTAGCAGGGTGACAATATATAGCCTTGATGTACTCCTTTTCCTATTTGCAACCAGTCTGTTGTCCCATGACCAGTTCTAACTGTTGCTTCCTGACCTACATACAGGTTTCTCAAGAGGCAGGTGGTCTGATATTCCCATCTCTTTCAGAATTTTCCACAGCTTATTGTGACCCACACAGTCAAAGGCTTTGGCATAGTCAATAAAGAAGAAATAGATGTTTTTCTGGAACTCTCTTGCTTTTTCAAAGATCCAGCGGATGTTGGCAATTTGATCTCTGGTTCCTCTGCCTTTTCTAAAACCAGCTTGAACATCTGGAAGTCCACGGTTCACATATTGCTGAAGCCTGGCCTGGAGAATTTTGAGCATTACTTTACTAGCATGTGAGATGAGTGCAATTGTGCAGTAGTTTGAGCATTCTTTGGCATTGCCTCTCTTTGGGATTGGAATGAAAACTGACATTTTCCAGTCCTGGGGCCACTGCTGAGTTTTTCAAATTTGCTGGCATATTGAGTGTAGCACTTTCACAGCATCAACTTTTAGGATTTGAAATAGCTCAACTGGAATTCCATCACCTCTACTAGCTTTGTTCATAGTGATGCTTCCTAAGGCCCACTTGACTTCGCATTCCAGGATGTCTGGCTCTAGGTGAGTGATCACACCATTGTGGTTATCTGGGTCATGAAGATCTTTTTTGTACAGTTCTTCTGTGTATTCTTGCCACCTCTTCTTAATATCTTCTGCTTCTGTTAGGTCCATACCATTTCTGTCCTTTACTGAGCCCATCTTTGCATGAAATGTTCCCTTGGTATCTCTAATTTTCTTGAAGAGATCTCTAGTCTTTCCCATTCTATTGTTTTCCTCTACTTCTTTGCGCTGATCACTGAGGAAGGCTTTCTTATCTCTCCTTGCTATTCTTTGGAACTCTGCATTCAGATGCTTATATCTTTCCTTTTCTCCTTTGCTTTTCACTTCCAGTCTTTTCACAGCTATTTGTAAGGCCTCCTCAGACAGCCATTTTGCCTTTTCGCATTTCTCTTTCTTTGGGATGGTCTTGAACCCTGTCTCCTGTACAATGTCACAAACCTCTGTCCAAAGTTCATCAGGCACTCTGTCAGATCTAGTCCCTTAAATCTATTTCTCACTCCCACTGGATAATCATAAGGGATTTGATTTAGGTCATACCTGAATAGTCTAGTGGTTTTCTCCACTTTCTTCAATTTCAGTTGGAATTTGGCAATAAGGAGTTCATGATCTGGGCCACAGTCAGTTCCTGGTCTTGTTTTCGCTGACTGTATAGAGCTTCTTCATCTTTGGCTGCAAAGAATATAATCAATCTGATTTCAGTGTTGACCATCTGGTGATGTCCATGTGTAGAGTCTTCTCTTGTGTTGTTGGAAGTGGGTGCTTGCTATGACCAGTGCATTCTCTTGGCAAATCTCTATTAGCCTTTGCCCTGCTTCATTCTGTACCCTAAGGGCAAATTTGCCTATTACTCCAGGTGTTTCTTGACTTCCTACTTTTGCATTCCAGTCCCCTATCATGAAAGGACATGAAAAGGACATCTTTTTGGGGTATTAGTTCTAAAAGGTCTTGTACGTCTTCATAGAACCATTCAACTTAAGCTTCTTCAGTGTTCCTGGTCGGGGCATAGACTTCAATTACTGAATGGTTTGCTTTGGAAACGAACAGAGATCATTCTTTCATTACCAATTTGGCAAGGACTAAAATTCTATTTATGTAAAAGCTGTCATGTATCAGAAGTTATCCGGGACTCAGCAGGTACAATCTTGGTTCTTGGAGAGCATTTCAAAACATCAGTAAGTGTCAAGTACTTTTTTTTTCCTTAATGGCTATAGAGATATGTTGTTGCTAAATGTTCTGGCCTCATGACACTGTATATAATACTACAGGCTAAAACTTGGATGGCCCTTTAAATAAGGTCATTTATAAACATCAGCATGTAAAACACTAACCTGAGAATTGCTAGGTCAAGACACATTTACAGCAAACTTTAAGCCACATTGAATTTTCCTTTTTTAATTTTTTTAATGTATATTTCACAATAATCTTACTATAGTTTGCATTCAGATGGCCACCTATAATAGTTTCTGATTTTTGTGGCTGGTTTTCTGTAGCATATCTGATGTAAAATGTTTGCTTAATAAGGAATTTTAAATACAGATTATTTGATTCCTCCTTGCAACACTTTCTGCCAAATGCCCTTGTTCTGTGTCATTAGCATGTGCCCTGCTCACCCCTCCTGCCCTCATTGCCTTAGACAAGCATGGGTTTAATTGAGAGTAAGCCTGGCTGTGGCTGTGACTCAGGGGTGAAGGCTGTTTCTCTCAGCAAATGAAATCCAGTAGAATGACTGAGTGTTCTTTTCTATACCCTTCTGATAGGTTTAATTCTGCATATTAATTGTTCTTATAGCCTATACTCTGTGATTGTTTTCTTCAGGATCTTATTGAGGGTGATTGATGTTTAGATAAATTTGATGGTTTTATGTAAAGAAAGAAAGATTAACATGTGCCAGCAAGAACACTAGGTCATAAGATCTTAGATTGGCCTACATAGAAATACAACATTAACTCATGCTCCTGCAGATTTGAAGAGTCTGGTAAATAAAATTCAAAGTTGATAATTAAAGCGGGAAAAAAAGTTCTCAGACCGTTTCTAATACCTTTTCTTTGCAATATCCAAACAGATGTGTCTTTTGCTTTACCAGTTAGCTCAATTAGAAAGATAATTTCTTGATCATATTCATGTGTGCATGTGTGCTAAGTCACTTCAGTCATGTCCAACTTTTTGTGACAATATGGACGGTATACAGCCTGCCAGGCTCCTCTGTCCATGGGATTCTCCATGCAAGAATACTAGAGTGGGTTGTCATGCTCTCCTCTAGGGGATCTTCCTGACCCAGGGATCTAACCTGCGTCCCCTGAGGCTACTGCACTGCAGGTAGATTTTTTTACCACTGAGCTACGCAGGAAGATCAATCATATTCATAGTGATGCTAGAAGAATTGAGGAGAAAATGAAGATTTTAAGCGTTCTGTTTCCACTAGCACTTCACTCCTATGCTGAACTATTATGATCTTCAAGACAGGATGGGAGCATTGCTTAGAGGATCCATATGTGATTCTTGGACTTGAACATTACTGTAATACTTAATATTTAAGTTTACTTGGTACAAGTGTAAATGTATCATTTTTAAAGCAGCCCTCATTTTCCTTCCTCCCTGATTTCTTTATAATCTATTCTTATTATTCAGCACTTACTTTTATTAATAGCCTCAAATCTTTTCTGAAATCAGACAGAATATAAAAATGAAATGAAGAAAGTTAATTCAATATTTTCACATAGGAAGAAAAAGGAATTGATAAATTCACTTTGTAGCTATATTTCTAGTTTACTTTATATTACCAGAGTATCATTTAACAAAAAGCCTCTGCTTTGGGCTGCTAATAGTTTATGTAAAATGTCTTTGCTAAACTAGACTCCTTAGGGTGAAGCAAGTTCACTTGTGAAATCCAACCACATCTTTATTAACTAAAGGCCATAATGAAGGCAGAATTTCTTGCTGAAAAAAAAATTATCTTGGGTATAGATGCTAATCTAAAATCTACTTCATGAATTTGCTTATTTTTTTCTGCTCCCTTCAGACATTAGCCAGCTAAAGCCATTACACATACATTAATTACACCAATTAGTCCCAACTGCACACACACATACATTCAAGACTTGATTATCTGAGCTAAAAGAAGTGGTTAGGCATGGCACAAATAATACAAATGAGCAAAAAATTCAAATCCCAGGTACATTGAACTAATGAATGCATTATATATTTTTGGCACAGCTCAGTTACCTTATTATGCTTTTCTTAATTTAATAATGCAATTACCTTACATTTCCATATTCCATCCAGGTAATGATAGGGAGAGCAGGCCCAGATTTATAAATTGCATTGGGAAGAAGCCAGCCTGCAATTTAAGGATTTGGTCACGTCTTCTAGTCTTTCTTTATTTTCAAATATGTCTTTTATACCTACTTGAGCATCCCCTACCTTGTTGATTTAATGCCCACAATGTCCAACAGACCCAAGAAAGATTACCCTTACAGATATAAGCATTCATTCATTCATCTCCTATAATTAAAGGAAACTGGAAGGCAGACAGTCAGTCCCTACCTAAAAGTAATCCCAACTTTCATTTCCTTGGAATTTGGGGAGTTTATTACTTTCCTGAGTTAACTGTCATAAGGTTTTGCTAGTTTTGATCACTCTTTGTAAGACAGCAGAGTGTAATAATGCATTGATTTCAAACTTTACTGTGCCAAACAGAACAATTTAGAGAGCCTGGTTAAAACACAGATTGCTGAGCTCCCACATCCAGATTTTTCAAATTAGCTGGTCTGGGAGGGTATCCAATAATTTGCATCACTTACAAGTTCTCTGGTGATGTGGATGCCAGTAGTCTGGGGATCTCACCTTGAGAATCATTAGTGTAATGGTGGGCTTCCCAGGTGGCACTAGCGGTAAAGAACTTTCTTGCCAATGCAGGAGGCATAAAAGACAATGGTTCGATCCCTGGGTCGGGAACACCCCCTGGAAGAGGAAATGGCAACTCACCCCAGTATTCTTGCCTGGAGAATCCCACAGACAGAGGAGCCTGTCGGGCGACAGTCCAAAGTGTTGCAGAGAGTCCGACACAACTGAAGTGACTTAGCATGCATGCACACACACTGTAATGGTATAGAATGTAGCTTAAGCCCAGATCCAGCATATCTAGGTATGTGACCTAGGTTTAACCTTGAGTGTCAATTTTCTAATCTGTAACCTGAGGGTAATTATAGCAATTATAATAGCAATTGTAGCAATTATAGCCCAGTGCATAGAGTTATTTTGGTTACTAAATGAGTTATATATTTTAAATGCTTACAATGATATCTAGTAAGTGGTGTTGATTATTATTATTATTTGTTTCTATTTACAGACATAAGTCATCCAGAGTAATCATAAATTAATTAACACTAAAAAAAGAACAAAATGCCTTTCTCTGAAACAGTTGGCTGAGCACTGGACATTGGGAGAAAAAGAAGGTTGATAGACCAATCCCTTAGAGTAACTTGAAGAGGAAGATCTTGGGAAAGCATGCAGGCCTTTACTATATTATAATATATTTCACAAGGCAGAAAAAGAATATATAACAAAAGTGAGGGAAAGGGTACTAAGGAGAAAGTCCTTGATTTTTCTCTGATGTGCTGATGCTGGGTTCACATTAGGGATTCAGTAAATATGTGTTACATGTCTATTTGGCTATTTAATCTCTGAGTGAGAACTGAATACACAAATGTGAGCAAATCTGAAATGTCCTCTGCTTTCCTACAGCTTAAAAATTTAGTTTAAAAAAAACATTTAACTGCATGTGGAAAAGCAAATGGCACAAACATCAGAGGGTTTTATTTCTTCAGAGATATCCAGTGAGACTTCTCTGAAAAAAATGATTCAATACTTACAGTTCACAAACATGGCAAGTTAAGTCAATAGAAATTTCTCAGTTTTCAAAATAAATAGATGATAGAGAGATGTATGAGTGACCAGATGGATAGATAGATAATTAGGTATTGAATCAAAGCCTATTGAGGGAATAATTTTTTCTAGTTAGCAATTATTTGTGGTATAGAAATTAAATAATAAAACCAAATTTAAAAATAAGACCAAATGGTTTATCTAACAGAAATTATTTCAAAGAAAGTTAAAGAAAATTCAACTTTTCAGAGGCTTAAACGAATAAGAAATAATTTTTCTTGGATAAAAGAAATCTGGAGGCAAGCAATATCAGTTTGGTGGCTGAAAACTTCAGGACCCAGGGCTCTGAAATTCCCTCAGCCTTTCTGTTGCAGGAAGGGGGACCCTTTTCAGGGCCCAGGCGTGGGCTCTTGTCTAATGCTTGGAAATGAATTGCCTGAGGAGACACACGTGCTGACAAAGCAGGAGAGTTTATTGGGAAGGGGCATCTGGGCGAAGAGCAGCAGGATAAGGGAACCCAGACTGCCCTGCCGCACGCCCACAGTCTCAGGTTTTACTGTAATGGGGTTGGTTTCCAGGTTGCCTCCGGCCAATCATCCTGACTAAGGGTTTTTCTTGTTGGCGCTCGCAGCACCCAACCAAGATGGAGTCTAGCAAGAAGGATTCTGGGAGGTTGGTGGGACACATGGACTGACATCTCCTCTTTCCTTTTGACCTTTCCTGGTAGTCGCTTGTTAGTTCTGTGTTCCTTACCAGGATCTCCTCTCCTAAGATAACTCATGCAAATGGTTACTGTGGTGCCTGACCAGGGTGGGTGGTTTTAGTTAGTGATTCCCCTAACATTTTCATCCTGATTGTTACCTCATGGTCACAAGACAAGCTGCACTATTCAAGGCAGAAAAGGGATGCATTTTGTACATTTCCACCTACTTTTCTGATATTCCTTAACTCCCCTCCCCACCCCACCCCAAAATATATTTTTCTTTAAGCATCAAGGTCAGAATTGATTCACCAAATGACTCCAGGGACAAGGCAGGATGGAGAGTGGAAAAGGAATCGTCATAATTTCCTTTGGTTAAGCATGATCCCCTTTCTTAGGAGGAGTCTGGGTACAAAACTAGGATATTGTTACCTAGGAAGAAGGAGCAACTGACAGTTTCTGCTACAAAAACATGCAATTTTGGTTTATAGGTCCATTTACAGCTATTGAGCTTCCCTTGTGGCTCAGCTGGTAAAGAATCCATTTGCAATGTTGGAGACTTGATTTCGATCCCTGGGTTGGGAAGATCCCCTGGAGAAGGGAAAGGCTACCCACTCCAGTATTCTGGCCTGGAGAATTCCATGGATTGTATGGTCCATGGGGTCACAGAGTTGGACACGACTGAGAGACTTTCATTTTCTTTCAAAATACTTGGTGCATATGATGGTGGAAAACTAGCATTTTAACAAATTATTTTAGCAAATATCAACACTATCAAGTATCAAGCATTATGATGAGTTCTTTTGCATTCTCTATGCTTAATCTTCACAACTTCCATTTTCTGATGAAGAATCAAGAGGTTTAGAGAGGTCTAACAACTTGCTTAAGGGCAAATAGATTGAGTTAGAGATTGAAATCCACATTTGTACAACTTTATCTAGAGTTTCTATTTTTCCTAGTTTTCCACTTATGTTTTAATCCAATAATTCTTTCTAGGTGTAACATTTGCTGTCCCTTGGGGGAAAATACTTAAAATTATTACTGACCAAATTACTGAAATTGTTTTTACTTGAAAAATAATTTAAGAGAAAGGTGACTTTAAAATATACTTTCGTTTTTTATTTTAAGCATGACAGTGACTTTTTAAAGTACCTGGACATTGGAGTAAATGTTTCCTTTTTTTTTTAAGTGATAGGAACTTAGCATGTTTGAATTTTAAATGATTTTCAATACACTGATTTATTATTATTATTATTATTATTATTATCATCATGATTTTTTCCTAGTCCTTTCTTCTAAATGAATGCCAAGTTCAAATTTCCTCTTTGATAGATGGTGATATTTCCTAGATATACCTTCATCCTGAAGTCCTTTCTGCACTCACCCAGAGACAAGGAGTAATTAAGTAGTGCTGACTTCCTGCTTCCCTTTCTACTCTTTCGTCATAGTGATTATCACATTGTGTTGTAGTCACCAGCTTACTTCTTTTATTCACTTTCAGTTTCCCTGTCAGACTTGTGATGAGTCGGGCCCAATTTGCTGTCTTTCCTCCCAAGTTAACTGTTAAGTCCTCTGAGGGCAAGGATTGTCTCTTATATATCTCACTTAACCTATTCCCAGAGCACATGAGAGAGAGAAGTGATCAAGAAAGAGTTGCAGGAGTCAAGTATTATAAGTCAGAAGCAGAGTGAAATGTCAGATAGAAATGTAATAGATGAAGAATGAAATTATTTGATGGTAAAAATAAACTGCTAAGAAAATGTCCACTTGTGCTCTCTTTATGACCTATGTATTCAAGCCCAGAGTAAAAGAATGTAGAGAGTTCACTGGGCAATAGTTAAATGCATAGATGACCACACTCAAAGCCTCTGGACGATGGATCTTTCAAAAGAACACATATGTGAACTGAGTCCTGTCTCTATACTCAGGTAGAAAAGTCATGCCCTAATTTAATCAGAGATAGATAGTGTGAAATGAAATGAAATGGGAAAATGAAAAAGGAAGGAATACAGTTGAATGATTATAGGAGAAAATGATGAGAAAAAGTGAAGAAGGATCTTAACAGCTAGGAGCCCCAACATGCACAGAAAATATTGTTTATTAAAAAAAAAATAGTAAGAAACAACTCAATGACAATCAAATGCAGAATGATTGAATATATTAGGGTATGTGCATAAAATAAAAGTTATTCAGAGACTAGAAAAAATACTAATGTGTGTATATATATATATATATATATATACATATATATATATCACATATGTCAGACTTTATACCATTTAATTCTCATAGCCACCTTATAAGTAATATAAATTCTTATTTTCTAGGTGATAAAACTAAGGCACAGCTATGTAAAGTAACTTGCTCAAAGTCACACAGCTGGTAAGTGAAAGAACTGGGATTCAAACCTAGGGAATTTTTGCTTAAGCCCTGAGCTGAATGAAATGACCTAAACTCACTATTACCCTTATATGAAATGAACAAGTCACTGAACAGCAGGTATGCTCTTGGTCCCATCTTTTTCTTAATGCAATATAGAGCTACAAAGAAAGAGTGAGTAGAACAAAATCAAAAGTTAAAGAAGAAAATGAGGCAATTTAAAACTCTCTGGCACATCCCCAACCAATTACAAAAAGCATTAAATTGTGTTTGGGAGATGCAACATTGTGAAACTCCTCTAAAGCATTTAGCTAGCTTTGAAATGCCCCTTCGGCTGTAAGAGAAGATCATTTTCATATCCCCTCTATGGATCCGCTTGATTGCATGTCAGTTCTATTAGGGAGTTGCTTCTCACTAATTCAAGTTGACTTTTTATTAGCCACTTACACCTCAAGCATCAGACACATGACCATGTGGGGGTTTAAAAGCTGCCATCACTTAGATCCAGGCAGACTTAGTTCTTGGCTATGACCAAGACACAACATTAGAATTTGAAGGTTAACTGAGTACACTATTTTTGGGGTTCTTTACTTTTCCTACCTGCTTTTAATTCTTCTGTGAGGAGAAAAATATGGAGAATGAAACAAGCCAAGTGACCCCAAGCAAGTGTGGGGGAAGAAGAGTGTAGTTCTTTGTCATATAGGATTTCTCTCCGGCAGTAAGCTGACATGCACTAAAAGATAAAAGTGCCAAGGTCAGCCAGAAGCTCCAGGGGGTCCTTTCCCAAGATGGCCAGCCTGGGATAATTACCCTCATACAGGAAAATTACCTGAGTTGTCCCTCAGGCACAAAGACAAAATAAATCAAAGCAGTTGCAAAGCTTGGTTTTGTGACTGCCACTTTTCTGTTTTCAGTGTTTCATGATTCTCTGAGTGATTTATTTATCCGTATAAATTTTGAAAGTAATTCATTAATATTAGAGAAAGGTTAGGACTTGAAATTTAGTGGGAGAGGGATTTGAAGTAAGAGGACTACTCATTAAATAGATTGAGTCTTTCCTCTCCACCCTCTTGTGAGCATCACATCTACTTTCATTATATTCTGACCTGAATTTCTTAGATCTGGGGGTCACTGAGATGTTATGAAGTGTTAATCTACAATTCCCAGTGAAATTTGAGACCCATGTACAAGAGAGATGCTGACAGGGGGCATCAGGCTTAATTTTTTATAAGTTATTTTATATCTCAAAAAACTTAAAAAATAAATAAATAAATAAAAATGAAGGCAGAGAACTACCCAAAGGGGCTAGTGGGCTAAGACCCTGATTGGAAGTATAATTTTCAAGATCCCATCTCTGCTCCTAGCATATCATTTGTTGTTATGCTTAGTCGCTCAGTCGTGGCCAACTCTTTGCAACCCCATGGACTGTAGCCCACCAGGCTCCTCTGAACATGAGATTCTCCAGGCAAGAATGCTGGAGTGGGTTGCCATTCCCTTCTCCAGGGGAATTTCTTGATTCAGGGATTGAACCCAAGTCCCCTGCACTGGCAAGAGGATATTTTTTTTTACCTCTGAGCCACCTAGAAAACCCATGGCATAACATTTACTCTAAGTCAAATTGATTAATCCTTGTTGTTTCAGAATTTTCTATATACTAGAAACAAAAGAAAACTTGTTAATACTGATATACAAAATTTGGAACTAAGTCAGGTATCACCACTGATACTACAATTCATTATATAGGAGAAAAACCAAACATCTAGGGCTTTCATGAAGATACATGAGTGGTAAGGTATAAAGATTCAGATGTCTGAACTCCCTGTTTAAGAAGGTTCCTGCTGCCCTATGTTGACCATGGGTCAAGAGCCAGTGGGAAACTTAAGATGACAAAAAGTCTAGTTGTGGTTTTTTTTGTTGTTTCTTTTTTTTTAAGTGGGGCTATTTACCTTATGGTTGGATGGCATCACAGACCCAATGGACAGCAGTTTGAGCAAACTCTGGGAGATAGCGAAGGACAGAGAAGTTCGGGTTTGTTGCAGTCCATGGGGTCACAAAGAGTCAGACACAACTTAGCAATTGAACAACAACAATTTACTTCATATGTCTGCTTCCATTTCTGTAAGTAGAAAATGAGAGGTCTAGAATTCCTTATGCAAATAATTTTTAAGACTCAGTGACCATTCAGAAAAACAAATGAATAAAGCAACAACAGCCAAAAGCACATAGAAGCTGAGTGGAAAATCCTCTGACATCACTAAAGGATATGTGCTTGCTAAGTCACTTCAGTAGTTTCTGACTCTTTGTGACCCTGTGGATGATAGTCCACCATGCTCCTCTGTCCGTGGGATTCTCCAGGCAAGAATACTGGAGTGGGTTGCCACGCCCTTCTCCAGGGGATCTTCCTGACCCAGGGATTGAATCTGCATCTCTTGTGTCTCCTGTATCAGCAGGTGAATTTTTTACCACTGGCACCACCTGGGAAGTCTCACTAAAAGGATGGCCAATGAATTAGTAAATAAATCGTCATCTTGTCCAAAGGCAACAGCATGTGGAGCTCAGGTTCTAAAGTGAGGCTTCCTGAAATGAATGCCTACTCTGCAAGATGCTCCATAAAAAAAGGGGCGGGGGGGGGGCTTCAAGATTAGATAGCTAAGTCTGGGTACAGAGAACATTGTATATAGCATGTGCAGAAATTACATGGTAGTTGAGCACCTTCAAGGCTAAAAGAAATCCAAAGTAAAGAAACCTATGTATCCTTGCTTAATATAGCATTTACTATGCATAAATGACCAGAAAACTCTTGTTTATTCATGGACTAACTATTAATATGTTATATAAATGTTCTGTGTAACACATCGTAGGAAACTTGAGGGCAAAGTAAATAAGACATCTGTTGCCCATCCACTCAGCCCTTTTCTCACTTCAAGCCCATCTCCTCAACCCGGACCTATTTCCAACTACTCCTCTTCAGCCCTCTGGTAGTTCTCACCTTGGGGATTCTGGGTAGAGGATCATGCCCAGAATTCCTGTCTTTGTGTGAGCTGGGGAGCAAGAGAGGGGTATCTGGTACTAAGAGGCAATATAGCAGCAGGGAAATAGTCATCCACTCTGGACATGAACGGGGGCTGGATGGACGACTGCACATGTACAAAAAGTGAAAACCAAAGCCAGACTCAGGCAAAATGACATGGGTGATCACCCTATTGCTCCAGGGGTGACTCCCAGGCTTCCACTAGCCAGGGGCCACAGTAGGGCAGTTGAACATATTTCATCATTTCAGTGTCCTTTTCCCTTTTCCCTTCTCTTAAAGTAAAGCTATAGAGTTCCTACTGAGAATTGATTGCTCCTTTTTCTAGCTTTACATTGGCTCTTTGTTTATATCTGTTTATATATATTACCTAGTTTTATAGCATAATTTGCATGTCTGCACTCCCAGCCAAAATATAAAGTACTATGAAGTACAGCATCTACATTATTCATTGTTTCACCCTTAGAACTCTGCACACAGTGGGAACTTAATAAATGGTTAAATGATAAACAAAGGATGACAAATGCAAGAATGACAGAAAGCACAACTTCTAGATTAACCAACAACTGTGACTCCCCAAATTCATGCTTTTTGTCATTCGGGTTTAAAGGCTATAAACCTGTCAGCAGTTATTTAATACCCATCCGCAGCCCCCACGTGCTTATAGGTCACATCCCCAACCTTCACTATTCAAACTTATTGTTCTTACAAACAATTGATGCTTTTGAACTGTGGTGCTGGAGAAAGCTCGTGAGAGTCCCTTGGACAGCAAGGAGATCAAACCAGTCAATCTTAAAGGAAATCAACCCTGAATATTCATTGGAAGGACTGATGCTGAAGCTGAAGCTTCAATCCTTTCGCCACCTGATGCTGAAGCTGAAACTCCAATCCTTTGGCCACCTGATGCGAAGAACTGACTCATTAGAAAAGACCCTGATGCTGGGAAAGATTGAAGGCAGAAGGAGAAGAGGGCGACAGAGGATGAGATGGTTGGATGGCATCACCGATTCAATGAACATTAACTTGGGCAAACTGAGGGAGATGGTGAGGGGCAGGGAAGCCTGGTGTGCTGCAGTCCATGGGGTTGCAAAGAGTTGGACACAACTTGGTGACTGAACAACAACAACAATGGAATTCTAACCCACAGCCACACCTTTTCTTTCAGCACTCTTTAAGCACATCCCTTGGTGTCCAAGGACATCCTGAGATATCGCTTTAAATTTTTTTAAAAGGTAAAGTATTTGTATAAGAGGAAGAGAAAATACCTCAATTCCAAACACTTTAGTAAATGTAGTGATGAAAACTGACCCAAAAATTGTATACACAGCTAGTTTGTGTTCATCATAAGAAGGGAAGAGATTCATCTCCCTCCTTGAGGTTGAACACGCCTTGCTCTTTATCAAGGACAAGCAAGGTGGAGGAGAGAGCAAAAACTGAAGGCCAAGATGTTTAAGAGACAAGATTAATGATGTTCATAAAATTGATGGAGGCCTGTGGGCTTGAAGTGATCATAATAGCTCACATGAGTCCAAGGGTGTAAATATTTAACAACAGTCACTTCGTGGTCTCATATTTACAAAAGTGAAAATGGGGATATAATTCTCTGTTTGAGAACTCAGTTATTTAACAATTAAAGGAAGGAAAAAAGAAAATCTAAAGGGATTTTCCCTGCAAATGATTTCCTTCTGAAACCATACTCAATTCATTCACGGCTTGAGGTAAAGATTCTCATTCTTACTACTTCTTCTTTGCAATGCAGGCTTTGGGATGTTCTGACAACCGTTCCTCTTTTTCTTTTATTAAATTTTTATTGGAGTATAGTTGATTTACAATGTTACGTTAGTTTCCACTGCACAGCAAAATGAATCAGCCATACATATACATATATCTCCTCTCTTTTGGACTTCCTATTCAGGTCACCACAGTGCATTAAATAGAGTTCCTGGTACTATAAGTGTGAACCTATACATGTGGTATTTGCTTCCCAGGTGGTGCTAGTGGTAAAGAACCCACCTGCTAACACAGGATATACTTAAAAGATGCAGGTTTGATCCCTGAGTGGGGAAGATCCCCTGGAGGAGGGCACAGCAACCCACTCCCATACTCTTGCCTGGAGAATCCCATGGACAGAAGAGCCTGGCAGGCCACAGTCCATAGGGTTGAAAAAAAGTCAAACATGTCTGAACTGACTTAGCATGCAGCAAGCATGCAGTCTTTGCTTCCTGGAGTGAGTAAGTCACTTTAGTAAATTGACTTGTAACCACAGGCTCACATCTATCACTACTTAATTGCTCTTGGTTCAACCTATTTTGTGTTTTGTTGTTTTTCAGGGAGCATGTTTCAGTAAGGGGGTATTCCTTCAGTGTC
Source organism: Muntiacus reevesi (assembly GCF_963930625.1). Classification (NCBI taxonomy): domain Eukaryota; kingdom Metazoa; phylum Chordata; class Mammalia; order Artiodactyla; family Cervidae; genus Muntiacus; species Muntiacus reevesi. Next base: position 98,485,422 of record NC_089249.1, on the reverse strand, counting down.
AACCAGGGGGAGCTTCCCAGATCTGGACCCATTTAGTGTCTCATACAGGACTCTTGGCCAATTCAGTCAACTTCCCCTCATCCCCACTCCTAGTCACTGTACTTTTAGGCCACGGTGACAAAGGCACTGTGAGAAAATATTGGTGAGCTTATTCCTGCCAGCAAGAGAGTGACATTGCTCACTTCAGAAAAGTAAATCAACTTCACAAAGTGCAACATCAGTTTAATAAGAGTCTATATTTATTGAACACTAATTATGGGCCAGGCACTGCACTGAGTGATTTACAAACATTATTTCATTAAACTATCACTACAGTTTTATGAAGTAGGTATTTTTATTATTCCCCAGCTTACAAATGATGTAACTAAGATTTAGAGAGGTTATGTAACATGCTCAAGGTCATAAAGCTAGGAAGTGAATGAGCAAAGATTATAATCCATATCTGTCTGACTCCCAGAGTTTGCCCTTTAATTAATCTACTATAATACCTCACAAATAATGTGTAAAAAAGACAAAATGTTAAATAAATGATAGTCAATTTTAAAAATATGAGAAAGGAACTTGCTAAAATTATTATGGTGATTGAATATTTAAAAGAATCCTGAAAATTTCCAGAGCAGAAACCTATTAGCATTATACTAGGAGTGACTGGGTGAGTTTTTCATAAAGACCCTCCTGTGAGGGTATCTTTATGGGAAGACGATAGCCAAGACAACTGAGTGGAAGTCAATCACACTCAAGGTAGTGATGAAGCAATTGTTCTTCTGCAGGATAACTAATGCACTCAGTATTCTTCCTTGTCTCTTCTTGCTGAGCTTCCCAGATCCCATCCACCAGTGTTTTATGTGGGAATCTTCTCTCCCCAGTTTTGTTTACACCACATGTCATCCATTCCTACTGCTGACTCTTGTGACACCTGGAGTCTCTCAGTAACTCTCCATACTGGGTCTCTTTTCTTTGTCCTCTCTTTTACTTCTGAATTCTCGCCTCTCCCCACTTGCATTCCTCTACCACTCCCCATTTAAGTATCTTTCCTTCTGTTAGGACTTAAGATGAGAGGTCAGTCTCCAAAACTCGTTGAGACACAGACTAGTTTTATACAGTATATGTAAAAATACGGTCAAACTGGGCTTCCCTGGTGCCTCAGCAGTAAAGATTCCACCTGCAATGCAGGAGACACAGGTTCAATCCCAGAGACACAGGTTCAATCCCTGGGTAGGGAAGATCTCTGGCAGGAGGGAATGCAACCCACTCCAGTATTCTTGCCGGGAGAATCCCACGAACAGAGAAGCCTGGTGGGCTACAGTAGTCCATAGGGTCACAAAGGGTCGGACATGACTGAAGCAACTGAGCACGCAAGCATGAATGGTCAAACTGCAAGGTTCAAAATCAAAAGTCAAACAATTTTCAATACTTTAAGAATTGTACCCTAGACACTCCATTATGGTATTAAAGTTGTAAATTCTATTTTATGTATTCAATAGTAAAAAAAAATTATTATCACTGAGGCATATATTGACACATGGTGTAAGACTTGGTGTCATGGCATTTAAATGTGCAGGCTCAAAAAAAAAAAAAATAAATAAATGTGCAGGCTCTGGAGACAGGCTAAGTTGGAATTCTGGCTCTGCCACTTACAGTCATGTGACCTTGAAAAAGTTACTTCATTACACTGGGCCTCAGTTCTGTCACAGGTAAAACGAGGATAATTGCATCATCTAGTTCACAGGGTTGTTGTGAATACAAAATCAATGATTGTATGAAAAACATTGACAAGAGTAGGAGGTATAAGGTAAGCACTTAAAGATGTTATACTTACTATAATGTCTTCACAGTATCATAGACCTGATCTAATAAACCAGAGAAGTGAGTGATAGATTTTCTATGGCTGACCAAGCAAATTCACACTTAGATACATACATAAATATGTGCTTAAGATTTATACTCAGTCTATGCAGCATCCTTGGGCTTAAACAGGCAAAGCAGCAATATAGAAGTAGTTTTTGCAAATAACTGCCCAAGAATAGAAGAGAAAAAAGAAAACTTATTTATTTTAAGATTCTGTTGTGGTAGGAGAAGAATCGGGTATTTTGTCAGAAGACTTAGCTTCCACCTCTGATATTCTTATGTATGGGTTTCAAGAACTTCTGAACCTCTTTGTTTTTAATTGCAAAAATAATAACACTAATCAATACCACTAAAGATAACAATGGGCTCCCTGATGACTCAGACAACAAAGAATCTGCCAGCAGTGCAGGAGACCCAGCTTCAATCCCTGGGTCCAGAAGATGCCCTGGAGAAGGGAATGGCTACTCATGCCAGTATTTTTGCCTGCAGAATTCCATGGACAGAGGAGCCTGGCAGGCTGCAGTCCATGGGGTCACAAAAGAGTTGGACAAGGATTTAGTGATTAAATAACAATAATCATAGCAACATCCTAAAGTTGTTTTAATGAGGTAAATTAAGAGTATAATATGTTATACTCTTATAAGACATAAAATAAGTTGTAAATCATTATATACTTCTAATTCTTACTATTTTAGTTTTCAAAAAGCATTTTAGACCATTGCTGGATAAAGAATTTATAACTTTTTGAACATAACTTTCTGAAAAGCAATCTTACATACTAGATCTTTCTAGTCCATATGCTGTAATTCTCATAAAACCCCTCCACACAAATATCACTGTCGCTGTATCATTAAGACCAAGGATCAAAAAGATTATGGAATGCTCAAAGTTGAACAACTGGTAAATGACACCTAAATTTCAATGCAATATTTCAGTTTCCAAAGTTCAGATAATTCTTTCAAATATACAAAGCAGCTTCTCTGTTGTAACTCTTTACTGGTACAATTGACTAAATACAGGCATCGTTCAGTTCAGTTACTCAGTCATGTCCGACTCTTTGTGACCCCATGGACTGCAGCATGCCACGCTTCCCTGTCCATCACCAACTCCCAGAGCCTACTCAAACTCCTGTCCATCACTTCGGTGATGCCATCCAATCATCTCATCCTCATCCCCTTCTCCTTCTGACTTCAATCTTTCCCAGCATCAGGGTCTTTTCCAATGAGTCAGTTCTCCACATCCGGTGGCCGAAGTATTGGAGTTTCAGCTTCAGCGTCAGTCCTTCCAATGAATATTCAGGACTGATTTCCTTTAGGATAGACTGGTTGGCTCTCCTTGCAGTCCAAGGGACTCTCAAGAGTCTTCTCCAACACCACAGTTCAAAAGCATCAATTCTTTGGCGCTCAGATTTCTTCATAGCCCAACTCTCACATTCATGCATCACTACTGGAAAAACCATGACTTTGACTAGATGAACCTTTGTGGGGAAAGTAATGTCTCTGCTTTTTAATATGCTGTCTAGGCTGTCATAGCTTCTCTTCCAAGAAGGAAGTGTGTTTTAATTTCATGACCGCAGCCACCATCTGGAGTGATTTTGGAGCCCAGAAAAATAAAGTCTCTCACTGTTTCCCCATCTATTTGCCGTGAAGTTATGGGACATGCATAACATAGAGTAATTTCCCTCAGAAAATGTGTAATCTACTCAAAGATAGTAATTAATACTTAGAAGATAACACATAATCACAAGATACTAATAGAATATATATTTATGTATGCTGCTATAACAAACTAAAAATTCAGGATTTTTCACCAAGTAAATTTATTTATTATCTATTTGATGAAGGTGAAAGAGGAGAGTTAAAAAGCTGGCTTAAAACTCAACATTCAGAAATCAAAGATCAAGGCATCCAGTCTCATCACTTCATGGTGGATGGGGAAATAATGAAAACAGTGACAGACTTTATTTTGGGGGCTCCAAAATCACTGTGAATGATGACTACAGCCATGAAATTAAAGACCCTTGCTTCTTGGAAGAAAAGTTATGACAAACCTAGACAGCATATTAAAAAGCAGAGATATCACTCTGCCAACAAAGTTCATTCTAGCCAAAGCTATGGTTTTTCCAGTAGTCATGTACGGATGTAAGAGTTGGCCATAAAGAAGGATGAAGGCCAAAGAATTGATACTTTTGAGCTGTAGTGCTCGAGAAGACTCTTGAGAGTCCCTTGGACAGCAAGGAGATCAAACCAGTCCATCCTAAAGGAAATCAACCCTGAATTTTCATTGGAAGGACTGATGCTGAAGCTCCAATCTTTGGCCACCTAATGTGAAGAGCCAACTCATTGGAAAAGACCCTCATGCTGGGAAAGATTAAGGGCAGGAGGAGAAGTGGGCAACAGAAAATGAGATGGTTGACTGGCATCACCAACTCAATGGACATGAGTTTGAACAAACGCCTGGAGGTAGTGAAGGACACAGAAACCTGGAGTGCTACTGTCAATGGTGTCACAAAGAGTCAGACAGGACTGAGAGATTGAACAACAAACCATTTAACAACACAACATGGATGTTTCTGGCCAGTGAGCCGCTTTCTCCCTCTAGTGACTCATGGACCCAGGTGTCTTCCACCTTTTTGCTCTGCTTTTTCCTTGGAGTCCTCTGCTTTCCATCAGCAGAAGGAGAAAGAAACAAATGCCCCACCAGCTTTTTTTAATTTATTGAGGTATAGTTGCTTTACAACATTATATTAGTTTCTCAATTAAATGGATCAGATATATGTGTGTATATATATATATGTGTGTGTGTGTGTGTGTGTGTGTATTATGTATGTATATATATATATATATATATATATATATATATATACACACACACATACACATATATATCCCCTCTCTCTTGAGCCTTCCTCACACTTTCCAAGCATTCCACCCATCTAGGTCATCACAGAGTACTGAGCTAAGCTCCCTGTGTTATATAGCATATTCCCACTAGCATCTATTTTACACACGGTAGTGTATATATACATCAATTCCATCTTCCAATTTGTCCCACCCCCACCCATGTTCACACGTCCATTCTATACATCTGTGTCTCTATCCCTGCCCTGAAAATAGGTTCATTGGTACCATTTTTCTAGATTCCACATATACGCTTTAATATATATGTTATCCTCTTTCTGACTTACTTCACTCTGTACAACAGGCTCTAGGTCCATCAACATCACTACAAGTGAACCAACTTCATTCACTTGCTTTGTAGGAAATTCTTGGCCCCCAAATGACCCTTCTCACTTATGTTCCTGTTCTCCTGGGAATACTTAGTCATGTGATTACATCTGGGGCAAGAGGGCCTGGAAAATGTAATGCCTGTATAGGCAACCACCCCAACTATATACCACACTACAGAAGAGAGTGCACAAACAGGAGTCAGAGCTGCTCAAGTATGTGATAGATAAAAACTGATGGAAGTTTGTAATTCCCTAAAAGAAACTCTAGAGACTAGTTGGGTTTTAGAAATCAGAAATGTTTGGGTTTTAGGAAGAAAATACAGTGCTTGTACCATATTATATATCACGTCCACACACAGGTAAAACTTATAGTTGTACACAGTAGTCCTTCTGCAGTGAAATTAATATTCACACCAAAATGTGATAAATTAGAATAGAAATTGTCTCACATCTGTTGAAATCAGAGGCTTTCCAAAAACCTTTAACAGATGAATAAACTTTGAGATTTATGAATTGCAGATTAGGAATTTGTGAACTTGCATCAGGACTATGGATATGATTCAACAAAAGCATAAGGGAAGGATTTCAGTGTTGCTAGCGACTTGTATATAGACGCGCTCTCACTCAAGTGCAAGGTCAAACATGACTGGCCAATTACCATGTGCTTCAGCTCCTTAACAAGTTAAATGTTTTGATCTTTTATATTTCCAAATGCAAAGCGTTATTAGTCCAAATGAGAGAATAAGCACTTAACCATTTGTTATGCACACAGAACAGCCTCCGCATGGCATTTTCTTTCTACTTACAACACTAAGTGGATGAACTGACACTTTGAAACTGATAATCAAAATGTCCTTCCCACTAAGCTCTCCTCATCAACAATAGGCACTTTTAAATGAGTCATAAACCTTTCAACTGAGGAGCAGAGCAGAGCTCTGAGCATAAGCAGAGCTTATGCTTAGTTTTATGGTATAGCCATTTCATTTTTTACTTTTTTACATCAAAAACAAGAGATAACTTATGAGCATCATGTGTGCTCTTTTTAATCTACTTTAAAACCAGACAATCCTAGACATTTTCTTTGGCCCAGAACATTCCTCAAGTGAACTTTGAGCCAGGTGCTAAATGCAGATGACCACACAGAGACATATAGTATATTGCTATGAATTAATCATTATGAGCTTTAATCTTTAGTGAGTCAAATCTGATGATGGTGATGTGACCTTGATGTTAATTTTTTTAATTATATATTTTTTTCAAATATAGGTCAGTTAACTTTCTCATGACTCTAGCTGTGTTTTCTACTCTCCTGAGTTCTAACAAAAGCACTAACCTCGGGCAATTTGGAAAGGCTTTGCTGCATGATAATGAGAATTTGAATAGCACATTAAAAAACCCTGATATTTATTTAAATAGCATCATGAATAAAAAAAAACTGATAGATTACAATATTCAACTCATGACAACAAACTAGTTGAAAATGCTGTAAAATGTAAAAATAATGCATTTTAATTTTCCTAACAGCTTGAAGCAAAATTGTATGTTTTACAATTAAGACCATATAGGGCATTGACTGGTAGGTCTTAATTCAATTAAGGAGGCTGTATATGATATAGGACTTCATATTAGATCCAAACATTAGCTCAATTATTTTTATTGGTATGAGACAGATTGTGACAATTTACATAGTCCCTGCTCCTTGATTGCTATCAAACTCTTTAGCAGAATAGAGATACTATCTTAGTTATATAAGATGTGCTTTCATGACTAAGAGCCTGAAGATTCTTGAACGGGTCTGCAACAGATATAAAACACAGGTCTGTCCCAAATGGGCTGAACTAGGTGTCAGAAGACAGTTTTACAATACGAACTTTGACCGTATGGGGAGGTGATCTGTTTTCTCATTGATAAAAGAGATTAGACTTACAGATATCAGGAGTCCATCTTAGCTCTAGTATTCTATGGTTTTAATTAATATTATTTCAGGAATAAAAATTCACTTTTCTAGAAGAGGTTTGTTCAGGATTCCATGACTTCCGGCTCAAGGTACACTTACGATGAGAACTCTTTCCTGAGTGTCTTTATCACTGCTGTTATGTCCTCATTTTTCTGGTTCTACCAGGTCCACAGCACATGCATGAAAGAAAAATTGCACCAATGGGTTAAACAGGCAAGGAAGACTTCACTCTAGACTACTACAGTGGGGATGAGTGACTGAACTCAACTCTGCTGAAACTAAGTGTTGGAGGGCTTTTAAGCACTGAGGTGAGCCAAGGGAAAAGTACGTGAGGACGTTGGGAAGAGATCGGTAAAGCTGACTTTGATCATCTGTGTTTCCTAGTTGGTGCTTATCAGAGTTGGTTTCCTACTCTCCCACAGATATAGGGATTTGGGGGCCTTTCCTTCTTGATAAAAGAATTACATTTCAAATGGATGGCTCACAATCCTTGAGAAAGACATTTTGGAGTTGTGTAAGATTTAAATTTCAAAGGAGAATTTACAATCTCAAGTTGTCTAAAGTAAATGCTCTAAGAAAAGGGAGATCAAGAGTCTAGAGACAGGAAGAAACCTGCCTAAAATTTAGTCAAACTAGGGAGAAGTGAAGCCAGTCTTGGCGTGCCTTCATAAACCAAACATTGTGGTGAATAAGGCCAAATAAGGAGCCTACAGAGGGCAAGAGTATCTGGAAATGAGCTCCACTAAGGCCCAGGGAGGGCTTCCCAGGTGGGGGTAGTGGTAAAGAACCTGCTTGCCAATGCAGGAGACATAAGAGACAAGGGTTTGATCCCTGGGTCAGGAAGATCCCCTGGAGGAGGGAACAGCAACCCACTCCAGTACTCTTGCCTGGAGAATCTGATGGACAGAGGAGCCTGGCAGGTTACAATCCACAGTGTTGCAAAGAGCTGGACACGACTGAAGCAACTTAGTTCAGCATAGCACAACGTCCAATGATCACAGATAGGACACATGATTTAACGCAGCTTGCCTAGAGGCAGCCTGTTTAATGCCATTTCTCTAGTGCCCACCTGTCACATAGTCATAATTCCATAAAGAAGCATTCAATGTGCAGAAACTAATCTCTGTGGATCAGTTCATGAAGAAGCCACTTCTTTCTCTTGCCTTTACCAACAGAGAAATTCTACCCATACTATCACCATGATTCTCTTAATTTTCTAATCCACAACTGTCTCCAAAGCAAGAATCTAACTTATCTCTCTCTCTGAACCCATGGTTGAGAACATGGACTGTAGAAATCAAGTACTGAGTTCAAGTTTTAGATCTTATGCACAGCATCTAGTTGATCTTGAACAAGTTTGTTAAACTTCATGGATCTCAGTTTTACATCTTTACAAAAGAAATAATACCAGAAACTACTTTATAGGGTTGTTGTGAGGGTTAAATAAATGAATGCAAATACTTTAGAAGAATCTTAAAGATAAAAGTACTTAGTAAAGCACTTTCCAAAGTGAGTGCATGTGTGCTAAGTTGCTCAGTTGTGTCCACCTCTTTTTAGCCTCATAGACTGTAGCCTACCAGGCTCCTCTGTCTATTGAATTTTCCAGGTAAGAATATTAGAGTGGGTTGCCATTTCCTACTCCAGGCTAGGGATTGAACCCATGTCACTTGCATCTCCTGCATTAACAGCTGTATTTTTATCCCTGTGACACTTGGGAAGCCCACTTTGCACAGAGTAAACATTTAATAGTAACTGGATTGTTTTAAATTGTTAGTGCTTTTCATGTGTGTGGTTTGTTTAATAGTGTGTTGAATAAATAAACAAAAAAAAAAAAAAAATTAAAATTTCCCAAAAAAGATAGGTGGTATTTTAACTTTTCTGCTGATTCTACCCTGGATATTTGAATTCTAAATAGAAAACTGGAAAATCCTCCATTCACTAAACAGATGCAATATAGCCAAATATGACAAAGATGTATCCATGATGGCATGCTCACTCACCTAGAGCCAGACATCCTGGAATGTAAAGTAAAGTGGGCCTTAGGAAGCATCACTATGAATAAAGCTATTAGAAGTAATGGAATTCCAGTTGAGCTATTTCAAATCCTAAAAGATGATGCTGTGAAAATGCTGCACTCAATATGCCAGAAAATATGGAAAACTCAGCAGTGGCCACAGGACTGGAAAAGGTCAGTTTTCATTCCAATCCCAAAGAAAAGCAATGCCAAAGATTGTTCAAACTACTGCACAATTGAACTCATCTCACATGCTAGCAAAGTAATGCTCAAAATTGTCCAAGCCAGGCTTCAATAGTAAGTGAGCCGTGAACTTCAAAATGTTCAAGCTAGATTTAGAAAAAAGTAGAGGAACCAGAGATTAAAGTGTCAATATCCACCAGATCATAGAAAAATCAGGAGAATTCCAGAAAAAAATCTACTTCTGCTTTATTGACCACACCAAAGTCTTTGACTGTGTGGATCACAACAAACTGTAGAGAATTCTTCAAGAGATGGGAATACCAGACCAGCTTACCTATTTCTTGAGAAACCTGTATGCAGGTTAGGAAGCAACAGTTAGAACTGGACATGGAACAACAGACTGGTTCCAAATAGGAAAAGGAGCACGTCAAGGATGTATATTGTCACCCTGCTTATTTAACTTATATGCAGAGTACATCATGAGAAACACTGGGCTGGATGAAGCACAAGCTGGAATCAAGATTGCTGGGAGAAATATCAATAACCTCAGATATGCAGATACCACCCTTATGGCACAAAGCAAAGAGGAACTAAAGAGCCTCTCAATGACAGTGAAAGAGGAGAGTGAAAAAGTTGACTTAAAGATCAACATTCAGAAAACTACAATCATGGTGTCTTGTCCCATCACTTCATGGCAAATAGATGGGGAAACAGTGGACACAGTGGCAGACTTTATTTTGGGGGGCTCCAAAATCACTGCAGATGCTGACTGCAGCCATGAAATTAAAAGACGCTTACTCTTTGGAAGGAAATTTATGACCAACCTAGATAGCATATTAAAAAGCAGAGACATTACTTTGCCAACAAAGTCCGTCTAATCAAGGCTTTGGTTTTTCCAGCAGTCATGTGTGGATGTGAGAGTTGGACTATAAAGAAAGCTGAGCACTGAAGAATTGATGCTTTTGAATTGTGATGTTGGAGAAGACTCTTGAGAGTCCCTTGGACAGCAAGGAGATCCAACCAGTCTATTCTAAAGAGTATGCATCCTGGGTTTTCATTGGAAGGACGGTTGTTGAAGCTGAAACTCCAATACTTTGGCCACCTGATGAGAAGAGCTGACTCATTTGAAAAAACCATGATGCTAGGAAAGATTGAGGGCAGGAGGAGAAGGGCAGGAGGATGAGATGGTTGGATGGCATCAGGGACTCAATGGACATGAGTTTGGGTAAACTCTGGGAGTTGGTGATGAACAGGGAGGCCTGGCATGCTGCAGTCCATGGGGTAGCAAAGAGTCAGACACGACTGAGCAACTGAACTGAACTGAACTGAATAAAAGTAAATTAAATACAGTACTTATTTTCAAAGGAGACATTACATAAGAAAACTTCTTACAAATTTGTGTAACTGATAAACTCAATGCTTGTTTTCAAATTTAAATTTTTTTCTAATTTTGGGCCTTTGTTTTGCTGCTTGAGATATGATTCTACTAAAATTTGAACTACTTTTCTTTTTCCACTTACTTAGTAAAGTACCTTGATACCCTCAGTCAAAAGGCAATTTATTAGTAATAAGAGGTGTCAGGGAGAAAGGAATCTTTCTTTACCTTTCTAGGTTCCTTTGGCTGGTCTAAGAATTCAATTGATATGAAATAGATTAACAGAAGATCAAAAAAAAATTTAATAATAATTTCACATGGGCAAGACCCAAGAAAATTGAATAACTTGGCAAAATGGCCAAAACCTCAACTTAAATATCATCTTCAGCTAAAGGCAAAAGAGGATGTTAGGATAATGGTTTTGGACTTCAAAGGTGGGGGAAGGAAATTAACATGGAGATGAAAAAGGCAAATGTCTGGTAAACAAATGTTTGCTGGACCATGCCAAGACCATGGGACACAGAGAGGAATTTTAACAGACAGGTTTTTGCTGAGTTCCTCTTTGTCTAACACATCTCGTTCATACTATTAATTATCTATGGTGATAGCTCCCTTCTGGAAAAGGTCCTCTATCCACATATTTTTAGACAGTTGTGGGGAGGTCACAGTCTTTTGGGCCTTGATTGTTTTCAGCTTGAAACAATCCACATGCCAAAAGAGACAAGTTATTGGAGTGGCAAATTTTGCTCCCCTATAGGATTCATTGTTGTTGTTGTTGTTCAGTTGCTAAGTAGTGTCTGACTCTTTGTGACCCCATGGACTGCAGCATGCCAGAATTTCCTGTCCTTCACCATCTCCTGGAGTTTGTTCAAACTCATGTCCATTGACTCAGTGATACCATCCAACCATTTCATCCTCTGTTGCCCCCTTTCCTCCCGCCCTCAACATTTGCCAGCATCAGGGTCTTTTCCAATGAGTCATCTCTTTGCATCAGGTGGCAAAAATATTGGAGCTTCAGCTTCAGCATCAGTCCTTCCAATGAATATTCAGAGTTGTTGTCCTTTAGGATTGACAGGTTTGATCACCTTGCTGTCCAAGGAATTCTCAAGAGTCTTCTCCAGCACCATGATATGAAAACATCAATTCTTCAGCGCTCTAAATAAAGGTCATATTTAAAGATATTTGATGACTTTTACAAAGGAAATTGTACCAGCTCATTCCCATCCTCCTGTGTGTACCTTTGGTGAGATCTCCAAGTGACAAATACTCACTATAGATGATAATCTTTTGGGTGTTATGGTCACTTCTGGCAACTGCAAAAAACAATGGCAACTGCAAAAAACAGTGCTCTGTTCAAAACTAAAATCTGAATGGAAAAACCTAACGGATTTCTATTAAGGATAGAATTTTCCATCAACATTTCAAATAAGTCTGATGATGGTAATGTGTAAATGAATCGAAGAAGAAAAGCCTAGACATTTGGTTGAGAGAATATGTGACAATACATCTATGTATATTTTATTCAAGGAAATTGAATGCCCTTCACCTTATGTTCAGAGTTTCAAGTATGATGCACTGACTCTCAAAAAGTTATAAAGAATTTTCCAGAATAAGTTAAAAACATACACATTCTGTTGAGACTGTAATTGACAACAAAAGATGTCAAGGAAGAGCAATCCAATAATAAGGAATTCATGTCAAACTTACAAGTAGACAACACATCCAAGCTTCATATTCTGATTAGAATTACTTGAGTTTGCATGTTTCTCAATATTAAGAATAAAAGACATCTGGCTGAAAAAAAAATCATTTCAGACAAGACTCTCTGGGAAGGCATAAGGGATATTCCTACTGGAAAGCATTTCACTTCAAAGTCTATATTTTTGTCACAAAAATATTGAGAGTAATAAGTACTATGAAGATACTAAACAATATAAAGACATGGTGTCTATTCTTGAGACACTTAATTTGCTGCCTATTTCTTTACTTCCTCATACAGTAAAAATTTTTGAAAGAGTAGTCTATACTACCAGTCTTTAATACCTTTCTTCCCCTGCCTATTCTTTCTTGAAACCAAAGCAATCAAGTTTTCACTCCAACACTCAAAAAATTGCTCCTATAAAGACCTCAATGTTGCTAAACCCCATGGTCAGTTTTCAGATAATTTAACCTGTTTGTAACATGTCTCTCCACCTTAAAACACTTTCTCCATGTGGCTTCCAGGACATCAAATTTCCCTTTTGATGTTTGTCTGCCCGTCTGAACATTCTTTCCTAGTCTTTTATCTGGTTCTTCCTTCCTCAGTTCCCCAACTTCTCTATATTAGAGAGCCTGTGGGCTTAATTTTTATACATCTTTTCTAAATAACACTTTCTTTGGTGATCTCAAGTCTCAAGCATGTAAATAGCACATATTTTATATCAGAAAATTATATCTCTAGCACAGACCATTCCCCTATACTACAGACTTATGTATCAACTCTCAACAAATTCACTTGACTGTCTAATAGGTGACTGAAAATTAATGTGTCCAAAACTGAAACTCTGACAGTGACTAAAAAACCTTTTTTAAATAAAAAAGCAATATTCCACGATGCAGTTAATAGAAATTTCTATTCTCCTAATTGCCCAAGTCAAAAATTTAGCTTTCCTTGTATAATAAAAGCATAAATTAATACAATCCTGAGATACTGTCAAATTTACAAAAATTCAAAATTTAGCAACATACTGACTGTCAGAATGGGAGCAGCTGTGGGACAATAGGCACTTTCATATCTTGCTTGTGAGAAAGCAAAAAAGACAACTCTAGAGGCTATTTTGGCAATATTTTACAAAACTATATTTGCATTACCTTTTGGTCCAACAATCCTACTTCTAGGAATTTATTTTGAAAATACAGCTCAAAAAATAAGAAAATGCATATGCATGAGTTTTTTTATTGCAACATTTTTTGTTACTGCAAAATACTAGAAAAAAGCTAAAGGTCCATACCTAGAAATTAATTGAATGAACTATGGAGCATCCACCCAATAGAGTACTCACAGCTTTACACTAGAAAATGGAAGATCTCTATGAATGAATGAGGAATGGTTTCCATATTTATTGTTAAGTAAAAAAGCAGTGTACAAAGATATAAGTATAATTTACTCTCTGTTAGATAGGAAAAAGTAAGGGAAACATATACATTTTCTGTTTATTTTTGCAAAAAGATATGTAGGAATGATCAACTAAACACTAAGATAACAGGCTAATTTGTTATGGGAATCAGATAGTAGAAAGCAGCATCTCTCTGAGAAAAGCTCTTTGTATAGGTTTGACTGGAAGAAATGTAATACTTTACAGATTAAAAAAATTAAATCAAAATTAACTAGAACAAAGTAAAATTGAATGCAAATAGAAACAAATTAAACAGCATAACAAATGGATTATATAACCACATAGGGAAAGATGAAACTAATCCAAATAACATTTGTACACAATATTTTGATTATATATCCCCAGTCTAAAGACAATGTGAATAAATCCTCAACTTGATTTAGTAGTTTTGTTTTTGTAGTAGTATAGGTATAGAAATTTTTGAATTATCCTGTGTATATTTTGAGAATGAGCCAGTAATAAATATATTGAAATTTGGGGGATCCAAACCCTCATTGTGGGAGAAGAAAAATACAAATTGGGAATGTGGGGAGGCAAGAAAGAATCTTGTAATTGGAATTGGAACTGGAAATCTTAGTAGCAAGGCATGATATTTTAAAAAGTAATAATTATTTTCTGTCCACTGAAATGGCCCAGGATCAATGAGCATAGTGTCAGGAACTTGGTCTGTTTTATCGTTCTTCTCTGTTGCCTTGGGAGTCTGACCTAAGAAAATATTGGTAAGATTTATGTCAAAGAATGTTTTGCATATGGTCTCTTCTAGGAGTTTTATGTTGCATGTCTTAGGTTTAAGTCTTTAAGCCATTTTGAGTTTATTTTAGTGCATGATGTGAGGATGTGTTCTAACTTCATTGATTTACATACAGCTGTCCAACTTTTCCTGTACTACTTTTTCCCATTTTATATTCTTGCCTCCTCTGTCAAAGATCAACTAACTGTAGGTGAGTGGGTTTTTTCCAGGCTCTCTATTATGCTACATTGATCTGTATGTCTGTTTTTATGCTAATATCATACTGTTTTGATTATTGTAGCATTGTGGTACTGTCTAATTTCAGGGAGGGGTATGCCTCCAACTCAATTCTGGGTCTTTTATGGTTCCATATAAATTTTAAAATTATTTGTTCTAGTTCTGTGAAAAAAATATCATGGGTAATTTGATATGGATTATGCTAAATCCATAGATCACTGTGAGTAGCATGGCCATTTTAATATTAATTCTTATAATCCAAGAACATGGGATATCTTTCTATTTCTCTGAATCATCTTTAATTTACTTTATTAATGTTTTATAGTTCTCAGCATAGAAGTCTTTCATCTCCTTGACCAGGTTTATTCCTAAGTACTTTTTGGTGTAATTTTTAAAGGTGTTGTTTTTCTTTACATTCACTTTCTGATATTTCATTGCTAGTATAAAGAAATGTAATCAATTTCTGTATGTCAATCTTGTACCTTGCTACACTGCTGAATTCATTGATCAGTTCTAGAATTTTTTTGTGTGGAGTCTTTAGATCCAACTTTCTATATATACAGTATCATATCCTCTGCATATAAGGACAATTTTACCCCTTCATTTCCAATTTAAATACTTTTTATTTATTTGTTGTTTTATTGCTGTGATTAGAACTTCCAACACTATGTTGAATAGCAATGGCAAGAGTGAGAATCCTTGTCTTGTTGCAGATTTTAGAAAGAAGGTTTTCAACCTTTCACCATTGAGTTTGGTATTGGCTTTGGATTTGTAATAAATAGATTTTATTAAGTTGAGATAAGTTCCTGCTATATCCTGCTATATAAACTATATATAGTTTATATATATAGTTATATATATATATAGTTTATATATATATATAATGCAGGAACTATATATATATAGTTTATATATATAGTTTATAGTTATGGTTATATATAGTTATATAGTTATCATTATATATATAGTTTATAGTTATAGTTATATATATAATATGGCAGGAACTATATAAGCTCCTGCTATATAAACTCTTTGGTAAGAGTTTTTATCATGAATGGATGTTGAATTTTCTCAAATGCATTCTCTGCATCAGTTTGTCTTTTCTTTTGTTGATGTGATATATCACATTGATTGATTTGTGTTTGTTGATCCATCCTCATGAATTGAGATTAATCCCACTTGGTTAGAGTGTCTGAACTTTTTTTATGTTTCGTTGGATTTGGTTTGTAAACACTTTATTGAAAAACTCTGTATCTATATTCATCAAAGATAGTGGCTTATTATTTTCTCTCTCTCTTTTTTTTTTTGGTGGTATCTTTATCTGGTTTTGTTATCAGGGTTATGGTTGCTTCATGAAATGTCTTTGGGAGTTTTCCCTCATTTTCAGTCTTTTGGAGAAGTTTGAGAAGGATTGATAAAATTCTCCTTTGTATGTTTGGTAGCATTCAACTGTGAGGCCATCTGGTCTCGAACTTTTGTTTGTAGGGAGTTTTTTAGAGATCTTGATTTCTAAATACTCTTCTCCATTAAAAAAACCAAGGATCCTTCAGGGCTGGGGTAGAGAAAGTAATGATGAAGTATAATGTAGAACTCTCTAGAATTAAACCACTTCTCCCCTCCTTCACCACTTGGATGATTGGAATAGTTTTCAACTTGTTTCCCTATTTCCACTTTTGCCCCATATATTCTATTTTCAACAGGTGGAAATAGTATCATATTAAAATGCAAATCCAGTCATGTTGATCCTAAGTCCCCAGTGTCTTTTCATTTCTATAAGAATAAAAGCCTAAGCCTTTGAGGACTTGTAAATCCATACATCCACAACTGGGTATTGTTTTTGCTTTGGCTCCATCACTTCATTCATTCTGGAGTAATTTCTCCAATGATCTCCAGTAGCATATTGGACACCGACCGAACTGGAGAGTTCCTCTTTCAGCATCCTATCATTTTGCCTTTTCATACTGTTCATGGGGTTCTCAAGGCAAGAATACTGAAGAGGTTTGCCATTCCCTTCTCCAGTGGACTACATTCTGTCAGTTCTCTCCACCATGACCCGTCCATCTTGGGTGGCCCCACACAGCATGGCTTAGTTTCATTGAATTAGACAAGACTGTGGTCCTGTGATCAGATCGGCTAGTTTTCTGTGATTGTGGTTTCAGTGTGTGTGCCCTCTGATGCCCTCTCAACACCTACCGTCTTACTTGGGTTTCTCTTACCTTGGATGTGGGGTATCTCTTCACGGCTGCTCCAGCAAAGTGTAGCCACTGCTCCTTACCTTGGACAAGGGGTATCTTCTCACAGCCACGCCTCCTGACCTTGAACGTGGAGTAGCTCGTCTCAGCCTTCCTGCGCCCACGCAGCCGCTGCTCCTTGGATGTGGGGTGGCTCCTCTCCACGGCTCCTGCACCGTCACAGCCTGGCGCTCTCCGTCGCCGTCCCTGACCTGTAAAATCACTGAAGATGGTGATTGCAGCCATGAAATTTTTTTTCTTTTTTTTTTTTTTATTAGTTGGTGGCTAATTACTTCACAACATTTCAGTGGGTTTTGTCATACATTGACATGAATCAGCCATAGAGTTACACGTGTTCCCCATCCCGATCCCCCTCCCACCTCCCTCTCCACCCGACTCCTCTTGGTCCTCCCAGTGCACCAGACCCGAGCACTTGACTCATGCATCCCCCCTGGGCTGGTGATCTGTTTCACCATAGATAATATATATGCTGTTCTTTCGAAACATCCCACCCTCACCTTCTCCCACAGAGTTCAAAAGTCTGTTCTGTACTTCTGTGTCTCTTTTTCTGTTTTGCATATAGGGTTATCGTTACCATCTTTCTAAATTCCATATATATGTGTTAGTATGTGCAGCCATGAAATTAAAAGATGCTTACTCCTTGGAAGGAAAGTTATCACCAACCTAGACAGCATATTAAAAAGCAGAGACATTACTTTGCCAATAAAGGTCCATCTGGTCAAGGCTATGGTTTTTCCAGTGGTCATTTATGGATGTGAGAGTTGGACTATGAAGAAAGCTGAGCGCCGAAAAATTGATGCTTTTGAACTGTGGTGTTGGAGATGACTCTTGAAAGTTCCTTGGACTGCAAGGAGATCCAACCAGTCCATCCTGAAGGAGATCAGTCCTGGGTGTTCATTGGAGGGACTGATGCTGAAGCTGAAACTCCAATACTTTGGCCACCTCATGCGAAGAGTTGACTTATTGGGAAAGACCCTGATGCTGGGAGGGATTGGGGGCCGGAGGAGAAGGGGATGACAGAGGATGAGATGGCTGGATGGCATCACCGACTTGATGGACATGAGTTTGAGTAAACTCCGGGAGTTGGTGATGGACAGGGAGACCTGGCGTGCTGCGATTCATGGGGTTGCAAAGAGTCAGACACGACTGAGTGACTGAACTGAACTGAAATCCATACAGACTCAGTTTCCCCGTTCTCTTTCCCTTTCACTTCCAGCCACACTTACCACCTGGTTTCTTTCAAACACACCAAGAGCACTCTTAACTCAGGGTCCTCGTATATGTTGCTCCCATAAACTCAGAATGCTCTTCCACCAGATATCCATATGACTCTCTCCCTTACCAGTGTTATTTATTTACTCAACTATCATCTTCTTGATGAGGTCCTCTTTGGTCACTCTATCGAAAATCACTAACCCTTAACTCACGCCTTCTTATTCTCTGTCTTTTTTTCTTTTCCTGAGATATCACTTTCTATTTTATTCATCTTTATTTTCTATCCCAATAGAAAGCATACTGTACATATCTGTTTTGTTCACTGCTGTGCTCCCAGAGCTTGGTATCATGCTAGGCATATCATAGATACTCAAATATTTATTTTCATAATTAAATAAGCAAGAGAGTAACAAAACACACAAAAAGTCAAAAGAATAAGTGGTATATATACCACTGTAAGTAAGTATAGTATATTATAAAACAGGTATCATATAATATCATATGTATAAATGGTATTGAAGCAACATATGTTTATGAGTTTGCATAAAGAAGATATTATATAGATGTCATATTAATGGAAAGTTAAAAATTGAACTGGAGCTTAACTAATAGCAACTGGTAGGATAAAGGAGTACTAATGGAAAGGAAACACTCAATTGATGAGTCAATATATCTTGAAAAAAATTGTTTTGAAAGTGTAACTTTTCAAAACATGGATTGCCAGATAGATTAGAAATTATGAAAATTATCAATACCACTCCCACACTTGAATATTCCAAACCACCATGAATGCATCTCATGGAAAAAGAGAGAGAGAGTGGCAGAGAGAGTGGGGGAGAGATGGGGAGGGAGATAGGAAACAGAAAATAGTCACTCAGGCTAAAGACACTAAGCAATCATTGCTAATTCAACCTCCAAAATTAATTCAAATCACAGGTCCATAATGCTACAAGTTCTCTACCCCTGTTTATTAATTATGTTAAACCAAAAGACATTTTCTGATATTATGACACATTTTCTTTCTCTTCATAAGTCTAATCAATTCATTATTTAAAGTTCAGAACTTGGGTGAAAAATTAGGAAGCATGTCACTATCTCTTCTACACTTTTGTAGAATTTCAAACATGTAATCTGGAAGACCCTTAGTAAAATACTTTTTGAAGGATATGAGAATATTTAATCATTAGCTATACAATTAATGGTATTTCCTCTTTCAAGGAAAAAATTAACTCCATAAAATGTGACTGTTATAAATTATTTTTGAAAAGTACATCAACCTCTGTGTGGTCACAAAATAAATTTCACATATTGTAGATAATATTTGCAAAATTCTGAGAAAAACTCCCTTTGTTCAGAAAGTATATTTTTTGTTATTTAATAAACAAAGAAAGAACTCCTGGCTAAAGTTCATTTAAATACTGTTATGAAGATATGAGAGTTATCATCATGGTCTGTTATTTATCTCCCAAAAGAGACAAGATCAGAACATCTTTCCCCTTATTCAGAAGTCCTCCCATCATGCAACAGAGCTTGGGTGAGGTTGTGAACAAACACTTCTGTATCACCTCTCTACCTCCAAGTGAATTCTGCCAGTGAAGAATCTGGAACTGCTAAGACATATAAAGAAAATCTTCCCTCTGGCAGGGTCTGAAAAAATCAATGGCTGATATCTGAAGTTGCTTAACATTGTCTTAAATAGAGAAATAATGCATAGTACATTAATGTTTTATTTGATTTCTTTCTTTTGGTGGACTGAAACAATCAGTTTTTGGTTTTGTTTTTACAAATAATCTGAGTGAAATCTTCTCCAGAGACAGACATCATCCCTAGTTTGGCAAGTTCTAAAACCATGCCAAATTGTATCATCGTTATCAATCACATTACATTGCAGTGTAATTCTTTGAGTGTTAATCCATTTGTCCACCAGGCTGTGACCACCTCAAAAAGAATTTTATCCTAATGGGCCTCCATGCTCTGTATGAAATAATATTTAATATATGAATGACATGAAATGAATATTCTTAGAAGAATACACAAAATGAAGTTCATTGAATCTGTGAATGATACAAAGTTTGGGAAGTGGACAGCTCATGCATTGAGTTACAAAATCATTAGTTCAAATCATCTCTAAAATCAAAGTATAATCTAGTAAATGACATTTTCAAATCTTCCATTCAGACTTTTTAATAAAGTACCCAAATACAAATCAAAATAATGCGCTAAACTGCAATTCATAAAGAAAACCCTCATGAATTTCAGCTCACAACAAGCTTTAAAAAGCCAATGTGAAATGACCCCTTAGCGCGCTAAGGCAGGACTGAGGTGCCCAGATATCACCCCCTCCTCACCTCCAGCAACTGTACATCAGGCTACAAGAAGAGTTACCCTGTTTTAATACGGAAAGAACATTTTTAACTCTATAGAGGAAGAGACTTGCTATTGAAAATATTCAGTATGACACAGAAGTAATGGGTAAAGAATATACAGAGGAACTACAAAGTCCCAGAAATTAAAAAAAAATTAGATGGAGACACAGCTCTAACAAATCAGAAATAAGAAAAGGGCTTTCTGGTGAGAAAATAACTGCCTTCTGATGAAGCTAGAATCTCTCCGAAAAGCAATATTCTGAAATCTTCCAAGAGGTCTTAGCGTTAGGGAAAGGCCTTATAAAGACTAAAAGAATCAAAGATGGATCACAAAATTATATTAGAGAGCTAGATAAGCAAATGATGACATGGAATAAGTACAAATGAGCTTCTGCCAAATCTCTGAAAGAGGTTAAGCGGCACTTGAATTAAACCATTAAAGGAAATACCTTTCTGGAAAGAAAACTTGCTATGAAGGAGAATCTCCTAAAATATGCACAACAGATGAAAGATGAAGCTAAGGATGTGCAGCAGAAATGTAGAATAAAAAAACTCTCAGATCTCATGCCCAGGTGAGTGGAGATTAAGAGGTTGGACATAGTCATTCAAGTCCAAAGCAACGGCTTCATGGAGCTCACCAAGGAGGATCTGACTCCAATCTAAACATATCAAGGAATTCTAGTGTGATCTGGGGCCTCATCCAAGCCCTCTCACATCGCAGTGCCTGTCGCATCAATATCTTTACTTAGTCTAAAAATGAATTTGCTATTGTAAACAGGGTGTTCTGGCAGGCCTTTATGTCTGATTGCTCTCGAAACTGGGCAAAGATCCTGGCATTATGACAAGAAAACAATGACTAACAGCCTGCCAGTTCCCATGTACTTTTAAGACATAAAACTCTGGGTAAAGCTTGGAATCTGGGAAGCTGCCTTCAAGGGTCAAGGATGCTGCCTTCCCTACTATAACTGTCATTCCCATACACTGTAGTTAAGATGCTGCTTTAAGAAATTCAGAAAGTTCTTGATCTGTTTGCTCATTCAATTGGTTCATGCATATTCCTATATCACTTAGCTCTCAATCTGCTGAAGTTCAACTGCCATCCATATCTACCAGAGCAAAACCTCCAGTGCTCTATGATACACTAAAGATTAACATTTTAAACTATTCCTCAGAATTTGACTGGCAATCAAGCAGATTATGTTTTTCTAAAATGACAGCAAGCTATCTCGATGTGTAGTTAGAGAATGACTAATCTGTCTGTTACTGGGAAATTGGAGGTGTGCTAGCCTCTGACTTCTGGTTGAAACAGAAGGTAAATTTCTTCTTGACCAAATCCAGTGAAACATCTTCTATTGTTTAGGCATTTCCTGACCATTATACTGTTTGACTTTCCATGTGTGACTGACCTCACTTTCTGACCTCAATGGGGTTCTCTGTCAAGACAAACTAGCCCTAGAAATATGGCATCTGATAGAATTGTTAGAGATATCCTTCAGAGGAAATTCAGAAATGAAAACTGTTGCTGGAAGCTTAGTTTTAGAAGAAGTAAAGTATCAAAAACACAGGATATTATATGATCTACTAAGGGTATACTCATCATTGCTTTTCATGAATGGATGTCTGATATTTTCAGACTAGAGTAAAAGAACACATTAATTTCAGGGGCACTATTCCCAAAAGAAATAACTTTTCTTTTGTTACTAAGTAATTTTCTAGAAAAAAAGCAAATGTACCTTTGAGTTAGAAATATAACTTTTATGTACTACTGAAATTCAGCAGAAGAAATAAGTCAAAGTACCAGACTTCTTAACCTAAGAAATTTTCTTAATTTGTATCAAAAAGACAGGCTTTTTTTTTTTTTTTTTAACTAAAAAATAAGCCAGAGAAAGAAATGTTCACTTTTTTTTCAGCTCAATGCAAACCCCATGATAGTGTTTAATAGTGGAGTATGTACCTACATTTCTGTGCTGTCTTACATGTTTGGCTTCTGTTTGTTTTTATTTAACTTAGTCACTAAACATGAAAAATCAAATATACTTTTAGAGACTCCCCAATCAATAGACTTTTTAAAAGTAAATAATCCAAAGGGTGTTTTACAATTGATCATTTAATTTGAGTCTTCTAGGTTACCATTACAGATGGGATCAGTTCATTTTTTTCCCTTTTCTCAAATATATCTTATTCCACAGAGTTAGTATGCAGAATAAAGTTTGTTTTGAATGTTAGGAAAAAAATAACCTAAACTAACACAAACTTAGGGGTCTCCAGGAGGTCCAGATCAGGGGTAGAACTGGTCCTACTCTGCTTTGCACAAGATAGTCCACATCAGTAACACAGTGTTCCCCTAAGAATCAGGCACTCTTTAGTTAATTATTAGAGGCACAAAAAATCTAAGAAGTGCATTGCCTAATAAGGGTAATTGAATGATAATCAACATGATGAGAAATAACCAAAGATTCTGGGAATATTACATAGAAAATACTGTGGGTTCAACTCCAGACCACAGCAATAAAGCAAATATCACAATAAAACAAGTCACATGAAGTTTTTGGATTCCCAGTGCATATAAAAGTTTTTACCCTTTATTGTAGTCCACTAGGTATGCAATAATGTTGTTTTTTAAAAAAATATATACATACATTAATTTAAAATATAACACTGAAAAATTCTCTTTATTATCTGAGGTTTCAAAGAGTTAAAGATCATTCATCACAGATCACCATAGCAAATATAATAATAATGCAAAAGTTTGAAATATCACAAGGATGGCCAAAAGTGACACGAGACATGAAGTGAGCAAATGCTATTGACAAAATGACACCAATAGAATTGATTGACTCAGAGTTGCCACAAACCTTCAATTTGTAAAAAATTCAATATCTAGGAAACACTAAATAAAGTACAATAAAATAAAGTATGCCTGTACATAATAAGAGGATTATCTTCAAAATGCCTTTCTTCCAGGGCTGCTGTACTTCATCCACTAATGCCAAATTTGGAACACATTTCCATAATATTAATAGAGTTCCTGTCATTCTTTCTGTTCTGGGAGCAAAGCGAATTGATATAGAAAAGAACTCAGATGTGATCATGTCTACAAATGGGAATAAGCACTAAGCAGCCAGTGACCAGCATTTAGCTTCCTCAACTGAGTCCATCGTAGTCTGTCCCTTTTAGACCTTCAGAGTCAAAGTCAAACTCCTAACAGAATATGAGTCACAGGGACCTCACTGGTGGTCCAGAGGCTAAGACTCTGCAATCCCTACCCAGGAGGCCCGAGTTTGATCCATGGTCAGGGAACTAGATCCCACATGCCGCACCTAAGAGTTTGTATGCTACAACTAAATATCCGCATGTTACAACTGAGATCTGGCCCAGCCAAATAGATAAGTATTAACACATAAACAAAAAAAGAGTATGATTCACAAACTGAGTCAAGTAGCCTCTATCGCCTTCAAAATGCTTTGAGGCTTGTATTCTTCTATTGGGAAAGGTAGTCTCATATGTGCAGTCTTTTGACTCCCATTCAGCTGTATAAGAATGGGCCTTGGTCTGGAATACTTTTTATCAAGAAATAATGAACAGAGCCTGGGCTGGGTTTATCACTTTGTGTGAAAATATCTTTCTCTGTTTCTGATTCAATGAGTGCTCTGCTATTCTTAAAATGTGTGCATTATATGGCACTGGTCAACCCCACTGCTACATCTATCTTACCTGGAAAGGGGACAGGGAAGGGGACCTTGGAAGATTCAAGTGGGAAGCCATTCAAATCTGTCTCTCTGCCCCAAGGGGGCTAGTTTTCAACCTATCTATACACAATGAAAAAATAAAGGATTCTTAAGGAAAATTCAAAACTCCATAGCATTTCTTACAGGCAGGGCATGGATAAAAGTGCCGGGGATACAGTATTTAAGGAGATGTTTACTCTCAAGTTCCTGTTAAGAGTCTTTTCATGATCTGATCTTTTCTAGTTTCATCTTTCAGAATTCATGCCTTACATTCTGTACCCCAAGTCTACTGAACCCCTAGCTGGCTACTTGTGCCAGACTCATAATTGTCTATCAGAAACTCTTCTCTATCTAAATCTATCCATGCCTGCTTAGTTGCTTCAGTAATGCCCGACTCTTTGTGACCCCATGAACTGCATAGCCTGCCGGGCTCCTCTGTCCATGGGATTTCCCAGACAAGAATACTGGAGTGGGTTGCCATTTCCTCCTCCAGGGGATCTTCCTAACCCTGGGATCAAACCAGTATTGTCTTTTGTCTCCTGAATTGGCAGGTGGGTTCTTTACCTCTAGCACTGCCTGGGAAGCCCACAGCTCTTAAATATATTTAAGTAAATTCAATCCTAGATATAGTACATGTTTTTGCTGTCAACTTAACATTGACACATTTATACAGGGACAGGGAGGCCTGGTGTGCTGTGGTCCATGGGGTCACAAAGAGTCAGACATGACTGAGTGACTGAACTGAACTGAACTGAACTGAATACTGTAAAGTGAGTTTAGAAGTAGTAATTTCAGTTTTTAGTTATTCATTGCTAGTATGGAGAAATACAATTGATATTTCTACAGTGATTTTGTATTTTCTGATCTTGCTAAATTCATTTTTTAGTTTCCAGCAGCTTTTTTTGTAGATTCTTTAAGATTATGTGCATATACAAGTATGTCATCTGCAAATCAATACAAATGTACTTCTTTCTTTCCAGTTTATATGTGTTTTATCTCTTCTACTTGCCTTATTATACTGACTGGGACCTCCAGAAAATTCCTGAAGACAAATGTTGAGGATGGAGATCTTTATCTTTTTTCCTAAACTTTTAACCATTAAATGTGATATTAGATGAAGGACTGAGTAGATGCTCTTTTTTAACTTGAAGTTCTTATCCATTTCTACTATCTTGAGAGCTTTCATCATGATTTGGTATTGCATTGCCAAGCTCACTTTCTGCCTCTGTTGAGAATATTAAATGTTTCTCCCTTATTTTACTAATATGGTAAAAGTCCATTGGTCTTCAAATTAAAAATCAATTTTATACTCGAGATAAATTTCCCGTGTTCAAGATATATTAGTTATGATACATTGTTGGATATGATTTTTCTAATGTTTTGTAAAGGATTTTATCATGTATGTTCACATAGGAGTATATAAGAGTATTCATCTGTAGTTTCATATTCTGGAATGCTGTAATTTTGTAACTTTAATACTGGAGGAAACAGTGGAAACAGTGGCTGACTTTATTTTTAGGGGCTCCAAAATCACTGCAGATGCTGACTGCAGCAATAAAATTAAAAGACACTTACTCCTTGGAAGGAAAGTTATAACCAACCTAGACAGCATATTAAAAAGCAGAGACATTACTTTGCCAATGAAGGCTTTGGTTTTTCCAGTAGTCATGTATGGATGTGAGAGTTGGACTATAAAGAAAGCTGAGCACTGAAGAATTGATGCTTTTGAACTGTGGTGTTGGAGAAGACTCTTGAGAGTCCTTTGGTATGCAAGGAGATCCAACCAGTCCATCCTAAAGGAGATCAGTCCTGGGTGTTCATTGGAAGAACCGATGTTGAAGCTGAAACTTCAATACTTTGGCCACCTGATGAGAAGAGCTTACTCATTTGAAAAGACCCTGATGCTGGGAAAGATTGAGGGCAGGAGGAGAAGGGGATGAGAGAGGATGAGATGGTTGGATGGCATCACTGACTCAATGGACATGAGTTTGGGTAAACTTTGGGAGTTGGTGATGGACAGGGAGGCCTGGTGTGCTGTGGTCCATGGGGTCGCAAAGAGTCAGACATGACTGAGTGACTGAACTGAACTGAACTGAACTGAATACTGTAAAGTGAGTTTAGAAGTGCTTGTTTTGTATTTTGTCAATGATGGATATTATTTCTTTCCTGAAAGTTTGTACAGAATTTGCAAGTGAAGTTATCCTGAACTGAACTGGATTTTTCCTAATGGGAAAATTTTTAATTATAAAAATATTTCTTGGATATATGGCTATTCAAACTTTATTTCTTATTGAACCAATATCTGTAAAATGTGTCTTTCAAGGAACTTATTATAACTAAAATGCCATATTTATTGACATTATATCATGTCATGATATTCCTTTGTTATTCTTGTAATTTCTATAAAATCTGTAGTCTTTTTCACCACCGACATTGGTAATTTATACCATTCTCTTTTTTCCTGTTCAGTTAACTTGATTGTTTTCGATTTTAGATGTTGTCAAAGAAAAACCCTTATATTTTCTCTACTTTTTTCTCATTTTTCTTTCATTGTTTTCCATTCCTATTGTCTCCTACTTACTTATTACCTTCCACTTTTTTATTATTTTTATTTCACTTATTTATATTGCTTCTACTTCATCTTCTACTTACTTTAAGTTTAACTTGTTTTTCTTTTGGTAGCATTTATGAAGGAAACAGATAATTTCTTTTAGACATATTTTCTTTTTTTCTAAAATAAGAAATTTTAAAGCTATAAATTTCCCTTTATATAATGCTTTCGTCACATCACCCAAATTTTGATATGCTGTGTTTTCAATGTCATTAAGTAAAAAATATTTTCTAAATCCTCATGTAATTTCCACTTGACCTATGTATACTTTGTTATTAGATCAAGTAGGTTGATACCTGTTAACATGTGTATCTGTTCTATCAGTTACTGAGAGAGAATTGTGGAAATTTACAAATATGATTGTCAAACTTTCCATATATTTTTTAGTTTCATAAGTTTTTTCCTCATGTACTACTTGATACTATCTCATATACCACTGCTGCTGCTGCTGCTAAGTCGCTTCAGTCGTGTCCGACTCTGTGCAACCCTATGGACAGCGGCCCAGCAGGCTCCTCTGACCACGGGATTTTCTAGGCAAGAATACTGGAGTGGGTCGCCATTTCCTCCTCCACATATACCATTAAGATATTTCATTTCCTTTTTGGTTTTTTTCTCTATGTATTTTTGCTTGCATAGTTTTTATTAATATATATCCAAGATCATTAAACTTTTCTTCTGCAGTTTTCAATCTGTTGTTAATACCACTCATTGATATTTTCATTTTATATAGTCCATTTTCCACTCCAAAATGGACTAAGAATCCTTTAGTCCTTTTAAAAGTATTTTCCACTTGTAGTATCATTATGTTTATATTTTTCCATAAATCCCAGCACACTTAAAATAAAAATTTTAAGTCTATTGACCATTATAAGTCATTGATAATCCTATTAACTCTGTCATTTCTGGGTCTGTTTCTATCAACTATTTTTTTCAGTTTGTAATAGGCCACATTGTCCTGCTTCTTGTGATTTTTAAGTGAATTTGGACAAAGTGAACTTTATGTTGTTTGCTGTTTTAAAGATTTTCTATAGAGAATGTTGGGCCTTGTTCTATCAGGCAACCAAGTAATCTGTGGGTTGGCTTAATTACTTAGAGATCTGTTTATAAATTTTGTTACAGTAAGTCTAAAGAAGATTTTTCTTTTAACACTACTGTAGCCCTGCTATCATTCTGCGGTCTCTGCTAAGTCCTGTATGTTCAATGACATGCCTTCACTTTGTCTGACTCGAGCTCTGATGTCTCAAAGTAATATTTGAACTTTGGGAATTGCTCATCTTATAACTCAGTGGTAGTTTTCCTTTGTACATGTGCAGCTTAGTTTTCATCCAAAAGCACAAATAAATCTGTCCACATATTTCTAGGACTCTTTTTCTATTTAGATCTTAGATTTCAGCTAAGTTCATCTCCTCAACTCAGTGAGACCACTGTACTTCGTTTAGATTCTGCTCCCTCTCCATGATCCAGAAAAGTGCCTACAAGAAGAAAACTGGGACAAACATAGGGCTTATTTAATTTATTTTCTTTATCTGAGGGACACGTTGCTGAAATGTCAACTGTCTAATGCCTGAAAACAATTGTTTAATATATTTGGTCCGTTTTTACAGTTATTTATGGCATGAAAGCAAGTCAGACACCAGTTGGTTAGAAGTGGGAGTCTATCACACTATATTTTATTCACTTATTTTTGTGTAATAGAAATCTAGGTTGAGCACAGGCTACAGTCAGGGCTGAATTTCAGGAATGTTTCATGTATTAGTCTTTTTTATTGCTACTGCAGCAAATTACTAGAGATGTAGTGGTTTGAAACAACAGAAATTTATTCTGTTAGAATTTTGGAGATCAGAAGTATGAAATGATTCTTGCAGGGCTAAAATCAAGCTGTTAATGAGGCCAGTTCCTTTTGGAGGCTCTAGAAGAGAATCCATCCTTTTGGGAGGCTACTATTCAGCCTATCACATTTGGCATTCTGTGCAACAATTACTTAATAATCTATTTACATCATGATTTTAGTTAGGCAGGAAGGAAGAGATTTTATGAGTTGTTTATGAGGTGGGTTAACAGATGATGAGGACAGTGCAGAGCAACGTGAGATGTATTTTAAGGAACTAGTCCACATGATTGTGAGACTGGCAAGCTTAAAGTCTGCAGAGTAGGCCAGCAGGCTGGAAATTCTGGCAGGAGTGAGTGTTGCAACTTGAGTTGAAGGCAGTCTTGATACAGAATTCCTTCCTTTTCTGGGGACCTCAGATAGTTCTCTTAAAGCCTCCAACTGGATGAGGCTATCACAATCACAGAGGGGAATGAACTTTACTCAAGGTCTGCCGATTTAAATATTCACATCTAAAAAATACCTTCACAGCAACATTTCACCTGGTGTTTGATTGAACAGTTGAGCACCATGGACTAGCCATGTTGACACATAAAATTAACAAAAGGGAAAATAAACAAATTAACAAATAAACAATAAACAAATAAAGGTTTAGTTTGACTACACCAAACTAAAAAGCTTTTGCACAGCAAAGGAAACAAAACAAAAGGCTGCCTAATAAACTGAAGAAGATATACACTTGAAAAGGGGTTAATATCCAAAATAAACAAAGAACCTATACAATTCAATATCAAAGAAACAATCTGACTTAAAAAATGAGCAAAGGACTTGTATAGATGTTTTCTCAAAGAAGACAACAGGCACATGAAAAGATAGATGTTCATTATCATTTGTCATCAAGGAAATGCAAATAAAAACCACAATGAGATAACACTTCACACACTTCAGAATGACAAAAAGACATTATTAAAAATGTCTATTATCAAGAAGATAACAAATAACAAGTGGTATAGAGGATATGAAGAAAGCAGAACTGTATGTATTGTTGGTGGGAATGTAAATTGGTATAGACACTATAGAAAAGAGTATAGCATTTCCCTCTCCCCAAATTAAAAATGCAGCTACTATATGATCCAGCAATTCCACTCCTGGGAATTTATCCAAAGAAAATAAATACACTAATTAGAAAAAACATGTGCACGCCTTTTTTCACTGCAACTTGCTTTTTCCTACAATAGCCAAAACATAGAAGCAACCTAAGTGTCCATCAATAGATAAATGGATAAAGAAGATGTGGTATATATACACACTGGAATATTAATCATAAAAAATAGAATTTTGCCTTTTGTGAAAACATGGGTAGACCTAAAAGGTATTATGCTAAGTGAAATAAATCAGACATGAGCCAAATCATTATGCTGGACACCCTAAATTTATACAGTGCCATATGTCAATTATATCTTAATAAAACTGGAAAAAAATAATGATGAGATATTTTGTTTTCAAGCATAATATGTCAGCTACACTCCAATTTATACTGGAGTGGGTTGCCATTTCCTTTGCCAATATTACATTTTGGGTGTATTCATCCTTTAACCAAAAAAGAACATAAAAATAAAATCAATTTTTAGCATATAAGGTAATGAGACTTTTAAGGGAGAAGCTGCATAGAAAGAAGCAAAATAGTTTACCACCTATTTGTTGGAGAGTATACATAACTGCAGAAGGAAATGCAACCCACTCCAGTACTCTTGCCTGGAAAATCCCATGGATGGAGGAGCCTGGGAGGCTGCAGTCCATGGGGTCAGGAAAGAGTCAGACACGACTGAGCCACTTCACTTCACTTCACTTCATACATATTTAAGGGCTGTCCTGGTAGCTCAGCTGGTAAAGAATCCACCTGCAAGTCTGCAGATCCTGATTCAATTCCTGGGTCAGGAAGATCCCCTGGAGAAGGGATGAACAACTCTCTCCAGTATTCTTGGGCTTCCCTGGAGGCTCAGACAGTAAAGAATCCACCCGCAATGCAGGAGACCTGGGTTGGGAAGATCCCTTGGAGGAGGACATGGCAACCACTCCAGTATTCTTGCCTGGAGAAGTCCATGGACAGAGGTGTTTGGCGGGCTACACGACTGAGCAACTCCGTGAAGCACAGCATACATATCCAAGGGACTGGAGAAAGGGAGAAGGCACAAAAGAAGAAGCTAGACAGATGGGAGGGGAACCAGAAGACTAAATTAAGAACAAATAGGAAAAAAGAAGATTTCAAGAAGTGGGAGGAAGAAATGGAAAGCACTGAATGATACTGATTAGGGAGGATGATAAAGAAAATATGCTAATAGGCAAAGTAATGTCTCTGAGGAGATGGGAGGAGAATGATGTAAAATAGCTAGGATTATCCTCAGACAACTGAATGGAGGAAACCAGTGAAGGAAGGTTGGAAAATCAATTTGTGAAGGTGATATCATGACAGGAATTTGGTAGAGAATGTTGAAAACTTCATAATGGTAACTTTCGTTTTCTTGGTAGGGTAAGAATTAAGTTTGTATAATAATGGTAGGGTCATGGGAAAGCAGCTTGAAAATAATCATGAAGGTTGTAAATAATTCTTATGGAAAATGGATTTTAGGGTCCTTAACAGTGCTGGAAACTCTTCCAACTCAGTCTATGCTTTTTTTTTTTTTTTCCTTGCATCAAGAAAACAGATTGAGCTAGGTTTGGTGTTTTGCCAGGCAGATGACTCACCAGGACAAGGGGTTGAAATGACTGCTCATGAATGGCCCCTGATCTTTCTAGAAAGAAGAAATGTGCTCAGTTGTGTCTGACTTTTTGCAACCTCATGGACTAGAGCCCACCAGGCTCCTCTATCCATGGGATTTCCCAGGCAAGAATACTCAAGAGGGTTGCCATTTCCTATTCCAGTGGACCTACCTGATCCAAGAATGGAACCTGCTTCCCTTGTGTCTCCTACATTGGCAGGCTGATTCTTTACCACTGTTTCACCTGGGAAGCCCCCCTACTGTCCTTGATCTTAACCAAAAGGCTGGGTAAGAGGAAATAACCATGTGCAAAGGCTTATGGTGGGAAGAAGCCTGAAAGCAAGTCGTAGTGTTTATAGTAACAGAAGTTAGGAACAGCCTCATTTGTGATGAGGCTAGAGAGGTAGAAAGGACCAGACTAGCCAGACAAGGCCATAGAGAAATTTTGTCATAATCATGAAGGTAATAAGCAGAAAGTGGCCTGACCAGGTTTGCATTTTTGAATGGTCATTCTGACTGCAGTGTGAAGGGAGTGAAAAGGTCAAAGTGCAAAGGTCTCCCGCGTTGCAGGCGAATTCTTTAATAGCTGAGTCACAAGGGAAGCCCGTGAAGGGGTTGGGGGGTGCCAAAATGAGTGGAATGTTGACCACTTGGGAGAGTGTTGTAATTATTCCAGGTTAAAGGTGATTGTGACTTAGAAAAGGTGATGATGCAGAGAGGAGTGAGTGCCTGAGAAACAAAATTGACAATCCTGTTGACAAGTAGAACTTTCTGTATGTGACACCCACTTGATGGGGTAAGCAGGCTGATGATTATTACATCTCTAAATATGGATTCCATAATCATGTTTACATGTTAACAACATACAACCTACACACTTACAACATGAATTTTGTTGTAAGTGTGTAAGTTGAGTTTTCCTCCATATTAAGAAGAAATAGAACACCCACAGTGAGGAAAAATCGTCCTTATTTTTCTAATAGGTATTAGAGTCTTATCTGAATTTGACAGCAAAATTCACAGACTTTGTAGCTTTCTGTGCTTTGTCATTGAGTCCACAAGCTAATGAACAATGTCACCATTTATTCTAGAATAAGGAATAAGCACCCAACCAAATCAGAGAGCTGAGTAACGGCTCTCAGTAATATTCTCATCAGAATTCATTTTGGCATCAAACTAAGTTCCCTAGACAAATTACCAAGTTTTACACATAAATTCTTGTTCTCCATATTTCTCTCAGCCAAAGCTTTACTTTAAATTTCTTTCCTGTTTTTCTTCTCTCCCATAAAATGAGTGCCAGTACTTTCACCTCAAAGTGCCTCCTCTGTTTTATTGTCTTATAACAAATTCTCCTCAGCCTCCAATAGCATATTTTGCACTGGGAATGAAGTTGGGGGGAAAAAATCATTAGATTTTTAAGCTCTTTGTGAGAGTTTTGTCTATCTTTTTTTCCTTCAAAATATTCCTAAAATCTATCAATGTTAGTAAATACTTGTTGAGTAAGTAATAAATCCATGCATGAATGAATGAAGTTAGTTTAAATAATATTTTCTCAGATCAGACTTCTCTCATCCCTCATAATAAGCATTATTTCTTTATTCTGAATCAAAGACACTTAAGAAATAGTAAGTGCAACAAGAACATTCTGATCCTCTTCTTTTCTTCCTAAAAGCAAGAAATAAAACCCTCATTGAAAGGCACCATCCCTATACCAGGAAGAAGGAAAACATCTTATCACAGGGAATTTGGGGCTGAGAAATCTATTCAAACAAAACCTTGCTAAACTCACCCTTATGTTCCTAGTTATTCCTTTACCATTTACTCCTGCTAGCTTAAATCCCTTTGTCTTAAATTCTTCACGAATGTTTCTTTGTCTAAAAAATATAAAAGCTTCCTGCTCTGGTCACTTCTGTGGGTCTTCATTCTCTTTTGAAGGCTCTCATAGGGCTTCCCTTATAGCTCAGTTGGTAAAGAATCTGCCTGCAATGCAGGAGACCCAGGTTCAATTTCCGGGTCAGGAAGAACCGCTGGAGAAGGGATAGGCTACTGCAGTATTCTTGGGCTTCCCTTGTGACTCAGCTGGTAAAGAATCCGCCTGCAATGTGATAGACCTGGGTTTGATCTCTGGGTTGGGAAGATACCCTGGAGAAAGGAAAGGCTACCCACTTTACAGTATTCTGGCCTAGAGAATTCCATGGACTCTATGGGGTCACAAAAAGTCGGACACAACTCAACAACTTCCACTTTCATAGATACCTAAAAGTTAATAAATTTGCATGCTTTTCTCCTGTTAATCCATTTCATGTTAGTTTAATTCTTAAACAGAGGCAGAGACTCAAAGAGGATTGTTGTTCAGTCCCAAAGTCGTGCCTAACTTTTTGCCACCCCATGAACTGTAGCAAGCCAGGCTTCCCCATCCTTCACTATCACCTGGAATTTGCTCAGACTCATGTCCATTGAGTCGGTGACACCATCCAACCATCTTATCATCTGCCATCCCCTTCTCCTCTGATCTTTAATCTTTCCCAGCATCAGGATTCTTTCCAATGAGTCGGCTTAGTATTTAGGCTCATCAGGTAGCCTAAGTATTGGATCTTCAGCTTCTGTATCACTCCTTCCAATGAATATTCATGGTTGATTTCCTTTAGATTGACTGGGTTGATCTCCTTGTTGTCCAAGGGACTGTTAAGAGTCTTCTCCAAAGAAGATAGAGGAGCAATTTTCTCCCTTACATTCCTACTGATCACCTTTTTAAGCCCCCATTTTTCTCCTTCTGGCACTATTCACAATTGTAATTGAGCAGTGAAGTGGGTAACAGGCTATTTAGCTGTATTTCCTAGCATACTCTTAGCTCCACAATAGCAATGATCATGCTGTCTTATTCACTGCTGTCTCCCTGGTGCCAAATACTGTGACTGGCACACAGGAGTAGAACAATGGATTTTGGCTGCCAGATTTAAAAAATGATGAATAAAATAATCAAAGGACATAAAGTCTGTTAGATAAGAGAGGGAATCTGCAACTTCAGATGCACCCTGATTTTGCAGTTAGTTGAGGGAATGGAGGCCCAGAGAAATTAAGTGACTTGCTCAGTGTTTCATTGCTAATAAGTAGTCAGGGCTGTATTTCATTCCCAGTTCTCTCCAACTCTGTAGCTTGTGCTTTGAAATGGAAACACTATGCCATGCTGCACCATTTAAGCTATGATATATTCATTTAAAGCACCAGAGATCACATTTTTGTAAGAAAAAGAGTTTGTAGTATGAGATGAATCAATCAGCCATATGGAAGGAAGAAAAAAAGAACAGGCTGAAAGCTTCCTTTCACTTTGTACAATATGAATTGTCACAGGAATCGAATTTGGCACATACTGTAAAGAAGAGGGAAAAAAATTATTCCACATTGGATATAAAATGTGACTTGCATTTTGTCTCTGTTCTTGAAATCCTGAAGAGGATACCAAAAGACTTGTGGAGTTGAGGGCATAATGTTTTGATGATAGGCTTTTTATGCACTTATCCCCAGGCACTGAGATGAGGACCTAAAAAATTAAAGCTGACCTCAGACATAATGAATACATTAAATGATGAAGCGGCTGGTCAGGGTCAGGCAGCCTCCTTGAAACAGAGTGGATGTGTCTCAGGACTTCAAGTCTCCAGACAGAGGCAGGGGCAAGGAAATGGCCTATTTGGCCATAAAATATATACATCTGTTCTTCTTCTGTCACTTCCCTTTGAGATTGTTTCCCATGCCTTTAGCAACATCCTAAGTTCACAGCCAGATTTTAAAGCCTTCTCATTAGAACAGAGGTCTAACAGCAGTGATCAAGTCTCCACCTGGGGCTGGCACCTAATTCTAACACTATCAAGTAGATAATGGAGTTTATGGACTATTAATGATTAAATCAATCTAACCTATCACATTCAGATTCCATGAAAGTGAAAGCGAAGTCTCTCGGTCGTGTCCGACTCTTTGTGACCCCATGGACTGTAGCCTACCAGGCTTCTCAGTCCATGGGATTTTCCAGGCAAGAGTACTGGAGTGGGGTGCCATTGCCTTTTCCAGATTCCATAGATTGTCACTTTCATGGGCCTCTGCAGCACAACACTTTGCCACTCTAGAATATCAAGTTCTGACCTTCTGTGTGTGTGTGTTAATCGCTTAGCTGTGTCCGACTCTTTGCGACCCCACAAACTGTAGCCTGCCAGGTTTCTCTGTCCATAGAATTCTCCAGGCAAGAATACTGGAGTAGATTGCCACTCCCTTCTCCAGAGGATCTTCCTGACCCAGGAATCGAATCCTGGTCTCCTGCGTCACAGGAAGATTCTTTACCCTTTGAGTTACAGGGAAGTCCTGACCTTCTAAAACGCCCTAATCACAGAATTTCAGAATTTGAAGACATTTTAGATATCACAAGTAAAATACTGGGTTGGCCAAAAAATTAGTTCTGGTTTTTCTATATACCAACATGGGAAAACCCAAATGAACTTTTTGGCCAACCCAATACGTAGCAGGTGGCACAGTGGTAAAGAATCCACCTGATAATGTAGGAGACACAAGAGATATGAGTTAAATCCCTGAGTTGGGAAGATCCTCTGGAGAAGGATATGGCAACCCACTCCAGTATTCTTGCCTGGAAAATTCCATGGACAGAGGAGCCTGGCAGGCTCATGGGGTCGCAAAGAGTGGGACACGACTGAGCCTGCAGGCACAGTATACATAGCATGAGGATTAGTCATCTTGAAAACTTTTGTCTTAAAGACTCAGCTAGCCTGTGTTGCAATCCTGTGGTGGGGAATCACTGCCTCACAAGGCAGCCTCATTCCACTGTTGGACAGACCAAATCATTAGAAAAATCTTTCATCATTAAACCAAAATTGGCTTCCCTGTATCTTCCACTCTTGTGCCTTCCTCTGCTCTCCAGAATTGCATACACCTTTTTATCTACATTGTCAGCCATATTGCAAAGAATATAGCATGTTAAAAAGAGTTCTGGAATCTTACAAACTTGAACTCAAATGGTAATTCTGGAACTTAGAAATACTTATCCTTCTGTGAATTCAGTTTCTTCCCCCACGTAAGGGAGACAATAACTCATGGAATTGCTGTAAGAATTAAATGTATTACATGCTACTCAGAGTCAAAGGGGAGAGTCCAGTGTAAAGAGCACAGACTCTACAACAAGCCTGCTTGATGAGAAACTTGGCACCAATACCTACTAGCTATGTGACCTTGGGCAAGTTATTTAAACATTTAGTCTCATTTTCCTCATCTACATAATAGCTATACGGAAAACCACATGGCCTATCTTCGTGCCCTTCTATCTTGGAGGAATATCATACACTAGGACCTCAGATTCTTCCACTGAATCCTGTGTATTTGGTCCAGAAATAATAGCCAGCAAAAGGCGCAAAACCCACAATCTCTTAGTCACCAGGGTCTAGAGCTATCACTCATCTCTTCTTCTCACATCCCATTGGTTAGAGCTAGTAACCTGCTACATTGAACAGAAAAACTTGGAAAATAAAGGATAGTGGTTTTCTAGGAAGAAAGAAAGTGGGTTTAATGAGTGGGTTATCACTATAACTATACTAGGAAATATCAGCAATTAGAGCAATTATGATGATTGCTGTTGTTTAGACCCTAAATCTTGTCCGACTCTTTTGCAACCCTATTAACTGTAGCCCATCAGTCTCCTCTGTCCATGGGATTCTCCAGGCAAGCATACTGGAGTGGGTTGCCATTTCCTTCTCCAGGGATCTTCCCAACCAAGGGATTGAACCCATATCTCCTGCACTGACAAGTGGAATTTTTTACCACTGAGTCACCTGGAAAGCCCAATTATGAGGATAAGAACCCTTATTACTTAAAAAGTGATCACATTTGCTAAGCAAAGTTTTCTTGCTTTTTCCAGAGGTCCTTCAAATATCATGATTAAGGGTCTTTCACAGGATCTTAGGCTTCATGCTGGCTCCTGGGCAATTCAGAATATAAACCTCTCAGCTCAGAGAGTGCACAGAATATAAACATATATCAACTTGTTCCACTTTGCGTATCTTTATTTTTCTCCACCTCATGTTCTCCCTGAACCTGTGTCTTATTAGCTCAGACTTATCATCAGGGTATGCCATTGATTAGGGATTGTCAACTGTAAATTTTGACCCATGGGTAAGAAAAGAAAACCTTAGTAGATCTAAACCTGGATTTTTAGAACAGAATATAAGAAATTTAGGGTTGCTGTTATGCTTAAATGTGTTTGTATATGTAAACCATTTAGAATGCTAACTTTGCCCTTATTATAAAATTTATTTGTGAATAATATTATATTCATTGATGGTAATAATTCATTAGTTGCTATATCACCTTAATGTTTTCAATATCACATAATTTAGCACATGAGCATATACAAGCTCATGTACCTACTTCTCATCATGGACTACTCTCTGAAAACTAAGAAAACAAAAATATGCATTAATATTTCTGGGCCTATCTAGATAATAGGAAAGTAATTCATGTCAAGCAAATAATCAGTCTTACTAATGAGCACCAAACCAATGAGGTGTGTTGTTTTGTAAGTAAAAAATAGAACACAAAGGAAAAACATGAAAAAGAAAAAGGGGGGAGAGGATGGAATAACTTGCCTCCAATTGTGGTCAAAAAAGGCAATGACTTATTATAGAAAAAGAAGATCTATAATACATGCAATTCATATTTCATAAAAGAAGATAACAGAAGGAAGGAAGTGATCCAGAATCAACCCCTTTTTAAATAGAAGATTCCAGGGCACCAGGAAACCTGACCCATGAGGAAAAGACTGTTATCCCTGTGTCTGAAAGGTCAGCCTTCAGATCTCCTCTGAGAAACAGAAAATTACTACAAATGAATACTCTATCCAAAGGATAAAAGTTTATGCATTTTCATTGCAAAGTATACAACCATAGAACACTAACTTAAAGTTGGAGACAATCTTATAAAGAAAGAAAATTCTCACATAGCTATGACATGAATGAAACTTGAAGACATATGCTATGTGAAGCCAGTCACAAATGGACAGATGTTGGTTCTACTTATGTGAGGTACTGGAGTAGTCAGACTCATAGAGGTAGAAAGTTGAAGAATGGTTGCCAAGGTTTGGGGTGGGAAACTAAAGAGTTAGTGCTTAATGGGTAGAAAGTTTCTATTTGGAAAGATGAAAAAAGTTCTAGCAATGGATAGTGGTAGGGGCTGCCCAACAATGTGAATGTCTATTGTATTACTGAACTCTACATTTAAAAATGGTTAAAATGACACAATTCATCACAATAAAAAAGAAAATGATAAGAAAGTGTGCATGCCTCACACTTCAATGAAGTAGGTACTGTTTTCTGGAGCTGTCCTGGTGGCTCAGTGGTAAAGAATCTGCCTGCAATGTAGGAGATACAGGTTCAATCCCTGGGTCGGGAAGATCCCCTGGAAAAAGAAATGTCAACCCACTCCAGTGTTCTTGCCTGGGAAATCCCATGGATGGGGGAGCATGGCAGGCTACAGTCCACGGGGTCACAAATGAGCTGGACATGACTTAGCAACAACTACACAACAATTGCTTTTGACACCTTTATCTCATATACATGTGTACTTCATCATGAAGTAAATGTGTTTCTTACTGGGGTCAAGATTTTTTTTTTTAAAGCCACTATCCCAGAGAAAAGCTACCAAAACTACAAAACAAAACACATACACTATTTCCCCAGGCAGTGTTGCCCTCACTGAATCTAAGATTCTTAATTAATTGTTGTATTTGAAGCCCCAGAAATAGTCCCAGCAGTGTATACAAACACCCATGTTCTCTTCCCGCATACACATCACCTTCCACTTACTGAAATCACTGCATGTTCTTACATCCCTTCCTTTTCTCCTGCTCACTTCCTCCCATCTTTCAAGGGCCAAATTGGACATCTTTTTTCTGAGAGCTCTCTTTAATATCACCTCTGACCCTGACTAGAGAAATACTTCTCCATCCAAGCATTTATTTTTCTATTTGCAATGCTTATTTAATTTTCTATCTCCCTCACTCAGTTATGAACTCTAAGAAGAAAGGCTTTTATCTGCTCACTGCTAATTTTCCAGGATTTAGCACAATGTCTGTATATTATTAAGTGTTTAATAATCATCAGTGAATGAATAAATGGTGACTGAATATGGAGGTAGAGCTACCTCACTAACAAACTCATTAACGATAGCAAAATATATAACATGTACTGTTAGGTAGCCTAAACACTGATTTCATCCCTATGTCTTAGTTCCCTATGGTCTATTCTCAAGAGACAAGGGGATAATATAGACATTAATTTCCTAATTATTTATATGGCCCCACTTCCAATATGACAGTTAGGAGCTTAGAGTTAAAGGAAAGTATGCAATAAGCCTCTTAAAGCAAAGAAAACTTTACTAAAGAAATGAAACATGATTATGAGAGTTTATCACATAGTGAAATTGAGCTTCACTTTAGCTCTATGTTTCGTGGAACCACAGATGTCTGAAATTCACAGATGTACCTGAAAACCCCTAGCCCCCTGAAACCATTAATAGCTCCTTTGAAGGTGTTATGTATACAAATGCATATTTAAAAATGAGGCCGTTTTCTAGACTGCAGACACTGGCAATGAAGCCTTGTCATATTGCTCTTGTCTTCTTTCTGGCATCTTCCTTCTCCCTCTTCTGGCCGCCAAATCTATCAAAATTGAGAGATACACTGCTCTATGCTTCCATTCACTAGCTCTCAGTTTTCTAGAGAGGAGGTTCTTCTGAGGGAAACTGGAAGCAGGCAGGTAAAAGGTCAATTTTTGTATTTTTTGTTTTTCCCATGTTGAACTAAATTTCAACCAGATATATAGATATATATATATAAATATAAGATATGTTACTATAAAATTATATTAAATATATACCACTTTCATATATACATAATATAAAAATGTATTAATATAGAATTATACATATAATATAAAATAATACCTACTTCACTGAAGAGTGAGTTATTCATTGTTTCTAATCTTTTTCTTTTTTATTGTGATAAAAATACATAACAGGAAATGTATCATTTTAATATCAAGTATGTATATATATATACACACACACACACATATGTAACAGGCTACTATAATATTTAGTTTACTGCTACTTCTACTGGATACTCTATACTGTAAGATGGACATAAGAGAATAAATATAAACATTGGATCATTATTTATTCTCTCTATGGAATAAACCTCTCATGGTTATTTGAAGTGCAATTTAGTTCTCTAATGCCATTCTCCACATCACATTTAGTATCTTCTGCTAGCACAGGAAGTTAATTTGCTTTTCCTTCACCCAAGATATTGATGAATATTTATGAAAACAGGCTTTCAGACCACCCTGCAGCATATCATCAATAAACAGCTGACTATCGACAAAACTGCCATTGAACCAAAACTCAGAATATCTGCCCCTCCAAGAAATTCTACCCCTGATGATGTAAAGTGAAAATCAGAAAGCAACAGTGGTTTTCACAATTGGCAGGTCACTGCCACATACTCCTATGGGGCCCCAGGACTCCCAAGGCCCTTAGAATCAAATGAATTACCCTAATGTTAAAGTCCCTTTTTCTATCCAGTCTTGCATATCCATACTCCATTCTTGAAAGAATACTACAAGAAGATGTGAAAATTTACTCAGGACATAAGTTTTCAGGTACCATGCCCCCCCGGATATAAAAATAACATTCCTCAAAATCTGTAGAAGTGTTACCTAGCTAAAACACTAACAATGGAGTTCAAACAGGAACTCTACATTTTTGAGCACAGGAAGAATTCTAATAGAACGCTAATAAGAACATCACACCCACTGATGTAAGTGGCCAGTGACTTTCTGGTACCCAAGATGCAAAGCATGGACAAGAGGGCCAGGGCCAGGATTCTGGGACCAGGTAATCAGAGCTGTTACCTCCAAAGAGCCAGAGGTAGGACAGGGGCTACCCCAGGGAGGAGGGACCAAATGGAGGGGCAAGGGGATTTTGCACTTCCGATATCTCTGCTTGGAATGTTTTTCCCTTTCACCATTACATGACTTTCTTTTATATTCTTTAGTTTTCAGTATAAATGATAACTTCCTCAGAAAAGCCTTCTCTGGACACCGTCCTTTATATATATTCTCAGTACCCCAGACAGTCTTGATTACATTTCCAGCTTATATTTTATGGTTTTTATGCATCTTAAATTATCTTAATTTGGATTTTACTTGTACTTATTTCTCTCTCTTCAGATAGAATATAAGTTTCATAAGACCAGGGGCC
This sequence comes from Muntiacus reevesi, assembly GCF_963930625.1. Taxonomy (NCBI): domain Eukaryota; kingdom Metazoa; phylum Chordata; class Mammalia; order Artiodactyla; family Cervidae; genus Muntiacus; species Muntiacus reevesi. The sequence continues at coordinate 98,443,624 of NC_089249.1, read as the reverse complement.
TTCTCTATGTTCCCTACAACCCAGAATATGACCGAATGAAGAAAGGGTTCAGTGAGTACTTATGACATGAATGAATGAATGAATGAATGATGGAATACATTCATACTTGCCTCATTCAAACTTTGACATGCCAATGTATGACAAAACCCACTGCAATGTTGCAAAGTAATTAGCCTCCAACTAATAAAAATAATTGAAAAAAAAAGAAAGGAGAAAAAAAAAAAAACTTTGACATGCGTATTACATACATATTCTGCTGCCTCTCAGATTTGCCTTGATTATACATTTCCTCCCAATAGGAGATAGTGCAATATAACTGTTTCTCTCTAAAAGAGCTGGAATCCCTTGTCATGAAGGATGCCCTATTGCTGCACAAAGCCTCATTTAATCCTTATAATGCTCTGTGAGAGTGGTATTATTAACCTATGTCAGAGATAAGGAAACTCACAAGTGGTACACGAACTGAGATTCTGACTCCAAATCCGTTGTTTTTTCTTCCAAATGAAATTCTGAGTCTCTTGGTATCGGTGGTGCTGAAATGAAAGAGACATCAACGCTGGTAGTTTTGCTAATCTTTTTGCTTCGTTTTCTTTTACCTGGTTTTCATGTCTGTAAGCGTAGGGAGGGTGTGTGTGTGTGTGTGTGTGTGTGTGTGTGTGTGTGTGTGTGTGAGCTAAAGAGAAAGAGAGAGAATAGATTCTGTTTGAGTCCCCAGCATTCATCCCATCCCCTAAAATTAATCAGCTAAAATGTTTCAACTCTTAATTTCTTATCCTAGGTCAGGGTAGCATATCTGGAAGAACATAGACTTTGAAGATAGAAAATATAAATTCTACCATATATCTCCTTCTCTGACTTACTTCACTTAGTATCCACTCTCAAGATTCATCCATGTTGCTGCAAATGGCATTATTTCATTTCTTTTTAATGGCTGAGTAATATTCCAAATCATATGACATCCCTTATATGTGGAATTTAAAAGGAAGTCACACAAATGAACTTAAAGAACAGAAACAGACTCACAGACTTTGACAATGAGCTTATGGTTTCCAGGGAGAAGGATGTAGAAAGGGATAGTTAGGGAGTTTGGGATGGACATATACACACTGCTATATTTAAAATGGATAACCAATAAGGGCCTACTGACTATCACACGGAACTCTGCTCAATGTTATGTGGTAGCCTGCATGGGAGAGAAGCTTGGAGGAGAATGGATACAGGTATAGATACGACTTGTCCTTTCCCTGTTCACTGAAACTATCATACCATTGTTAATAGACTATACCCCAATACAAAATAAAAGTTAAAAAAAAAGAAAATATAAATTCTAATATTAACATCAGTGTAGCTTTAGGTAAATTACTTACACTTTCTAAATCTCAGTTTTCCTATCTCTAAAATAAGAATAATAATATTATTTACCTAATAGAGTTGTCATGAGGCACAAATAAGACTGTATATCTAAAACTCTTAACAATGTATTGGACCTCTAAGATTCCTGAAAAAGTTTCTTTCCCTCTTCCTTATTTAGGTTCTATTTTCCCTTTTCATTATTCTAAATATAGCACATATAAGGATTAGTTATCATTTATGCCTTTCTATATTTACTCAAGTAAATAATAAATATTTTGTTTTCACCAATTACTTTTTTGTATCTCATAAACCAAGTTTAGGCTATTGTTGGTGTTAGATATCTATTTTATTATTTTATTCTTCGACCCATTCCTCCTGATAATTCATAAGAATAGAAGTGGAATCTCTCTGCGGTTGTGATATTTTTCTAGCTACAACACTTACTGAACTTCAAAAGAATTATAGAGTCTTAAAATTTAGAAAGAAACTTAGAGGTCATTAGTTTCAAAGGCCAGCTGAATAAAACTTGCCTGGGGATCTTGGTAAAAATAAAGATATTACAACTCAGCCCCATAGATTCTGATTTAGTAGGTATGGAAAAATACCCAGAAATTAGTACTTTTAAGAAGCTTCCCCACAGGATTCTGACATACAGCCAAGTTTGAGAAGCAATGAAATATAGACTAGCAGTTTCCAAATGTTGCTAAATCAGTGAAAGCATTTTTCCACTTCTTTTCTTAGAACCTTAATGTACAAAATTAATAAAAGCAATATTCTTCTAATTAAACAAGAAGATGAAAATCTTGACTGCACCCCCTTCATGGTTCCCCAGGACCACTAAGAAATACCCTTAATGAGTTTGGAAACTATTGATCTAGATCAAAGCTTCCAAAATATTACTGATATATGGTCATTCAGGTTCAAGTTGAAAGCTCCCAATGATGTAAAATATTTTTATAAATGGTCTTTACAACTGAGAGGTACAGTTATTTCTTATTTGCTAGTAATATATTGCTCCCCTAGACTTCAGGCTTGTGTACTGACATAATTCAATAGCTCAATTGAGCATAAAACTAAAAATCTCTCTGGGATGAACACAAAAGTTGCTCTTTCCTCTCATCTCTACCTCCTGGTATTCTAATCACCTTTTCTGTCTCCCTCTTAATTCTTTTCTAATTCTCCCTTCTTTCCCTCCCAGTTAGTCACAGTGGTGGTGGTTTAGTCGCTAAGTCGTGTCTGACTCTTGCAACCCCACGGGCTGTAGCCCACAAGGTTCCTCTGTCCATGGGATTTCCCAGGCAAGATTCCTGGAGTGGGACACCATTTCCTTCTCCAGGGGATCTTCCCAACCCAGAGATTGAACCCAGGTCTCCCACACCACAGGCAGACTCTTTACCAACTGAGTCACCAGGGAAGCCCCAGTTAGTCATAATATAACCAAAACAAATGAAAAACAAACAAAAAAAGAAACAGCATCCAAAAGGTCAGAATGTTAAAAAAAAAAAAAAAAAAATTTCATTTTCATGTTAAATGAAAAGATAGGAAATCTATCTCTTTGATGAGAAGAAAAAAGTAATCTAGCTTTTTTGTGTCTTGTGATACAGTTTGGACATATCACAGTGATTTTTAAATTTCTGCTTAATCCACAGCACAAACTCACAAAAATATTTTTGAGCATCAATCCCATATCCAGCCATGTGCTAGCACTGGACACATAAAGGTGAGTATGATTCAGCTTCTGCCCTCCATCCACTTACAGATTACAAAAGGAGACAAACACACAGACAGTTGTAATATAAACAAGGTTCAATTCAGTTCAGTCGCTCAGTCATGTTCAACTCTTTGCAACCCCATGGACTGCAGCATGACAGGTTTCCCTATCCCTCACCAACTCCCTGGAGAAGGAAATGGCAACCCACTCCAGTATTCCTGCCTAGAGAATCCTGTGGATGGAGGAGCCTTCTGGGCTGCTGTCCATAGGGTTGCGCAGAGTCGGACATGACTGGAGAGACTTAGCATGCATGCATGCATGCATTGGAGAGGGAAATGGCAACCCACTCCAGTATTCTTGCCTGGAGAATCCCAGGGACAGAAGAAACTGGTGGGCTGCTGTCTATGGGGTCTCACAGAGTCCGACACAACTGAAGAGACTTAGCAGCAGCGGCAGCAGCACCACCAACTCTCAGAGCTTGCTCAAACCCATGTCCACCGAGTCGGTGATGCCATCCAGCCATCTCATCCTCTGTCATCCCCTTGTCCTCCTGCCTTCAATCTTTCCCAGCATCGGGAACTTTTCCAATGAGTCAGTTCTTCACATCAGGTGGCCAAAGTATTGGAGTTTAAGCTTCAGCATCAGTCCTTCCAATGACTATTCAGGACTGATTTGCTTTAGGATGGACTGGTTGGATCTCCTTGCACTCCAAGGGACTCTCAAGAGTCTTCTCTAACACCACAGTTCAAAAACATCAATTCTTAAGTGCTCAGCTTTCTTTATAGTCCAAATCTCACATCCATACATGACTAATAGAAAAACCATAGCTTTGACTAGATGGACCTTTGTTGAGAAAGTAATGTCTCTGCTTTTTAATATGCTGTCTAGGTTGGTCACAGCTTTTCTTCCAAGGAGCAAGCATCTTTTAATTTCATGGCTGCAGTCACCATCTTCAGTGATTTTGGAGCCCCCCAAAATAAAGTCAGCTACTGTTTCCACTGTTTCCCCATCTATTTGCCATGAAGTGATGGGACCAGATGATCTTAGTTTTCTGAATGTTGAGTTTTAAGCCAACATTTTCACTGTCCTCTTTCACTTTCATCAAGAGACTCTAGTTCTTCCTCACTTTCTGTCATAAAGGTGGTGTCATAAGCAATGTGGTAAGTGCCAAAAAGACATAATAGGAGCAAAAAAGAAGGTAACTAGCTACAGTGGTTAAGAGCTATATCAATTGGTCCAAGAAGAATTAACAAAATAACCAGATGAAACAGAGAGGTAAGGGAGAGAAAGAATCATACAAGATAGCTTTTCTCAATGTTGAAAAATAAAAAAAGAAATGAAATAGTTGGAATTTTACCAAAACAGTTATGAGGAACACAAGATCTCTGAGAAATCTCTGTTGTTCCCAACTGTGAATTCTAATCAAACCTGAGTTCTGAAAGACAACCAATATAATTTCATCCACATCATGATTGAAGAGATATCTATTAAGATCAGCAGCATAAACTTTTGTTAAGGGATCTATGGATCATGGGTTGTGATGTGACAGGGTAAGAATTACTATTTGTTATTATTAAGCTTCTAAAACTATTTAACTTTTTAATCTATGTATACAAAACAATTATAGAAAGAGCACAGTATAACATAACATTTAATTCTGCTTTAGAACAGTAAAAAATTTCCTTTGGATCAGCATACCTGTATGTTGGCAAATCAGCTTTACCACCACCTTCTTTCAAAATGCCTTCTACAGTGCAGAGGATACACTGATAACTATGTTTCCCAACATCCTCTTCCCTGATAGATGCAGCATCTCCTTCTCCTACAGTTTCCAACATCCCCATTCCTTACAGATGGAGATCCTTCATGCAAAAATTGAAATGCTAAAGAAAAGTAGATCATCATTTCTTAGTAGAAGTTGCAGCCATATGTTTGAGCAAAAAGTTGTCATAAAGCTTAGAACAGATTTCATGGGGTCTTAAGAATCATAACTAGCAGTGCTACAGACTGAGATTTAGTGGGAGCTCTTGTTTGTTGTTACATTGCTAAGTCCTGTCCAACTCTGCAATCCCATGGACTGCAGCACGCCAGGCTTCCCAGCCCTTCACTATCTCCCAGAGTTTGCTCAAATGATTGTCCATTGAGTCAATGATACCATCCATCCATCTCATCCTCTCTCACCCACTTTTCCTCTTGTCCTCAATCTTCCCCAGCATCAGGGTCTTTTCCAATGAGTTGGATCTTTGCATCAGGTGGACAAAATACTGGAGTTTCAGCTTTAGCATCAGTCCTTCTGATGAATATTCAGGGTTGATTTCCTTTAGAATTGACTGGCTTGATCTCCTTCCTATCTAAGGGACTCTCAAGAGTCTTCTCTAGTACCCCAATTTGGAAGCATTAATTTTTTGGTACTCAACCTTCTTTTTTTTTTCACTTTTTTTTTCATTTATTTTTATTAGTTGGAGGCTAATTACTTTACAATATTGTAGTGGGTTTTGTCATACATTGATATGAATCAGCCATAGAGTTACACATATTCCCCATCCCGATCCCCCCGTCCCACCTTTCTCTCTACTCAATCCCTCTGAGTCTTCCCAGTGCACCAGGCCTGAGCACTTGTCTCATGCATCCAACCTGGGCTGGTGATCTGTTTCACTATAGATAATATACATGCTTCGATGCTGTTCTCTCGAAACATCCCACCCTCGCCTTCTCCCACAGAGTCCAAAAGTCTGTTCTGTACATCTGTGTCTCTTTTTCTGTTTTGCATATAGGGTTATCATTACCATCTTTCTTAAATTCCATATATATGTGTTAGTATGCTATAATGTTCTTTATCTTTCTGGCTTACTTCACTCTGTATAATGGGCTCCAGTTTCATCCATCTCATTAGAACTGATTCAAATGAATTCTTTTTAACGGCTGAGTAATATTCCATGGTGTATATGTACCACAGCTTCCTTATCCATTCATCTGCTGATGGGCATCTAGGTTGCTTCCATGTCCTGGCTATTATAAACAGTGCTGCGATGAACATTGGGGTGCACGTGTCTCTTTCAGATCTGGTTTTCTCGGTGTGTATGCCCAGAGGTGGTATTGCTGGGTCATATGGCAGTTCTATTTCCAGTTTTTTAAGAAGTCTCCACACTGTTCTCCATAGCGGCTGTACTAGTTTGCATTCCCACCAACAGTGTAAGAGGGTTCCCTTTTCTCCACACCCTCTCCAGCAATTATTGCTTGTAGACTTTTGGATAGCAGCCATCCTGACTGGTGTGTAGTGGTACCTCATTGTGGTTTTGATTTGCATTTCTCTGATGATGAGTGATGTTGAGCATCTTTTCATGTGTTTGTTAGCCACCTGTATGTCTTCTTTGGAGAAATGTCTATATAGTTCTTTGGCCCATTTTTTGATTGGGTCATTTTTTTTTCTGGAATTGAGCTGCAGGAGTTGCTTATATATTTTTGAGACTAGTCCTTTGTCTGTTGCTTCGTTTGCTATTATTTTCTCCCAATCTGAGGGCTGTCTTTTCACCTTGCTTATAGTTTCCTTTGTTGTGCAAAAGCTTTTAAGTTTCATTAGGTGTCATTTGTTTATTTTTGCTTTTATTTCCAATATTCTGGGAGGTGGGTCATAGAGGATCCTGCTGTGATTTATGTCGGAGAGGGTTTTGCCTATGTTCTCCTCTAGGAGTTTTATAATTTCTGGTCTTACATTTAGCTCTTTAATCCATTTTAAGTTTATTCAACATAATAAAAGCTATATATGACAAACCCACAGCAAGCATTACCCTCAATGGTGAAAAATTGAAAGCAATTCCCCTAAAATCAGGAACAAGACAAGGGTGCCCACTCTCACCACTACTATTCAACATAGTTTTGGAAGTTTTGGCCATAGCGATCAGAGCAGAAAAGAAGTAAAAGGAATCCAGATAGGAAAAGAAGAAGTGAAACTCTCACTATTTGCAGATGACATGATCCTCTACATAGAAAACCCTAAAGACTCTACCAGAAAATTACTAGATCTAATCAACGAATATAGTAAAGTTGCAGGATATAAAATTAACACACAGAAATCCCTTGCATTCCTATACACTAACAATGAGAGAACAGAAAGAGAAATTAAGGAAACAATACCATTCACCATTGCAACAAAAAGAATAAAATACTTAGGAATATATCTACCTAAAGAAACAAAAGACCTATACATAGAAAACTATAAAACACTGATGAAAGAAATCAAAGAGGACACAAACAGATGGAGAAATATACCGTGTCCATGGATTGGCAGAATCAATATTGTCAAAATGGCTATTCTACCCAAAGCAATCTATAGATTCAATGCAATCCCTATTAAGCTACCAATGGTATTTTTCACAGAACTAGAACAAAGAATTTCTCAATTTGTGTAGAAATACAAAAAACCTCAAATAGCCAAAGTAATCTCGAGAAAGAAGAATGGAACTGGAGGAATCAACCTGCCTGACTTCAGGCTCTACTACAAAGTTACAGTCATCAAGACAGTATAGTACTGGCACAAAGACAGAAATATAGATCAATGGAACAGAATAGAAAGCCCAGAGATAAGTCCATGAACCTATGGACACCTTATCTTCGACAAAGGAGGCAAGGATATACAATGGAAAAAAGACAACCTCTTTAACAAGTGGTGCTGGGAAAACTGGTTAACCACTTGTAAAAGAATGAAACTAGAACACTTTCTAACACCATACACAAAATAAACTCAACCTTCTTTATGGTCCAAATCTAACAACTGTACATGGCTACTGGAAAAACTACAGCCTTGACTATACAGACTTTTGTCAGCAAAGTGATGTCTCTGCTTTTTAATATGCAAAGTTTGTCATAGTTTTTCTTCCAAGAACCAAGCTACTTTTAATTTCATGCTGCAGTCACCATCAGAAGTGATTTTGGAGCCCAAGAAAGTAAAATCTGCCACTGTTCCCATTTTTCCCCATCCATTTGCCATGAAGTGATGGGGCTGGATGCCATGGTCTTCATTTTTTGCGTGCTGAGTTTTAAGCTAGCTTCTTCACTCTCCTCTTTCACTGTCATCAAGAGGCTCTTTAGTTCCTCTTTGCTTTCTGCCATTGGAGTGAGAGGGTAACAGGCAGGAAGGCCAGGGGTCTCCAAATGGAGGAAAGAGGCTGTAAGTGCTAGACATTTTTATCTCTCTTAACCGGCAGGAAAGAACAAACCAGCGATCTGGTTTTCCTTCTCTATACAAATTTAAAAGGAGGTTTCTCTTAACATTCTGTGTTGCCATGACACCTGGTCTCACCTAAAGCTAACAACTCTCAAACCTTGAGTTAACCAATACATTTCTTTTTCGTATGGAAATGTTGTCTTAAGCTATGTTAATGAACTCCAGACTCCATCTTCAAGTTGGTTCCGCCAAAGGGCCTAACTTACTTATTCAGGTATTGTTCCCCTAATCTATGTAAACGAAACTATTTGTTGGTACAAGATGCAAGTCAATAGTTTTATGGCCTGGGATGAATTATCTGGTGCCATTCTAGATTTTATGATATTCCTTTCCTTTCATTAACAGACTGTGACTATATAACATACAGCTAAAGACTAGGAGGGGGGTTCTCTTTTGCCCCCTTCTGATGCCTATGTCAGAAGCTTTCTCTATCTCCTTTATACTTTAATAAAACTTTATTACACAAAAGCTCTGAGCGATCCAGCCTCGTCTCTGGCCCCGGATTGAATTCGTCTCCTCCGGAGGCCAAGAATCCCGCGTCTTATCGTTCAGCAACAACCTTTCAGGAGTGGTATCATCTGCACATCTGAGGTTGTTGATATTTCTCCCAGCAATCTCGATTCCAGCTTGTCCTTCATCCAACCCAGCATTTCACATGATGTATTCTACATAGAAAGTTAAATAAACAGGGTGACAGTATACAGCCTTGATGTACTCCTTTCCCAATTTTGAATCAGTCTGTTGTTTCATGTCCAGTTTTAACTGTTGCTTCTTGACCTGCATACAGGTTTCTCTCAGGAGGCAGGTCAGGTGGTCTGGTATTCCCATCTCTTTAAAAATTATCCATTTATGCAGAGTTTGCTGTGATCCACACAATCAAAGGCTTTAGCATAGTTAAGGAAGCAGACATAGATGTTTTTCTGGAATTTTCTTGCTTTTTCTATGATCCAACAGATGCTGGCAATTTGATCTTTGGTTCCTCTGCGTTTTCTAAATCCAGCTTGCACATCTGGAAGTTCTCAGTTCACATAGTGTTGAAGCCTAGCTTGAAGGATTTTGAGCATTACTTTGCTAGCGTGTGAAATCAGCGCAGTGGTACAGCAGTCTGAACATTCCTTGGTGTTGCCTTTCTTTGGGATTGGATTGAAAACTGACATTTTCCGGTTCTGTGACCATTGCTGAGTTTTCTAAATTTGCTGACATAGTGAGTGCAGCACTTTCACAGCATCATCTTTTAGGACTTGAAACACCTCAGTTGGAATTCCATCAACTCTGCCAGCTCTATTAATACTAATACTAAAGCCCACTTGACTTCACACTGCAGGATGTCTGGCTCTAGGTGAGTGATCACAACATAATGGTTATCTGGGTCATTGAGACCTTTTTGGTGCAGTTCTGTGTATTTTTTGCCACCTCTTCTTAATCTCTTCGGCTTCTGTTAGGCCCTTGTGTTTTCTGTCCTTTAGTGAGCCCATCTTTGCTTGAAATCTTCCCTTGGCATCTCTAATTTTCTTGAAGAGATCTCAAGTTTTTCCCATTCTACTGTTTTCCTCTGTTTCTTTGTACTGTTCATTTAAGAAGGCTTTCTTATCTCTCTTGATATTCTTTTGAACTCTGTATTCAGTTGGGTATATTTTTTTCTTTCTCCTTTGCATTTGCTCCTCTTCTTTTCTTGGTTATTTGTAAGACATTGTCAGACAACCAACCATTTTGCCTTTTTGCATTTATTTTTCTTCGGGATGGTTTTTGTCACTTCTGCCTGTACAATGTTATGAACTTCCATCCATAATTCTTCAGGCATTCTATCAGATCTAATCCCTTGAATCTATCTGTCACTTCTATTGTATAATCATAAGGAATTTGACGTAGGTCAGATCTGAATGGCCTAGTCATTTTCCCTACTTTCTTCAATTAAATCTGAATTTTGTAATAAGGAGCTCATGATCTGAGCCACAGTCAACTCCTGATCTAGTTTCTACTGACTATGTAGAGCTTCTCCCTCTTTGGGAGAATATAGTCAATCTGACTATGGTATTGACTATCTGGTGAGTTCCATATGTAGAGTCCTCTCTTGTGTTGTTGGAAGAAGGTATTTACTATGACCAGTGTGTTCTTTTGGTAAAACTCTGTTAGCCTTTGTCCTGCTTCATTTTGTACTCCAAGGCCAAAATTGCCTCTTACTCCAGGTATCTCTTGACTTCTTAATTTTGCATTCCAATCCCCTATGATGAAAAGAAGACTTTTTTTTTTTTTTTAATGTTAGTTCTAGCAGGAGCTCTGGGGATTGGGTCATTTCCTGGTGAGCTCTTAAAACCATAAGCATGAATGCTTACAATCAGAGACAATCTAAGATAGCTTCCTTGTCCTTGGTGTGAGCATTGCAATGGTTGATTAAGATTCCAATTCTCTATATGAAAACCCTTGCACACATTTAGATTGGCTTCATTGTCCTGATGGAACCTAGCTGATTCAGTCAGTTTCTGAAAATTCTTCATTACTTGCAAAAGACATCTACTTTATCATAAATAACACTGCATTGATGACAATTGTTATACTAGTTACTAGAATCAGTAATATTGCACAGAGAATGATGAGTAAGAGTGTAGTCTGTGGAACAAGAGTCCTGGAGTTCATAACCCAGCACAGCAATTTTCAGACTATGTCATGTTGCAAACATACTTAACCCTAGTGAGCTTATGTTCTTCCCCTGTAAAGTGAGGATAAGAAGTGTCTGTTACATAGAGGGTCACCTGAGAATTAATCTAGGGAAGTTTTATACTATTCTTTTACACAAAGTAAACTTCAATAAATGTTAATTATCAATATTGTTATCTGTTCTTTACATTTTTTCTGAAATCTCCTAAAAGCCCCCAGCTGATGAGTAGTGACATAGGATCGCTCCTGGACAGACTCCTTTGAGCTCTGTTACTATTTAGGAAATATTAAATAAAGTCTTTCTTGATATTTGAGACGAGTGTCCAGTGATTTTTTTTTTTTCTTTTTTACCAGTTGTTACTGTTTAGTCGCTAAATCATGTCTGACTCTTTTGCAACACTTTTCCTCTGTCCATGGGCTTTCCCAGGTGAGAACACTAGAGTAGGTGGCCATTTTCTTCTCCAGGGGATCTTCTCAACCCAGAGATCTAACCCACATCTCCTGATTGGCAAGTGGATTCTTTACCACAGAGCCACCAGGGAAGCTGCCTCTTTAACAGTAGCAATAATTTTTTTAAAAAACCTAATTTTCTTTGAATCTTTTTACACTTAATAATTTAAACATTCTTTTTGAATGTGGCCCATTCTTTGTTTCTTTCCTTCTTTCCTATGCTTCTGTTTAAATTGTTACCTATACTTGACCTTGTGCTAGACTTTTGGTATGTACCACATAGAAGGAAATCAGTCCTGAATATTCATTGTAAGGACTAATGCTGAAGCTGAAGCTCCAATATTTTGGCCACCTGATGTGGAGAACTGACTCATTGGGGGAAAAAAAAAAAAAAAAATCCTGATGCTGGGAAAGATAAAAGGCAGGAGGAGACAACAGGGGAAGAGATGGTTGGATGGCATCACTGACTCAATAGACATGAGTTTGAGCAAGCTCTGAGAGTTAGTGGTGGAGAGGGAAGCCTGGCATGCTGCAGTCCATGGGGTTGCAAAGAGTTGGACACAACTGAGCCACTGAACTGAACAGAACTGAACTGACATAGAGTCCGCTAGTGTTTAGCTGGCTTTATCCTTATACCTCTTGGGCTCTTCTCTTTGGCTAATGAAATTGTGACCTTAATTTCTCAGTTTGATCAGCAAGCTGACTAAGACTTTGCTGGACAATCAGTGATGCTGATGGAGTAGGAAATGGCAACTCACTCTATATTCTTGCCTGGAAAATCCCATGGATAGAGGAACCTGGTGGGCTATAATCCATGGGGTGGCCAAGAGTTGAATGAGACTTACCTAGTAAACAACAACAACAGTAATGTTGAAGACCACTCTGAGTCTCCATGATACTTTGTGTGGCACCTGATTCAGGTACACCTTGCCTCCCCAGTCCTGCGCCACCAAAGACTCTGCTATATGATACCTGGTTTCCCCTATGGCAAACGACATTCTTACTGGTGCTCAAATCTGTGTCCACAAAGAGACCCAACAGAGGTCCTCAGGTACAGAACAGATTCTTTCTATGGTTGACCATGATTCCATGTTGGCATGGGCTTGTTCTGCATAGTGATCTCTTCAACTTACCAGTGGGGAATAGGCAAGTGTTCTCCCCCACATAGGATTTCAAAACTGAAAAACAAGACCTTGTGGACCCAAAGATTTCATCCAATATCTCTCCAACTTCACTCTCATATTATTTCAGTTATCTCTACCTGTAATGCTCTCAAGATCAAAAAAGAGACAGAGCTCCCTTTTAATTTTTCCATGCTATGCCCTGAGGTAACTTCATATCACTATGGAAGAAACTGTGATGTGACATCAAGCCCAGTACTTTATATTAAAATTTTAAATAGGAGGTAAAGGACTTGGAAATTTTTCTTTTCTAAAAATATCCAGTTAACTTGCTACAGTATTCTACTGACTTTTTATTTCCCTACAAATTCATTTAATCCTAATCCTAATTTCTATTCCAAGCCCTTCAAAAACAAACAAAAAGCAAACACATAAAATACTCCAATGACAGAGCTACTGTTACAAGATATAAAACAAAAATCAATAACGTTTCTATACTAGTAAAACTGCTTTAAACTATAATGGGACAAAGTACTTCATTCACATTAGTAACAAAAGCTATTAAATACTAAGGCATCAATTAAAAAAAATCAAGATTTATGTGAAGAACACCATACAAAGCCTTTTTATTAAGAGGCACAGAACCAAGTAAAAAAATGAAAAGATATCATCTTGAATGGAAAACTTTATGTCTTTAAGGTGTGAGTTTCTTCCAATATCAGACTGATTTTAATTCTTAATCAAAGTTTTTTTAAAGGGGGTAGGGAATGAATACAATTATATTAGGGTTCATGTGACTGAATTATAGGAAATGGTAAAGAAACAGTGTAATGAAAGAGGACTTATCCTACCTGATATTAAAAATTATTATAAATTCTCTGTAATCCAATAGCATCATCAAAGGAAGAAAAAATAAATCAATGAAATAAAATAGTCTAGAAATATAGCATATGTAGGGATCTACTATTTGATAGGTGATTCTAAGTTAATCAGCAGAAATAGAGTTTATTTAATGAATGATGTTGGCACAATTGGCTATCCATCTGGCAGAAAATAAAGTTGAACTGGTACTTCACACTGGAGAGATAAAAAAATAAATTCCAGATGGATTAAGAGCTTAAATATAAAACAAAGTACATAGGGAAAAATAGATATGTAGATATAACTTTGGGTGGGGAAACTTTCTTAACTAAAATGGAAAATCCAGAACATCTAAGAAATAAGATAGATGTATTTCACCAACCAGAAATTAAACATATCTATGTAGAAAAGTATACCCTAACCAAAGTAAAAAAAAAAAAAAAAAAAAAAAAGATTAGGAGAAATATTTGCAACATATTGGATGGAACAAAATGCTATCTATACTGTGCAAAGAGAGAGTAGCATTGATAGATACACACTACCACGTGTAAAAGTGATACTAGCGGGAAGCAGAAGCAGAGCACAGGAATCTCAGCTTGGTGCCCTGTGATGACCTAGAGGAGTGGGATGACGGGAAAGGCTCCAAAAAGAGGGGTGTTTTTAAAAAATGCTTACCTTCTGAAAAAAAAAAAAAAAGTGAAAAAGTTACCCAAAAATTACACAAAGTGAAACAAAGGATGTGTATCGACAGAAAAAATGGGCAAGGATCACTGAAATCTGAAAACTGTGCCCACAAACAAGGATAAGCCCAAGAACAGCCCACTTAGAGCATCTCTGTTGCTGCATGTGGATGCCAGACACCACTGTTGACACTAAATTCAATTTTCAATAAGAGAGAGACTTCAAACTCTTAAACTTAAAAATGGGTATTTTCTTCTAACCTGAGAAAGCCATTAAGAATACCAATGTATTTTTAGGTGCAAGCATACTCTAAAAACTTTTTGATTCCTTCAGTTTCAATTTCATTTTGTGAGCAAAAATTTGTAAAAAAATTAAATGGAACTTTATTTAATATTAATATGTAGATGTTAATATATATGTATATAATGTATATGTGTGTGTGTGCTCACCCATGTCTGATTCTTTGTGATCCCACAGACTGTAGCCCACCAGGCTCCTCTGTTCATGAAATTTTCCAGGCAAGAATACTGGAGTGGGCTGCCATTTCCTACTTCAATAATATATGCATAATACTCATCAATTTTTAATAATCATTTTTGGGTAGTGGAATAGTTCAGATTTTATATGCATTTTAATAATTAGTCATTTTTTTATGATTAGGACTAGCAGTTTTATTTTAAAAATACTATCATTATTTGACTAAAAGTGGACTGGGTCGTAGCCTTATTTTGAAAAAAAAAATTATATTGCTTTATATACTTTACCCCTATTAATCATGGATTATTTTTTCCATAACAATGTGCCTTGAGGGAATCACTTCCAGATTTGGTTCCAGAAATACAGTCCCAAGACCCTAGATGGAAATTTCAGTCATTTTTGGCATTCCTAGTTTAGTTTCAAGAAGGTGGTGGGAGCTTCGAGTATCTTGGACCCCCCATACTATCATCAAGAGTAGAAAAAGCAAAGCATTGCCTCTGTCTTCTGAGGGATACACCTCACCAGCCTTCTTCTTATCTCTACCCCAATATCCTATCTGACTCTCCTGAGATTAAGTTGGGGATATCTTCATGCTATTAGAACAAAATTGGGCTTCTGTTAGCCAGGAAAGGGGCAGAAGGATGTGACAGCTTTTGAAGAGGCAATCTATATTATCCACTACACTACTTTTGTTAGTTTTCATGTGAGAGGAAAAAGAGAGAAAGGGTTTATAAACAGCTCCAAATCCCTGAGTTTATTTTTGTAAGGAATATAATTAGGAATTCAAGATCTCAACTTAACTAATTACCCAGGAAAGGAATTTGACATTTCATAAGATTGTTCCTTATTTTGCTCTTCATTGATCCTTAACTACAGTAAAAACAGTCTCTCTTTCCAATATATTTCCTTGGCTTTTGCTGTGAAGCAATGGTATTTGTGGTATAAACTGGGTTTACAAGGCTTAGACAACTAGTAGATCCATAACCCAATAATAGAGTTATCTCTAAATTACTGAGAATAAGCTATATTGATATTAGCATTTAATTTATACCTTATGATGTTTTCTATAATCTTTTGGATGTTTATAGCTAATAAATTTCAGAACTTAAAACAATATGAACTTTTCCCTCAAAAAATCCAAACGTGATTTTCTTTTTTTCTTGCAAGCTTTTTGCTTTGTAGGTTTGCAATAAATTTGGCATTGAGAAAATAGTGGTAAAGTAGAGATATCATTTAATACCATTTAACAAAACCTGGAAGGTGACAATCAGAAAACTTCATATTATCAATGACTAAAATTTCTTCCTTCTTTGCTTTTGAAGAAAGCTATAGCTAAATGGCTGATTGAAAGTATGGGGGAAGCACATGGAGGCCTTAGTGAAAGAGGAAAGTAAGTTACAAAATTCTTATCTCAGGAAACAAAATTAAGCAAGTTGAGGGAAACTACTTCTAATTTCTGTGCATATTTCCATGATCCAGAAGGGTTTCCTTTACCCCTTGAATTAGGAAAAATTGGTGAGTTTTAAAGAAACATTCTCATCAGAGTCTAATAAAATTGGGTTTAGAATAAGTAGGTAACAATTACAGATAATGAAAAAGGAGTTTAATTGCAGCTAGATGTTTGTTTTCTTTGAAATCTTCATCTCTTTGTAAATTCTTTTAAAGATAGTGCTTAGTAATCCTGGTTAAAGTTTTGCCGTTTTAATAATGAGTTCTATTTTTATATTAATTTAAAAGTATTAGAATCCCTTTCGGTTAACTCCATCTATTCCATAAAACCCACTATGTGGAGCACATTCCAAACCACTGCTCAGTGGCAATGCAAATATTCTGAAGCAGAATAACCAACTAAAGTCCAGGACCGATAATTCAAAGGAAAGTGCGGCAGAACTACTCTTCCTTGATGGAGAGTTGGACCAAGACATCTAAGAGTACTAAAGGAAAGAAAGAAAAGAAGAAGGGGAAAAAAAAGAAAGAAAGAATAATCAAGAGCCCTGACATGAAACTCAGTGCAAACAACCCCCAAAATTAAACCATATGATAGAACCACAGCGTGTGAGGGTTTGTATTTTGGCCAATAAATTAGCAAGTAATTTCATTCTTTTATTTTTTTTTTATTTTCCACCCATGGTTAGGTTGCTTGAGGTAAATATAACATTTGGACAAATATTTGGAACCAGATTGTAACATGTATGTCACTTAAAGTCCAGTGTGGGAACAACTTCATCTGGCTCAAATATGGTTTAACTTAGAACCAGTTATTCAAGTGTCTTATCTTTCATAATGTGTTGATCCTCAATCAAATAACCTTGTTATTTTCTGTTATTTCTGGAACCCTTCCATTTAAAATGTGTAAATGGCAATCAGGGGTTTGATTTGGTTATTTTTAACTAGATTATAATGATTATAGAATTGTCTTGTTTATGTGGCTAGGGAGTGAAAATTTGGGCTGTAAGATTTAATTAAGGCAAGAGTCATTTTATAAAAGATTTGGCAATGTTCTTTCCCTAAACGATGCTTCAGTAAAACTGCTTCCCAAGTGGTGAACACAGCAGACTGACTTGATTGTTGAAAAAATGAATAAAATCTGCATCAACTTGTTCCAAACTAATTCTGAGTTTGAGTCATTTTTGCCTGATCCTATGGAACTCTAGTAACTAAAGGCCAGTAAATTTAATTTGAGAGACAAGATTCCTTCTTAAAGGAAGCAAAAAAAAAAAAAAAAGTAATCCCACATTTAAGATCTGTAAACAAAATTTTCAGTTGTGGGGCATTAGAGAAGGAATAAAAAACATATCTGAGATTCTTTTCTTCCAATATGTTTGTCACTTTAATCTTATCTTGAGACATGGAAGTAAATTTGCAAAGAGTACAGTAGCTCAGGCAACAGAATTTTGTATAGCCTCTCCTTCCGTTATTGTATCAAAAAGTCAGAAGGAAGGGTTTTTCTGTCATTCCTTTTTCATTCTCTCTCTCTCTCTCTCTCCATCTCCCTTTCTCTCTAAGCCTCTGTAGTATATGTCTTTATAGTAACCCAGCACTCAGAATTCAATTTCCGGCCCACAGTTTTATGCAAAAAAAGCTCTAGGCATAAGGAAGAAAACAGTATTCCAGTGAGGAGTCTCTAGTCGAGGGTTAAAGCAGTCATGTTAGCTCTTTTATTTTTCTTTATTCTGCATCTCATACAGGGACACAAAGAGATCTACCAATGGGAATTAATTATTTAGTCACAGAAAATACATGAAAGTGGTCAATGCTTGTACTTGTTAAGCACCACAATCAACAAATTTTCATTAAAGGAGTGCTTTCACAGGTAGAGTAGTGCCTGGAACTCCTAAGAGACAGAAAGACAATCAACAAGGATGAATACAAATTGACTAATGAAACCAGCTACAAGTTGGTAATAACCCCTAGTTTTAGAAGAATTTTTTAAAAATTTAAGCCTGACTTTATAAACTTTGCTTTCCTTTGATTTTAACTCAGTTCACAAAAGCCCTCATATTTTATCACATTATGGACTTTTTTCCTGATTAAATTAGTTCTGTCTTAGACTACAAAACAGAAGATGCCCTTTTAAAGGATAAATCTTTTAAAGTAGTGATACCTGCATAAAAATTCAGTCTAAACATCTCAAAGCAAACTGATAATACCCTAAATCCATTATCACAGTGTTGTAGACTGAATGTTTGTATCCCTAAAAATTCATAAATTGAAGCCCTAACCATCAATTTGATGGTATATGGAGATGTGTCCTTTTGTAGGTAATTAGAGTTAAATGAGATCATGAGGTTGGGACACTCATGATAGGATTAGGTGCCCTTTTAAGAAGAAACTCTGGCTTCCCAGGTGGCTCAGTGGTGAAGAATCTGCCTGCCAATGCAGGAGGCATGAGCTTGATCACTGGGTCAGGAAGATCCTCTGGAGAAGGAAATGGCAACCTACTTCAATATTCTTGCCAGGATAATATGATGGACAGAGGAGGCTGGTGGGTTACAGTCCGTGGGTTGCAAAGAGTGGGACATGACTGAGCACACACATGTGAAGAGACTCCAGAGAACTTTATGTTTCTCTACCACATGAGAACACAGAGAGAGAGCGACCATCGGTAAGCCAGGAAGAGAGCCCTCACCAGGAACCAAACTTGCCAGCACCTTGATCTTGGACTTCCCAACCTCCAGAACTGTAAGAAAAATATTTAATGTCTGCTGTTTAAACCACCCAATCTATGATATTTTGTTATAGAGCCCAGGGAGAGAAATACACATGGCCTATGAGAATTGATATTATGCAAAAACATCTTTGTTTAGGATGAAGAAGTCAGATTGATCTTAACTCTGTGTGAACTTGAACAAGTTATGAAATGTCTTTACCTATTTTGTTATGTAAAAGATAGGAGGATACTTGCCTCACTCAAGTGTGTGGAAATTCAAACATGAAACAAAAGGCTTTAGGCTGTCTTCTTGCTGTTGTTGTTTAAGTCACTAAATTGTGTTCAACTTTTTGTGACCCCATGGACTGTAACCCACCAGACTCCTCTCTCCATGGGATTTTTTAGGCAAGAATATTAGAGTGAGTAGCCATTGCCTTTTCTAGGGATCTTCCTGACCTAGGGATCGAACCTACATCTCCTGCATTAGCAGGCAGACTCTTTACCATTGATCCACCAGGGAACTCCTCACAGAATGTCTGACAAGTAGTAAAAACAAAAATAATCATTACTTGAGCCCATCCCCAACACTTTCTTAGCAAGTCACAGTCCCTTACAGTTGACAGCACAGAATGTGACTTGATCAATTGTTTGCTATTTTTACAAAAAGCAGCAGATTCCATTCTGTATTTTCACCGGTACTCCATTGCACATTAAAAAATACTTTGCATTTATGTTTCATGATATAAATAAGAGGTATATCACCCATCAAATAGCTCATCTGAAATGTATTATCACTCTTCTTGGAATATGATGTTACCATCTAAATTTCTGGTTGTTTTCCAAGGGCCTTAAAACATAATTCTAAATGCATCTGAATAACACACTAATAATTTGATATAGTAAATGTTTTGAATACTTAATACATGCTGAGGGGGGAAAAAAAAAAACGTTCTGAGAACTATAGAGCATACAGGGGTGGATAAGACAAGGCCTGTCCTAAAAGAGCCCTAGTGAAAGAAAGAGATAAGCAAATAAACATCTGGACGTGAACTGTGTGCTGAGATAGGCAGAACCATAAGACAGTGAAAGCACAAAAGAAAGATTGGCCAGTTCTTATTAGGGTAGACAGCAAAGTCACCCTACACAATGTAAGACAATTAAATGGTGTTTTCCAGCATTGCTTGAACCCTGTACCTTACTTCAAGAACTGACACCAGTCAAAGTAAAATAAATGAAATATATTTGTGGAGGAATCATGGTTTGCAATGTGGGCACTTGATAGTTCTACTCATGACTATTTTCAATTCCAGGGTCCAACAGAGGATAATACATTACACTGAACAATTCATTGTTGTTGTTCAGAAACTAAGTCATGATAGACTCTTTGAGACCCCTTGAACTACAGCATGCCAGGCTCCCATGTCCTTCACTATCTCCTGGAGTTAGTTCAAACTTATGTCCATTGATTCAGTGATGCTATCTTACCATCTCATCCTCTGCTGCCCTCTTCTCCTGCCCTCAATCTTTCCCAGGATCAGTATCTATTCTAGTGAATCAGCTCTTCATATCAAGTAGCCAAATATTGGGACTTCAGCTTCAATATCAGTTCCTCCAGTGAATATTCAGGGTTGATTTCCTTTAGGATTGACTGGTTTGATCTCCTAACAGTCCAATGGACTCTCAGAGTTTTCTCCAGCAACAATTCAAAAGCAGCAATTCCTTTGCATGCTCAGTCTTCTTTATGTTCCATCTCTCACAATGAATACTGGAAAAACCATATCATTGACTATATGGATCTTTGTCAGCAAAGTGATGTCTCTGCATTTAAATATGCTATCTAGATTGGTCACAGCTTTTATTCCAAGGAGCAAGCATCTTTTAATTTCATTGCTGCAATCACTGTCCACAGTGATTTTGGAGCCCAAGAAAATAAAACCTGTCACTGTTTCCACTTTTTTTCCACATCTATTCGCCAAGAAGTGATGTGATCAGTTGCCATGATCTTAGTTTTTGAATGCTGAGTTTCAAGACAGCTCTTTCATTCTCTTTCACTCTCATCGAGAGTTCCTCTTCATTTTCTGTCATTAGAGTGGTATTTCTTCTGGCAATCTTGATTCCAACTGGTGATTCATCCAGCCCAGCATTTTGCATGATGTACTCTGCATACTCTCCTTTGGGGATCGGTCCACCCTCACACCTCAAGGGTATACTGTCCTTTGTTTTTTGAATGAAACTCTGAGCTGTAATCGAGCTGTAACCCTGGTCCACCATTTCAAATCTTTGCTGTGCCATGATCTGGATATAACCTGACTGAAGCAACCCTGTGGCCCCCATGAGGCAGAGGCAAAGCACAGCAGAAAACTCACACTGTGAAAGCTGAAAGCAATGGAAACCCAGCACAGGGGAAGTGACGAGAAGCCCAGCATGCTGGAAATGGGGACAACAAAAACAAATTCAGCAGAAAGCTCACACAGCTCAGTCTCAGATTCCAGAAGACCTCTGGTTAAGGCAGGAAGTCCTCACCCCTATGACTGGAAGGACATATGAATAACAAAATCTTAATTCCTTTACGATGTCTTATTTCTTGTTTCCTCAAACCCCCTGTGAACAGGCAAGCAGCAGTGGTTGCAATTGCGGGACTCTGGCAGGGGCTGCTCCCCAGTGTGTCCCAAAGACTACACTATCTGCTGCACCTTAGTAGCTGTTGCCCAAGCAGGTGAGGGTTCTTCTGTCCTTAACCTCCTTTGTGCCAAGGAGCAGGCCAATGAAAACTGTGGGCAAGGGTCAGGCACTTAGCAATTTTTCCAGCAAGTTATGAAAGGGGTTCCTCGGCACATTTTCCCCACTGCTTTTTCCTCCCATCTTTCAGCTCCTCTCTCCATCTGTGCCACTGTTTACAAAGTATTGTGCAGGTCATCATCTTTCCATTTTCAAAAGTTGTCCTTGAAATTGTTTACCTAAGATGGGGACTCAAACCCACATGGCAGGGACTCTGTTCTGTGCTGAGTCACTCAGTCGTGTCCGACCAAGACTTGTGTCCAGCCAAAATTCAGAGAGCCTGGTTTCAGAACCTAACAAAGCTCAGGTTCTTGATGTCTCATTGCAGAAAGAATTCAGTGAGAGACATAGTGATAAGTAACAATAGATTTATTTGAATTAAGAGAGAAGCACACTTCCAAAGGCGTGGGCCATCACAGAGAGTGAGTGTGGTGGCCATGAAATGTGTGGCTAGTTTTCCATGACCTGGGGGATTTCATATGCTAATGAGTGGGAGGATCGTTCCAACAATTGGGGAACCACTCACTCCTTGGTCTTTTTTATAGTGCCTTGGAACTGAGCGTTTGAGTGTCTCCTGTAGAGGTATGGGTCAACAATGGCCTGCCTCAGGAGTAGGGGTTTTGAGTGTAGCAGATCTGGGTGTGGCATAGGCCCTCTTAGAGGAGTAAATCATTAACCCCTCCACAGAGCCACCAGAACTTACAAAGGACTGGGGAAACAGAGTCTGGAAGGGCACAAACAAAACTTTGTTCACACCAGGACCCAGGAGAAAGGAGCACTGACTCCATAAGACACTGACCCAAACTTGCCTGTGTGTGTCCAAGAATCTCTGGCAGAGGTGTGGGTCTGTGGTGGCCCACAGCAGGGTCAGGGGCACTGAGTGGAGCAGTGCATGAAGGAGGTTAACATTATCTTCATTAGCTCCACCATAGTTTGGTCTCATAACAGGGAGGGAACACAGCCCCACCGATCAACAGAAAATTGGACTAAAGATTTACCAAGCAAGGCCCCACACGTCAGAAAAAGACCCAGTTTCCCCCTCAGTCTGTCTCTACCATCAGGAAACTTCCATCAGCCTCTTATCCTTATCCATCACAGGGCCAACAGAATGAAAACCACAATCACAGAAAACTAAACAAACTGATCACATGGACCACAGCCTTGTCTAACTCAGTGAAACTATGAGCCATTCCATGTAGGGCTACCCAAGATGGACAGGTCATGGAGGAGAGTGCTGACAAAATGTGGTTCACTGGACAAGGGAACAGCAAACCACTTCAGTATTCTTGCCTTGAGAACCCCATGAACAGCATGAAAGGCAAAAAGAGAGGACATTGAAAGATGAACTCCCCAGGTCAGTACATGTCCAATATGCTACTGGACAAGAGTGGAGAAATAACTCCAGAAAGAATGAAGACACGGAGCCAAAGCAAACAAAAAACACCCAGTTGTGGATGTGACTGGTGATAGAAGTAAAGTTCAATGCTATAAAGAACAATATTGCATAGGAACCTGGAATGCTAGGCCCATGAATCATGGTAAACTGGAAGTGGTCAAACAGGAGATGGCAAGAGTGAACATCAACATTTTAGGAATCAGTGAACTAATATGGACTGGAATGGGCAAATTTAACTCAGATGACCATTATATCTACTACTGTGGGCAAGAATCCCTTAGAAGAAATGGAGTAGTCCTCATAGTCAACAAGAGTCTGAAATGCAGTTCATAGGTACAATCTCAAAAATGACAGAATGGTCTCTATTTGTTTTCAAAGCAAACCATTCAATATCATAGTAATCTAAGTCTATGCCCCAATGAGTAATGCTGAAGAAGCTGAAGTTCAACAGTTCTATGAAGACCTACAAGACTTTCTAGAACTAACACCCAAAAAAAGGTGTCTTTTTCATTATAGGGAACTGGAATGCTAAGGTAGGAAGTCAAGAGATACCTGGAGTAACAAGCAAATTTGGTCTTGGAGTACAAAATGAACCACGGCAAAGACTAATAGAGTTTTGCCAAGAGAACACACTGGTCATAGCAAACGCCCTCTTTCAACAACACAAGAGAAGACTCTACACATGGACATCACCAGGTGGTCAATACTGAAATCAGAATGATTATATTCTTTGCAGCCAAAGATGGAGAAGCTCTATACTGTCAGCAAACACAAGACCAGGAGTTGACTATGGCTCAGATCATGAACTCCTTATTGCCAAATTCAGACTGAAATTGAAGAAAGTAGGGAAAACCACTAGACCATTCATGTATGACCTAAATCAAACTCCTTACAATTATCCAGTGGAAGTGACAAATAGATTCAAGGGATTAGATCTGATAGACAGTGCCTGATGAACTATGGATGGAGGTTCATGACATTGTACAGGAGGCAGTGATCAAGATCATCCCCAAGAAAAAGAAATGCAAAAAGTCAAAATGGTTGTCTGAGGAGGCCTTACAAATAGCTGAGAAAAGAAGTGAGATACAAAGGAGAAAAGGAAAGATATACCCATTTGAATGTAGCAGTTCAAAGAATACAAAGAAGGGATAAAAAAGCCTTCCTCAGTGATCAGTGCAAAGAAGTAGAGGAAAACAATAGAATGGGAAAGACTAGAGATCTCTTCAAGAAAATTAGAGATACCAAGGGAACATCATGCAAATTAGGCACAATAAAGGACAGAAATGGTATAGACCTAACAGAAGCAGAAGATATTAAGAAGAGGTGGTAAGAATACATAGAAGAACTGTACAAAAAAGATCTTCTTGACCCAAATAACCACAATGGTGTGATCACTAACCTAGATCCAGACATCCTAGAATGCCAATCAAGTGGGCCTTAGGAAGCTTCACTACTAACTAAGTTAGTGGAGGTACTGGAATTCCAGTTGAGCTATTTCAAATCTTAAAAGATGATGCTGTGAAAGTGCTGCACTCAATATGCCAGCAAATTTGGAAAACTCAGCTGTGGCCACAGGACTTGAAAATGTCAGTTTTCGTTCCAATCCCAAAAAAGGAAATGTCAAAGAATGTTCAAACTACCGCACAATTGCATTCATCTCACACACTAGCTAAGTAATGCCCAAAATTCTCCAAGTCAGGCTTCAACAGTACATGAACCATGAACTTCCAGATATTCAAGCTGGATTTAGAAAAGGCAGAGGAACCAGAGATCAAATTGTCAACATCCGTTGGATCATCAAAAAAGCAAGAGACTTCCAGAAAAACAGCTAGTTCTGCTTTATTGACTACGCCAAAGCCTTTGACTGCGTGGATCACAACAAACTGTGGAAAATTCTTCAAGAGATAGGAATACAAGACCACCTGACCTGCCTCCTGAGAAATCTGTATGCAGGTCAAGAAGCAACAGTTAGAACTGGACATAGAAAAACAGACTGATTCCAAATCGGGAAAGGAGTACATCAAGGCTGTATATATTCACCCTGCTTATTTATTTTATATTCAGAGTACATCATGTGAAATGTCAGGCTGGATGAAGCACAAGCTGGAATCAAGATTACCAGGAGAAATAATCAATAACTTCAGATATTCAGATGACACCACTCTTATGGCAGAAAGTAAAGAACTAAAGAGCCTCTTGATGAAAGTGAAAGAGGAGAGTGAAAAAGTTGGCTTAAAACTCAACATTCAGAAAACTAAGATCAAGGCATCTGCTCCCATCACTTACGGCAAATAGATGGGGAAACAGTGGAAACAGTAAGAGACTTTATTTTGGGGGGGCTCCAAAATCACTGCAGATGGTGACTGCAGTCATGTAATTAAAAAATCCTTGCTCCTTGGAAGAAAAGCTATGACCAACCTGGAGAGCATATTAAAAAGCAGAGACATTACTTTGCCAACAAAGATCCGTCTAGGCAAAGCTATGGTTTTCTCAGTAATCATGTACGGATGTGGGATTCGGACTATAAAGAAAACTGAGTGCCAAAGAATTGGTGCTTTTGAACTGTGGTGTTGGTGAAGACTCTTTTGAGTTCCTTGGAATGCAAGGAGATACAATCTGTCAACCCTAAAGGAAATCAGTCCTGAATGTTTATTGAAAGGACTAATGCGGAAGCTGAAACTCCAATACTTTTTCCACCTGATGCAAATATCTGACTCATTGGAAAACACCCTGATGCTGGGAAAGATTGAGGGCAGGAGGAGAAGGTCACGACAGAGGATGAGATGTTTGGATGGCATCACCTACTCGATGGACATGAGTTTGAGCAAGCTCCGGGAGTTGGTGTTGGACAGGTAAGGCTGGCGTGCTGCAGTCCACGGGGTCACAAAGAGTTGGACACGACTGAGCAACTGAACTTAACTGACTCTGCATATAAATAAGTGGGGTGATAATATACAGCCTTTTCATACTTTTTTCCCAATTTGAAACAAGTCAGTTGTTCTATGTCCATTTCTAACTGTTGCCTCTTGACCTGCATACAGGTCTCTAAAGAGACAGGTAAGATTGTCTGGTATTTCCATCTCTTCAAGACTTTTCCACAGTTTGTTATGATACACACAGTCAAAGACTTTAACATGGTCAATGAAACAAAAGTAGATGTGTTTTGTTTTTTTTTTAACTCCCTTGCTTTCTCCATGGTCCAACAAATGTTGGCAACTGGATCTTGGTTCCTCTGCCTTCTCTAAGTCCGGCTTGTGCATCTGGAATTTCTTTGTTCACAGACTGCTGAAGCCTAGTTTGAAGGACTTTGAGCATAATCTCACTAGCATATGAAATGAGCACAATTATTTGGTAGTTTGAACATTCTTTGGCATTGTCTTTCTTTGGGATTGGAGTGAAAACTAGCCTTTTCCACTCCTCTGGCCACTGTTGATTTTTCCAAATTTTCTGACATACTAAGTGCACCACTTTAACAGCATCTTCTCTTAGGATTTTAGACAGTTCAACTGGAATTCCGTTACCTCCACTAGCTTTGTTCATAGTAATGCTTCCCAAGGCACCTTGACTTCACATTCTGGTATGTCCAGCTTTTGGTGCATGAGCACATCACTGTGGTTTGTAAGTCTTTAAGATCTTTCTTGTATAGACTTCCCATATTTTCTTGCCACAGTCTCTTAATCTCTTCCACTTCTGTTATATCCTTACATTTTCTGTTCTTCATTGTGCCCATTCTTGCACGAAATGTTCCCTTGATATCGCCCATTTTCTTGAAGAGATTTCTAATCTTTCCCATTCTATTGTTTTCCTCTATTTCTTTGATCATTTAAGACGGCCTTCTTATCTCTCCTTGCTATTCTCTGAAACAATACATTCAGCTAGGTATATCTTTCCCTTTCTCCCTTACCTTTCACTTCTCTTCTTTCCTCAGCTATTTTTTAAGCTTCTTCAGACAACTACTTTCCTTCTTGCATTACTTTTTTGTTGTTGTTGTTGGCTAAGTAATGTCTCTGCTTTTTATTTTTTATTTATTTTTTTAATATTATTTTATTAGTTGGAGGCCATTCACTTTACAACATTTCAGTGGGTTTTGTCATACATTGACATGAATCAGCCATATAGTTACACGTATTCCCCATCCCGATCCCCCCTCCCACCTCCCTCCCCACCCAACTCCTCAGGGTCCTCCCAGTGCACCAGACCCGAGCACCTGACTCATGCATCCCACCTGGGCTGGTGGTCCGTTTCACCATAGATAATATACATGCTGTTCTTTTGAAACATCCCACCCTCACGTTCTCCCCCAGAGTTCAAAAGTCTGTTCTGTACTTCTGTGTCTCTTTTTCTATTTTGCATATAGGGTTATCGCCACCATCTATCTAAATTCCGTATATATGTGTTAGTATACTGTAATGTTCTTTATCTTTCTGGCTTACTTCACTCTGTATAATGGGCTCCAGTTTCATCCATCTCATTAGAACTGATTCAAATGAATTCTTTTTAATGGCTGAGTGTATATGTACCACAGCTTCCTTATCCATTCATCTGCTGATGGGCATCTAGGTTGCTTCCATGTCCTGGCTATTATAAACAGTGCTGCGATGAACATTGGGGTGCACGTGTCTCTTTCAGATCTGGATTCCTTAGTGTGTATGCCCAGAAGTGGTATTGCTGGGTCATATGGCAGTTCTATTTCCAGTTTTTTAAGAAATCTCCACACTGTTTTCCATAGTGGCTGTACTAGTTTGCATTCCCACCAACAGTGTAAGAGGGTTCCCTTTTCTCCACACCCTCTCCAGCATTTATTGCTTGTAGACTTTTGGATAGCAGCCATCCTGACTGGCGTGTAATGGTACCTCAAGAACAAATAATTTCACAATTTGTATGGAAATACAAAAAACCTTGAATAGCCAAAGTAATCTTGAGAAAGAAGAATGGAACTGGAGGAATCAACCTGCCTGACTTCAGACTCTACTACAAAGCCACAGTCATCAAGACAGTATGGTACTGGCACAAAGACAGAAATATAGATCAATGGAACAGAATAGAAAGCCCAGAGATAAATCCACGAACCTATGGACACCTTATCTTTGACAAAGGAGGCAAGGATATACAATGGAAAAAAGACAATCTCTTTAACAAGTGGTGCTGGGAAAACTGGTCAACCACTTGTAAAAGAATGAAACTAGAACACTTCCTAACACCATACACAAAAATAAACTCAAAATGGATTAAAGATCTAAATGTAAGACCAGAAACTATAAAACTCCTAGAGGAGAACATAGGCAAAACACTCTCCGACATAAATCACAGCAAGATCTTCTATGACCCACCTCCCAGAATATTGGAAATAAAAGCAAAAATAAACAAATGGGACCTAATGAAAATTAAAAGCTTTTGCACAACAAAGGAAACTATAAGTAAGGTGAAAAGACAGCCCTCAGATTGGGAGAAAATAATAACAAATGAGGAAACAGACAAAGGATTAATCTCAAAAATATACAAGCAACTCCTGAAGCTCAATTCCAGAAAAATAAACGACCCAATCAAAAAATGGGCCAAAGAACTAAACAGACATTTCTCCAAAGAAGACATACAGATGGCTAACAAACACATGAAAAGATGCTCAACATCACTTGCATTGCTTTTTGTTTGGGATGGTTTTGGTCACTGCCTCCTTATACAATGTTATGAAGCTCTGTACATAGTTCTTCAGGCACTCTATCTACCAGATCTAATCCCATGAATCTATTTGTCATCTCCACTATATAAACACAAGGGATTTGAATTAGGTTATATCTGAATGGCCTAGTGGTTTTCCTTACTTCCTTCAATTTAAGCCTGAATTTTGCAATGAGCTCTCCTTATGAGCCACCATCAGCTTGTTTTTGCTGACTGTACAGAGTTTCTCCATCTTTGGCTGCAAAGAACATATTAAAAATGATTTCAGTATTGACTATCTGGTTATATCCATATGTAGAGTCATCTCTTGGATTGTTGGAAAAGAATGTTTGTGATGACCAGTGTGTTCTCTTGACAAAATTCTGTTAGCCTTTAGCTTGACTTTGGACTCCAAAGCCAAATTTGCCTGTTATTCTGGGCATCTCTTGACTTCCTACTTTTGCATTCCAATCCCCTGTAATGAAAAGGACATCTTTGGGGGGGGGGGGGGTAGTGTTAGTTTTAGAAAGTGTTATAGGTCTTCATAGAAATGGTCGATTTCAACCTCTTCAGCATCAGTGGTTGGGGCATAGACTTGAATTACTGTGATGTTGAACGGTTTGCCTTTGAAATGAACTGACATTTCTCCATCCATTTTGAAATTGTACCCAAGTACTGCATTCCGGACTCTTTTGTTGACTATGAGGGCTACTCCATCTCCATCTCTACTCTTCTTGCCCACAGCAGTAGATATAATGGTCATCTGAATTAAATTTTCCCATTCCCATCCATTTTAGTTCACTGATTCCTAAGATTTTTATAGTCAATCTTGCCATCTCTTGCTTGACCACATCCAATATACCTTGATTCAAGGACTTAACTTTCCAGGTCCCCATGCAATATTGTTGTTTATAACATCAGACTTTACTTTCACTACCAGAAATATTTACACTCTGCATTATTTCTGCTTTGGTCCAGCTGCTCCATTCTTTCTGGAGCTATTAATAATTGCCTCCCACTGCTTCTCAGTAGCATATTAAACATCTTCTGACCTGGGGAACTCAACTTCCCTTGTCGTATCTTTTTGCTTCTTCCTATTGTCCATGGTTGTTCTCCAGGCTTCCCTGTTGACTGAGTGGTAAAGAATTCGCCTACCAATGCAGGAGATGCGGGTTTGATCCCTGGGTCAGAAAGATCCCCTGGAGAAAGAATGGCAACCCACTCCAGTATTCTTGCCTGGAAAATCCCACAGACAGAGGAGCCTGGCAGGCTACAATCCTTGGGGTTGCAAAGAATAAGATATAACTTAGTGACTAAATAACAGCAACAACAAAATGGTGTTCTCCAAGTAAGAATACTGGAGTTACGTTGCCATTGCCTCCTCCAGTGGGCCACATTTTGTTAGAACTCTTCACTATGACCTGTCCGTCTTGGGTGGGCCTGCACAGCATGGCTCCTAGCTTCATCAAGTTACACAAACCACTTTGCATGACAAGGCTATGATCTATGAAGAGGACACTGAAGAATACTGAACAATAATAGTAGCAAATTGCAACCACTGCTACTATTATTACCCTTGTATTAATACTACTACTAATAATAATCTCTAACATTTGCATAATTCTTTGCAAAGTAGTTACATATTTCATTCCAATTTTACCCTGTATTTGGTATTCTTAATATAGTGCCAACTAAGGAAAGTGAGGTTCAGACAAACTCAATTTGCAAAGTTAATTCTTTCCATAGTAGAAATGGGAAGAAAGCATCAATAGCACTGACACTTACTTTCCCAAAAGTGATGAAGCAACAGAAAACAGAAAGCTATTCTACATCCTCCAGATGCCTCACCCAACTAGTGTCCTAGCTCCCACTGTACTTGTTCTAAACTACTTGAAAAAATTAGTTAATGTTCTCATTTGCATCAATTAACATTCTGAGAACTCTAAAAAACGCTGTTCATAAGCTGTATTTATACTACATTGCCTTTCCTTTTTTCACATTTTTAATTATGAAAGTAAAATATGCTCATTATCAGCAAGTAAAAATATAGACAAATATTAAAGGGAGAAAAAATTAATCCAAAACCTTAAAATAGAGGAAACAATCAGCTGATAATATATTAATATTTCCGTCCTTCTCACCTGTTTTCCTTTTTGTTTGTGTTTGTGCATGTATTTTTATTAGGGCATATGTTGTATAAACAGATATGCTATGCTGCACTTAATTTTATTAATTTGGGAGGAATAACACTGCATTTATAGAATATATCCAAAAATAGTACAGAGAGTTCTTATAAACCCTTCATCCAGCTTCCTTGAGTTAACATCTTATGTAGCTATGGTCTATTTTTTAAAATTAAGAAATTGTAACTTTGTCGTTGTTCAGTCACAAAGTCGTGTCCGATGCTTTGTGACTCCATGGACTTCAGTATGCCAGGCTTCCCGGTCCTTCACTATCTCCCAGAGTTTGCTCAAAAATTATTCACTAAACCACTTATTTTCTTCAGATTTTACCAGTTTTTTCATTTGCATTCTTTTCCGTTCTATGACAAAATCCACCACGTCATATTTATCCGTCATGTCTCCTTTGTCTCCTCTGATTTGTAACAGTTTCTCTGTCTTCCTTGTTTTTCCTGGTCTGGATACTTTGAAGACCATGGGTTCCATATTCCATAGTTCAGTTGGTTCAGTTGCTCAGTCATGTCTGACTCTTGCAACCCCATTGCAGCACGCCAGGCTTTCCTGTCCATCACCAACTCCCGGAGCTTATGCAAACTCATGTCCATTGAGTCGGTGATGCCATCCAACCATCTCATCCTCTGTCGTCCCCTTCTCCTCCTGCCCTCAATCTTTCCCAGCATCAGGGTCTTTTCTAGTGAGTCAGTTCTTCACATCAGGTGGCCAACGTATTGGAGTTTCAGCTTCAGCATCAGTCCTTCCAATGAATATTGAGGACTGATTTCCTTTAGGATAAGACTGGTTGGATCTCCTTGCTGTCCAAGGGACTCTCAAGAGTATTCTCCAACACCACAGTTCAAAACCATCAATTCTTCAGCACTCAGCTTTCTTTATAATCCTACTCTCATATCTATACATGACTACTGGAAAAACCATAGCTTTGCCCTCAATTTGGATTTTTAATGTTTTCCCATATTTAAAGCCCTTCTCATCACATTCAGTCAGGGAGTGCATGATGTCAATATAACTTATCACTGGTGAAGTTAACCTTGATCTCTTGATTAAGGTGGTGTCTGTCAGATTTTTTCACTGCAAAGTTACTATTTTTCACTCTCCATACTCTTCTCTTTGGAAAGTTAAAGTGTTAGTTGCTCAGTCATGTTCTAAATCTTTTCCACCCATGGACTTGTAGCCTTCCAGGCTCCTCTGTCCATGGAATTCTCCAGGCAAGAATACTGGAGTGGGTTGCCATTCTCTTCTCCAGTGGATCTTCCTGATCCAGGGATCAAACCTGAGTCTCCTACACAGCAGGCAGATTTTTTTACCATCTGAGCCACCATGTAATTAATTATTCACTACACCCAGCCCACCCTAAAGATATAAGAAATTAAGCTGTACCTCCTAAAGGAAAATTAGTTATATATATTATTTGGAATTTTTTCTAAGAATGATTTGTCTCTTCATTGTTTATTTCCATCAGGATGAATTAATGAATATTTATTTTACACATTGAGTTAGACTACTTCTTGTTGTTGTGTAGTTTGGCCCCAATTTGGCTACTGAGAGCTCTTTCATGTTGGCTCTTATGTCCTTTTGAAATACCTAATCCTACTTTTTTGTTTTTTTTTTTTTGAACACTTTCTGAATTTCTGGCATTACAAGATGTTCCAGGCTTCTCTTGTGTATTTCCTACCCCAGCCATAGATTTAGCCATTTCTCCAAGAGGCCTTGATACCCTTCATTCAAGAATGGTGTTAAAAATTAAGACCTGGGTTCTAGGTATTAATCACTTAAATGGAAACACAATGTTATTGACCAAGTACATTAGAGTACAAGTAAGCATGAAATTGAACAACCTGTGATTTGGTCTACCATTGTTACTCCCCCCCACCCCAAAAGTATAATCTACATAGTATAGGACACTGGTTAAGAGCTCAGGCTCTGAAACCAAGGACCCTTGGTTATATACTAGTTCAGTCATCTACTTACTGTGTGACCTTGGGCACGTTGCTTAAACTTTCTATGTCTCAGTTTTATCATGAAACTAGCAATAATACCTATCTCATAGTATAATTGTGAGGTTAGTATAGGATAATATTTGCAAAGCATTGGAATGGTACCTGGCATACATTAATTGCCATATAAATGTTAGAGGTTATCACTGTTATCCTGACAACTTTAACCAAGTACAATACTGAAAAACCAACATTCACTAACAGCCAACCCTTATTGAGTCTATCTTATGAGAATGACACTTATGAGAATCTTATGAGACAATGCCTATCCATGAAGTATACCTATTTTTAAGTGAAATATTTATTATTAACTATTAACCTAAATTTGCTTTAATGGGCATACTTAACTCTTATTTTTTTAAATGTCTACATTAGATTTTCCATCAAAGCTTCGCATGGGAAGAAAATCTCCAAGATGACCTCCATGGATTCCTTTCCTCACTTTGTATGCATGTTACCTCCCACACTGAGAAGCAGAATCTAGCTCTCCTTCTCTTGAGCTCAGAATTTTCCTAGTAACTTTTTTAACCAATTAAATGCAGCGAGAGTAACATTCTTGATCTTTTGAAACTAAATCTTTTAAGAAGTTTTGGTGCTTCAATCTGGCGATCTTGAAGCCCCTATTTTGGGGATGACCATCTCAGAATCAAGCTGCCATGAGGAAGAAGCCTAAGCTTCATGGAGAGACCAAGTGTAGGCAGTCAGGTTGACAATGTCAGTGGAGTTATCAGCTAACAGCCAGCATCAATTGCCAACTATCTGGGATACCCTGCTCATCTTAGTCAAACTTCAAATGACTATAGACCCAGCTGAAAACCAGTGCCATCATATGAGAGATCCAAAGCCAAATTGTTTAATGTTTAGCCAGCCTACAGAACTGTAAGCAATAATAAATTATTGCTTTAAGCCACAAAGTCTTTGGGCTGTTTGCTGTGTAGAAATAAGTAACCAAAACAGATAACCTCTTCAATTTTTATACTCAACCATTAATGAGCAACTTTGTTCACACAAGAAAAGGTAGCAAATATCATTAAGATTATTAATAGTCTTCTGACTGGTGAATGGAATTCTCATCATTGCCAGAATTTGGAGCATATTTTTTCTTTAGTATGGCACAAAACCTAGTGCTTCCCTGGTGGCTCAGCGGAAAAAAATTTTCCTGCCAATGCAGAAGACTGGGGTTAAATTGCAGGGTCGGGAAGATCCCTGGGAGAATGAAATTGCAATCCACTCCAGTATTCTTGCCTGGGAAATCCCATGGACAGAGGAGTCTGGCAGGCTCCTCTGTCTTGGGGTAGCAAAAGAGTCATACATGACTTAGTCACTCAACAACAATGTGAAATCTAACAACTCTTTTTTTTTTCCTTTCATTCTCCAAAGTAATTTTGAAAAATCTTGTGATAATCTATTTGGATTTCAAATCCAATACAACTTTTTCATGTCAAGTATTTCAAAATGATGATATAGCCAAATGTTCTACTGTATGCTACTGATTCTTCATTATGATTAATATTATAATATCTACTAAGTATTATTAACAAAATATTTTTCACTCATGTTTTCAAGATTTGATTTTCACTTGAGCTATAAACTCTTTATGTATTAATGTTTTCATGGAGTCCTTTGAGCATAACCTAATATATCATAAATAATTTCATAGAGAAAATTTGTTTCTTGGTCGTTAATTCAATAATTATTTGTCTAGACCCTACTATATACCAGGCATGGACCTCTGCCAGTGACCAAAATGTGCAAAGACCCCGGCCCTTAAGAAGATTACATTTCAATAAGGCAACACAGTGTGTGTATGCTCAGTCACTCAGTGGCTCAGTTGTGTCCAACTCTTTGTGACCCAATGGACTTTAGCCCACCAGGCTCCTCTGTCCAAGGAATTTTCCAGGCAAGAATACTTGAGGGGGTTGCCATTTCTTCCTCCAAGGAGTCTTTCTGACCCAGGGATCAAGCCTGTATCTTGTGTGGCACACAGTAAACTATTAATATACAAATAATAAAAATTAAGTTGCTAATGTATTGAGATGATATATCAATTTGTTAGGCATCCCACAACAAGGTACTTAAACAATCATCTGAAGGCTAGAAGACTAAGATCAAGGTGTAGGCCAGACCCTCTGAGGGCTAGTGAGAAAGAATCTATTTCAAGCTTCTCGTCTAGCTTCTGGAGGTTTGCAGGCAATCTTTGGCATTCCTTGGCTTGAAGACACGTTACCATGATCTTTGCCTTCATCTTCACATGGCTTTCTTTCTCTGGGTGTGTCTGTGTCCTAACCCTCTGTTTATAAGGACACCAGTCATATTTGACTAGGGGCCCACTCTATTTCAGTTTGGCCTCATCTTAACTAATTATATCTACAGTGGCCTTATTTTAAAATAAAGTCACATTCTGACATAATGAGAGTTAAAACTTCATCATATGACTCTTTTTTGGAATAACTTAATTCAATTCATAGGAGATGATATGTGCTGTGGTATAAAGAAAGTAAATCAGGTTGGAGGGATGGAGGTGAGGAGGATAGGTTGGTATACAAAATTTGAATGATCAGGGCAGGCCTTATCAAGGTTTAAAAGAGAACTTATGTAGCAGAGAAAGTTAGCCAAGCAGATATTTAGGGAAACAGCCTTACAGGCAGATGAGAAAGCCATAGGAAAAGGCCCTTGGCCATAGCCTGTCCTTGAGCTAGAGGAATAGAGGGAAGTCAGTGTGGTTGGAGTGGAGCACATGAGAGAGTAGTAAAGAATGAAGAGCCAACTCATGAAAAGCTTTGCAGTGCATCATAAATTTTGGCTTCTACTTGGAGTTAAATGGAAAGTCAAAGGAGATTTTTAAGAGAATGATGTGGCTGATTTCTGTTTTACAAGGATCTCTCTGGCTGTTGTGTAGAGAACAGACCTATGGTGGGTAAGGACAAAAGCAGAAACACCTATTAGGAGGCTCTTTCAGTCATCTAGACTCAAGGCATGGGGTCTAAGGCCAGGGTGATAATGATGAAAGCATGGGAAGTGATCAAAGTCTGCATTTATTTTTAAAGTAGAACTGACAAGACTTCCTCACAGTCTAGAATGTCATTTGATGGGAAAAAAAGGCAGTTCAAAGTTGGATCTGAAGTTTTTGATTGTCCCAAAGAAAGAAAGTATTGCTCCCAACTTAGTGAAGGAGGAGAGTTGTTGGCGAAGCAGGTTTGTTGTAGGCAGACTCTAAAACAGCTCTTAATGAAAATTATTTCTTGGAATTCATGTTCTTGTGTCTGACTCTCCCTTCAGTGTGGATTGTAGCTAGAGAATTGTTTCATGAGATATATTACAGCAAAAGTGATGGGAAGTCAACTCTTACATTAAGTTAAAGAAAGACCACGGCTTCAGTCTTTAATACTTTCTCTCACCCTTCTTAGGGACACCAGCTGCCATGATGAGCCTCTGTAATGTGGAGAATTCATGTGGTCAGGAACTGAGGGAGGCTTCTGGTCAAGAGCCGGTGAGCAGCTAAGGTTTAACTACAATAGCCCACAAGGAGGACAATCCTTCCAACAACCACAGGAGTAGATTTAGAAGTGAATCTTCTCCTTGTCAAGCCTGCAGATGAGACCAAGCCTGGTCCACAAGCATTACTTCAATCAAGCTCATGACTGACCTTGATCCCAAAGGATCCAGGTAAGCCATGTCTAAATTTAAGACCTATAGAAACTGTGAGATAATGAATGTCTATTTTTTTAAGCCAGGAAGTTATGGCACAATTCATTATGCAGCAATGGATAG
The DNA here is from genome assembly GCF_963930625.1 of Muntiacus reevesi. Lineage (NCBI taxonomy): Eukaryota > Metazoa > Chordata > Mammalia > Artiodactyla > Cervidae > Muntiacus > Muntiacus reevesi. The sequence goes on along the minus strand of NC_089249.1, from coordinate 98,407,146 downwards.
GTAAACCACTCTTTAAAAGCTCAATGCTGTTTTTGAGAAAAATAGTCACTGTGTTTTTAGGTAAGATACCAATGAATTTTCTTACAACCATTGATTCATTTACTAATATTCTGAGCAAAAAAAAAAAAAAAGAGAGAGAGAGAGAGAGCTACTTAAAGTGAAAGAGGAGAGAATTATAGGGACTCTCCAATGCAGATTTGAAGAGATTCTCATTATATTGTTTAATGAGAGCTTAATATTTTTGCACTATTAAGTTTATCTTGGGAGTATGACAGCTCTCCAACTTTAATCAGAAGTTTGTCCATTAGGATGGTAAAACATATGAATGCAAAAATCATCTAAATAGAAAATCCTTAAAGGAACCACAGGTTATGAAACCTCAAAAAAAATGCATTTTCAAAAAAAAAATTTATATCATCTACATTCTTAATAAAATTTAAAGACATATTTTCTAAAAATGTGAATAATTAAACATGCATTATACAAAATAATAATAAAGCATTTTATTTTTTCAATTAAAAATTTGAAAATTTTTACATTAAAATATTCTTGATAGTCAAACATGTCAATATGCTATATATTGATATTTATGTAACTACAGTGTTCTAGAGTCCCTTTTTAAAATCAATTTAATTGAAAAAGGACCTGAGGGAATTCCCAAGAAGGCAAAATACAGAGACCTGAACTCACCTTCTCTCACAACAAAATTACGACTATCTACAGAACTATCTATGAAAAGGGCTTCCCAGGTGGTGCTAGTGGTAAAGAACCCAACCCCACCCCCACCCCAACCAGTGCAGTAGATGCAAGAGATGCAGGTTCGATCCCTGGATCAGGAAGATCCCCTGGAGAAGGGCATGGCAATCCACTCCAATATTTTTGCCTGGAGAATCCCATGGACAGAGGAGTCTGGCAGGCTGCAGTCCAACTGGTCACACAGATTAGGCCACAACTTAAGTGACTTAGCACATATGCATATCCATGAAAAAGATGGGAAGCTCCCAGGAGAGATCTTCTATGGCTAAAGATTAAAGGAGGAACCATGAGACAGGTAGGAGGAGTGGAGTCATAGTATAGTCAAGATCCATACCCACTGGAGCGGCAGCCCACAGACAGGAGAATAATTACAACTACAGGGTTCTCCCCAAGGAGCAAGGGGTCTGAGCCTCACTTCTGGTTCTATAGCCCAGGGGCCCTAACCAGGAAGATGAGCCCCCACAACATTTGACTTTGAAGGCCAATAGCTTATTTCAGGAATTCCAGAGGGCTGTTGGAAATGAGACTCCACTCTTAAACGGAGCACAGAAAATCTCACAAACTGTGGACCAGGGAAGAAGCAGTAATTGGAGAGGAGCCTAGGTCAGACCCACCTGCTAATCTTGGAGAGTCTCCTAGAGAAGCAGGAGGTAACAGGAGCTCATCCTGGAGATCTGGACACTAGCGGCAGGCATTTTGGGAGCTCCTTTTACCGTAAAAACACCGGTGCTGGCAAGCACCATTTTGGAATCTTCCCTTTAACTTATGAGCCTCAGGACCCAGCCCTGCCCATGCTCACCAGCATGTAGCACCCACTGCTTCTCTACCCTTGCACCACACTGCCAAGTCTTTCCCAAAAGTACATCACTGCTTCAGGGGTTATTTTCAAGCTGTACCGCACAAAGTACCAGCTCTTTAACTCTCTGATTGGATCTCACTGTGCCCATGATACATGGTCTCTAGGAATCTGTGGGTTGTTCTGGATGCTATCATGAAATACCACAGACAAGGGGCCTTAAACAACACACACTTATTTCTCACTTTCTGAAGGTTGGAAATCTGACATCAGAGTGCCATACATGCTCAGGTTATTGATAAGGGCCCTCTTTCTGGTTATGTATCATAGCCTTCCCTTGGTGTGTACAAGTAGAGAGTCATTGCATGTCTCTTCTTTCTTGTTTAAGGCATTAATCCCATCATTAGGTCATGATTTTATTTAAACCAAGTTACTTTCCAAAGGCTCCACCTCCAAATAGCATCATACTGGAGATTAGGGTTTCAATTTAGGAATTTTGTGGGAACACAGGCATTCAGTTTATATCAGAACTCTAGAATAACTAATAAGGAAGAAGGTGGCAGTAACAATTTAGCTTTAAGAAGTATAGGAGATTGTATTGATTAGATGACATCCACCAGGCCTTGGGGAATAAGCAAGCCTGTCTCAGAGAAAGAAAACAAGAAAAATAATTTAAGCCTCATTGCAAACATGTATTCTACAGATTCTCTACTCTGTTCCATCAAAATGTACACACCAGAGTGGCTGGGCTTCTCTCAGAGGAATGGGAGAAGACAAATATGATCAAAGCATTTGCTAGAAACAATAAGGAGTGAAAAGTCAGGAAGAGAGGTAGTGTCATTTGTATTTTGGAGGAAGAGGAATTTCCAAGGTGGCACAATGATGAATCCAACTGACAATGCAGGAGATGCAGGAGACAAGGGTTCGATCCCTGGGTCGGGAAGATCCCCTGGAGGAAGAAATGGCAACCCACTCCAGTATTCTTGCCTGGAAAATTCCTTAGACAGAGGAGTCTAGCAGACTACAGTCCATAGGATCACAAAGAGCTGGACACGATTGAGCAAGTGATCATGAGCACACAAGGCACTCCCAAGTAGAGAGTGGGCAGCATAGATCCAAACAGCTTTTCATTCACCCCAAATTCTAGTGAATACTAATTTTTTGTGTTATCACTATTATACTTCCCCTGGTCTCTTAATTTGTTAATATCTCTCTTCAAGCCCTCCAAGAAATAACATTTAAGTTAGAATTTGAGAATAGATTTACATGTGTTCCCCATCCCGATCCCCACTCCCGCCTCCCTCTTCATCCCATCCCTCTGGGTCTTCCCAGTAAATCCATGGCTGATTCATGTCAATGTATGGCAAAAAACCACCACAGTATTGTAAAGTAATTAGCCTCCAATGAATAAAAATAAATGGAAAAAATAAATAAAATTTTAAAAAAAGAATTTGAGAATAGAATAATATACCAACTCCCAAAAAAGTGCATAAAGGAGAAGGAAGTAAAGGAGAAAACAGGGATAAAAGCAGAACACTCTAGACTGAAAAGGAAGAGTACATTTAATGGTCCTGAGGTGAGAAGGATCTTGGTTTTAAGGAAAATTACAAATTAAGGTAATACCATGCAAAGAGGTCATAGAGGATAAACCAGAGGATGGATCACTGGTTTTGAGATTGGAAGGAATAGAAGAAAATGGTAGGATCTTTAAGAATTACAATGAAAACAGATACCCAAATTCATCAGTCTTTAAAGCCATCATATTTGGCAGCAAACTTTGACCAGACTTCTCAAAAACTAGAAGCAGGGTAAAAAATATTTTCATAATTAGGTAGCTTTTGCTATATATTATCTGGCTTATGTTGTATTAGCACAATTTAAAAGCAAAAATAATGAAATGGCTACTTGATGCTACTTCCTAGCAAAGGAGACAAGTTTTGGTTTAATTGTTCAAAAAGTTTTTTATTTTTCAACATGTTTTCATCCTCTGACCAAGTTAAAAATCAGCTATAAATGCTCAGAAAGCTCATCACTCAGTAGAGATGTGAACCTATCTAATCAAAGGAAGAGGAAAAGTACAGGAGTGCATGAGAAGTGTAAGGTGATGTTTAAAGGAAAGAGAATGCAAGGAGATGCTGTTCTCAGAACTTCAAGATCCCCTTGGGATATGAATCATTTAACACAAATGATATGTCAGTACTTAAAGTTCTTTTAAACATCATTTACATCCTCACTTCTAACATAAAATCTTCTACAGTAACTATAAGACTCCATCACATGATTTTGTATCAGTCAGTACAGGTGACACAGCAAAAAAGATAACCACTATTCAATCATCACCTAGGAGATACTGTTAAATTTTTAAAAATATAATGAGTGGGTGGAAAGTTAGAAGGGAATTGTCTAGTGTAATGTGAAAAAGTCTTTCATACAGGACAAAGCATGTTTTAATTCATTGTTGAAGGTGAAAGCTATTCACACACTACCCTGCTAGTTCAGCTGGTAAAGAATCAGCCTGCAATGCAGGAGATCCTGGTCCAGATCCTGGGTCAGGAAGATGTATGAAGAAGGGATAGTCTATGCACTCCAGTATTCTTGGGCTTCCCTAGTGGCTCAGCTGGTAAAGAATCCACCTGCAATGAGGGAGACCTGGGTCCGATCCCTGGGTTGGGAAGATCCCCTGGAGAAGGGAACAGCTACCCACTCCAGTATTCTGGCCTAGAGAATTCCATGGACTGTACAGTTCATGGGGTTGCAGAGTTGGACACAACTGAACAACTTTCACTTTCATTGCAGTAGCAAATTCATGCAGTTTGAAGAGTTTCATATCACTTATCCCAGTCTTTTTTTAAATCATAAGTAACTTTGCCTAAAGAGCAAATGCTCTGATAAATACTTATATGCTGATTGTGAGCACCATACTAGTACTTATTAAACCATGGTTTGAAGATGGAAACTTTTATCACTCTTCAACTGGTAATTTTTAAATATTGTTTTTATATTAATCAGTTGTTTTATCAAGTTAATCTGGATAGAGTTTTGATCAAAGATGGTGTAGATTTCTGATGTGTAATGAAATAAACCAGTTTTCAAATCTAAAATTCCTTTTTAATAAAGGTATTATGAAGCGACTTCACACACACGCACTCATAACTACACTTCCCTGGTGGCTCAGTGGTAAAGAATCTGTCTGCCAATGTAAGAGACACAGGTTACATCCCTGGGTCAGGAAGATCCCCTGGAGGAAGACATGACAACCCACTCCAGTATTTTTGCTTGGGAAACCCCATGGACAGAGGAGGCTGGTGGGCTACTGTCCATGGGGTCACAAAAGAATCAGACATGATTTAGTAACTAAACAACAAAAAAACCCCACAACTATACAATATTATATTTTTGAGGATCTGCTCTCAGGGTCTACGGAATATAAACAATGATTTATTTGTGTGATGTTTATCTTTCCACTAAAGTGCATTTAATGAAAAGATGCTGCATTAACTATTTTCCAGATTTCAATTCAAACAGATATTTACTGAGCACCTGCAAGGATTAAGTCTCTCTGGAATGTACGAGATCCCACAAAGGTGAGTGAGACTCCTTCTGCTTTAACATCTCACATTCCAGAAGGCGAGCTAAGGTATACGCTTAAAGAACAATAATAAAAATAGAATGTGAGAACTGCTAAAAAGAGATATATGAACAATTGTCAAGGGAACATAAAAGGACCAGAGATTAACGGCTGCTAAACCCAAGTTCAGTTCAGTTGCTCAGTCATGTCTGACACTCTGCAACCCCATAGACTGCAGCACGCCAGGCTTCCCTGTCCATCAACAATTCCTGGAGCCTACTCAAACTCGTGTCCATCGTGTCAGTGATGCTATCCAACCATCTCATCCTCTGTCATCCCTTTCTCCTCCACCTTCAATTTTTACCTTGATCAGGGTCTTTTCCAGTGAATCAGTTCTTCATATCAGGTGGCCAACATATTGGAGTTTCAGCTTCAACATCATACTTGCAGTGAATATTCAGGACTGATCTCCTTTAGGATGGACTGGTTGGATCTCCTTGCAGTCCAAAGGACTTTCAAGAGTCTTCTTCAACACCATAGTTCAAAAGCATCAATTCTTCAGTGCTCAGCTTTCTTTATGGTCCAACTCTCACATCCATACATGACTACTGGAAAAACCATAGCTTTGACTAGACAGACTTTTGTTGGCAAAGTAATGTCTCTGCTTTTTAATATGCTCTCCAGGTTGGTCATAGCTTTTCTTCCAAGGAGCAAGTGTCTTTCAATTTCATGGCTGCAGTCACCATCTGCAGTGATTTTGGAGCCTCCAAAAATAAAGTCTCTCACTGTTTCCATTGTTTCCCCATCTATTTGCCATGAGTGATGGGACCAGATGCCATGATCTTAGTTTTCTGAATGCTGAGTTTTAAAGCCAACTTTTTCACTCTCCTCTCACTTTCATCAAGAGGCTCTTTAGTTCCTCTTCACTCTCTGCCATAAGGGTGGTGTCATCTGTGTATCTGAGGTTATTGATATTTCTCCTAGCAATCTTGATTCCAGCTTGTGCTTCATCCAGCCTGACATTTCGCCTGATGTACTCTGCATATAAAATAAATAAGCAGGGTGAATATATACAGCCTTGATGTACTCCTTTTCCTATTTGGAACCAGTCTTCTTTCTACATCCTGTTTTAACTGTTGCTTCTTTTTTTTTTTTTTTTTTAAATTTTATTTTATTAGTTGGAGCCCAATTACTTCACAACATTTCAGTGGGTTTTGTCATACTTTAACACGAATCAGCCATAGAGTTATACGTATTCCCCATCCTGATCACCCCTCCCACCCCCCCCTCCACCCGACTCCTCTGGGTCCTCCCAGTGCACCAGGCCCGAGCACTCGTCTCATGCATCTCACCCGGGCTAGTGATCTGTTTCACCATAGATAATACACATGCTGTTCTTTTGAAACATCCCACCCTCACCTTCTCCCACAGAGTTCAAAAGTCTGTTCTGTACTTCTGTGTCTTAACTGTTGCTTCTTGACCTGCATACAGATTTCTCAGGAAGCAGGTCAGGTGGTTTTGTTTTCCCATCACTTTTAAGAATTTTCCACAGTTTGTTGTGGTCCATACAGTCAAAGGCTTTGTTGTAGTCAACAAAGAAAAAGTAGATGTTTTTCTGGAACTCAGTTGCTTTTATGATGATCCAGCGGATGTTGGCCATTTGATTTCTAGTTCCTCTGCCATTCTAAATCCAGCTTGAACATCTAGAAGTTCACGGTTCACGTACTGTTGAAGCCTGGCTTGCAGAATTTTAAGCATTACTTTACTAGCATATGATATGAGTGCAATTGTGCGGTAGTTTGAACATTCTTTGGCACTGCCTTTCTTTGGGATTGGAATGAAAGTGCCTACTTGAGAAGGAAAAGGGCTCAAGAGGCTTCTTGGAAACAATGCATTTAAATTGCAGGGGTGCATTTTCTAAGTCATGCATCAGTCTTTTTTAAATATAGCTTCCTTGCATCTTCATCTAATATTTATCTCACAGATTTGGGATATAAGGAGTTTCATATAACCTAAATCTTTATGCAGTTACAAAACAGTAAAATTATTATTATATCATTATTTTTGCTATGTCCACAGCTCTGTGCCAAGCACTACTAAGATTGTAAAAGCTGTGCCAGTGTTGCCTTGAAAATCGCAGACATATGGGATAGGTAGAGACAAAATACTACAAACACATAAAGATGAATAATACAAGGAAACAGATAATTGGTGTTGCTGGTGACTTTCTGTACTCCCCATAGATTAGCCAACAACAGGGCCCCAGGTATAGACTTCTGCATGGGCCCAGCATGCCAGGCAAAAGACTCCATTTATACTCTGGCTCCAAGTAAAAACCACAAATATTAAGGGTGGGCCTATTATTCACCTGAGGACTCATAAAACAGTTGCAAGATTTCTCATGCCCCTCTTTAAAGCAGGAATCCCAAGATACTCTATTGTACTGGATGTTGTCAAAGAGACTAGGAAAACAAAAACGAAATACCAAGTTGACTCTCCAGTTCATTTGATGTCCTCTAATAACATCACAGGCTACTGCTTATCTAGCAACTGTTAAATTTTTTTATATAACAAATCACTGAAGGTGAGAAGTAACCTTCTTCCACACTGTAAGTATTTGAAAATCCACAAACCTGTGTTTGACACATAATATGTGCCAGTTTGTTTCCTATTTTAGATCTTATCCTGAAAAGAAAATTAAACCCCTCACTTTTTTTAACATGAAAAGGGGTTTTCATGAGATGACCATCTGCTCCCCAAAGCTACCTGCATTGCCTTAAGTCTCCCGGAGTGTTAAGTGGAGCAAGGTGGGGGAAGTAAGGAGCAGAGGTGCCTGGAGCGAATACAGACAAGTCAAAAACCCTAAGTGTTTCCTGGGTCTGCTTCCCTTTCAGCAGCTGAGATTACTCACAGTCCATGTGAACAACATAGAGTGCCCAAAACTACTCTGAGGAACTCTGCAGGGTTTGTTTTAAAACCTGCCTCCCTGAGCCTACTGGCTTCCTGAAAGTTTAATGCTCCAGGGAACTGCATCAACTTAGGAAGCTAAGGCCCCCTTTAGGGTATTGAAACAAACGATTACATAGTGATGGCCAAAGTGTCAGAAGGAGTTAATGTACCCTCCCAAAGTGCCCAAGTCTTACAAGAGACTGTCTTCAGAATATTGGTCCCAATGAGCAGGAATAGATTCATAAAGCAAAGTGAAACTAAAAGAATGTAAAGAGAAAGAAAGAAAAAGAATGGCCCAAAAGATACACTTGAGTAGAATAATGTTTAACTTAATAAATAATGCACATCATAAAATATGTATTTATTTAGTAAACATCTAGTATATATACCACAATATCAGTCACAGAAATCGCCCTGGTTTTGCAACTGAATAATAAATATAGCACCTTAAAATATCTGACTGCCAACTTGAATAAAAGAATGAAGCCAGCACATACTGACCTCAGACTCCACAGCCTTCTCCTGCCTCTGGGGAAGAAGACACAGCGGATGCTGACTGATGAGGCCGTGGAAGTAGCCGCAGCACACTGAGGCTCTGAATAATGGATATCCTTGGTGGAGGCTGCAAGTCGCCATGGGAAGAGAGGAAGGTGATGAAGAACCTTAAGGGTCTTGCTGTGACCAGGGGAAAAACCAAGAGAGATTGGCAATAAATCTTTCAATACCCAAGAAAACTGGCTACCAAATAAAGGATTTCATCCATTTTAGCAGAAAAGCATTTATTCTCTTGCTGTATAGTCGCTCATGTGAAATGAATATATTAATGGTATTAGATCCAGTCTGAGAAAGATAGACCGATATCACCGATTTGAAACCATTAGTTGTTTAACCCTGGCTTGCGGATTAGCACAAATTAATTGACAGAGCGGGCTCTTCCGGGAATGTTCAGAATGCTTTCCAAATAGTTCAACTGAGACACTTTATTGATCATAAAGGGTTCCTAATGCAAATGGAGGAATGCTGAGGTGGCACTATTGTCGACAATAGGCTGCAGTTTACAGCGATAAACCCCCCGTCTCCTATCAAGCCTTCAGCACGCTGTTCACTGAGCAGCCCTTATCTTCAAACGCTGACACATGTAATCTAACATTCTCACTTTGCCACAGTCAGAGCAATTGCTTGACAATATGATTACAATTTCCTGTCAGCTCACGCATGGAATATTTCTGTGAGCTTTCAACAATTGCAAAATATTTTGATTTTGAAATGATAGTAATCCATGAAGAAAAAAAAAAAGTCTTCAAAATATTGATTTCTGATAAGAAATCAAGATCTGCATAAAGGAAATTGCTTAAGTATCTATGGGCTTCCCTGATAGCTCAGAGGCTAAAGCGTCTGCCCGCAGTGCGGGAGATCTCGGTTCCATCCCTGGGTCAGGAAGATCCCCTGGAGAAGGAAATGGCAACGCACTCCAGTAATCTTGCCTGTAGAATCCCATGGACGGAGGAGCCTGTTGGGCTACAGTCCGCGGGGTCGCAAAGAGTCGGACACGACTGAGCGACTTCACTTAAGTATCTATGCATAAGGATGTGTTGGAGTACAGAGATAAGGGGAGACTATCATAATATGACGAAAAAGACAAGGACTTGGGTTATGGAAACTACTGAAGGAAGCAGAGTTTGTTACAGAAAAACCACCATCTGTGGCCAATGGCCTGATGGAGGTAACTGAATCACCTCTGTTAGTCCAGCACAGAATGCATGTTTCTGAATGTCATTTCAAACACCCTCTTCTTCCTTCAACCCAATAAATGTTACTCATTGGTAGAAATCTTGGAGGAAATGGAAATGAAAAAATAAATGTCATCACTTAGAAGGCAAATATCTTTTAGTTTAATAAATAACATGTGTATGTATTTAAACAAATTAATCTCAAACACTGAAGATCATACCTTTCCAGAAGAATTTTTGTCCCTTACTCTAAATTGGAGAGAGTTTTTCACTAATTGAGTAAGGCTGGCTCCTTATGACCCCGATAGAGATATGAAATAGGATTTATCTGAATTGTTGACCTTCCCCCCTGAAATGAGAATGTGCTAAAGAAAGACCTCCACATTCTTTTTTGTTCCCTCAGAAACAAGTCATTCAAATGATTACTACCAGCATTTTAGGCATTTCTACTGGATGGTCTCTGGGTTGGGAAGATCCCTTGGAGAAGGAAATGGCTACCCATTCCAGTATTCTGGCCTGGAGAGTTCCATGGACTGTATAGTCTATAGGGTCACAAAGAGTTGGACACAACTGAGTGACTTCACTTCACTGGATGGTAGTTGTCTACCACATAATACAAAATGGAAATTATTTCCACAAATGAATAATGTAGAAGTGGGCAAAGGATTAGACTGAAAAAATCATGGAATTTTAAATGGAGGAAAATGCTCTGAAATGAAAACCTATTACTGTAGCCCTTTAGCTGAGGGTAATTTATAGGTAGACCAGTAAAACATGTGTTCCTCAATAATACAATCAATCACTTTACCTGGAATCTAGCCACTCAGCAATGTAATGCTCTAGTATGAATCTAAATTCTTTTTCTAGCTGCTATTAGTCAAATAGCTTTTAATGACTTCTACTATTAGACGACAGTTAGGGCTATTTAAATCTATAATTTGTTCCACATTTCTTCTTAAACAGGCATGGAATATACATGCTGACATTGCTAACACTGCATATATTCAGAACAGGGAAGGCAAATGGTCATAATACATGGACTTTGAAAGCATTAATAATTCAGAAAGAAAAAAATCTGCCCCTAACATTTTTTTTTCATTCCTATAATAAAGTATAATAAAGTAAACTTCATCCTTTTAGTGTACCACTCTGTGAGTTTTGACAAACACATACAGTCATGTAACCATGATCATAATCAAAATATGGAACCGTTTAGTGAAAGGAATTCAACCATACATATACATGTATCCATTTGTTCACCTGAAACTATCACAATGCTGTTAATCAGCTATTAACCAATTAAAAAAAAGTTTTTGGTCTTAAAAATAAAATAAAAATAATTTTTAAAAAAGGGAGGAAAAATGGAACAGTTCAATAATCTCCTCAAATTTCCTCCTGCCCCTTTGTAATCAACCCCTTCCACACACTCTGTCCTTGGCAACTACTGATCTGTTTTCCATCCCTATAGTTTAATGTTTTCCAGAGTGTTACGTCAGTGGAATTTTGTAGTATATGGTCTATTAAATCTGTGATCTTTCACACAGAAAAATGCAACTGAGATCTATCCATGTTGTTGTTTTACTAGGAGTACATTCTTTTTTCACTGAGTAGTATTTCATTGATTGGATGTACCTCAGTTTGGATTGACTGCAGTTTTCAGTGATTACTAATGAACCTACTATGAATATTAACATATATATTTTTGTGTAGACATAAAATTTCATTTGGCTTGGGTAAATACCTAACAGGACCGTCACTGAATTGTATGATAAGAGTATATTTAACTTTACAAAAAACTGCCAACTGTTTTGAAAAGTGGCTGTTCCATTTTGACTTGCTATAAACAATGTATGGGAATTTCAGTTGCTCCACAGCCTTGTCAGCAGTTGGAATCTTTATTTTGTATGTTTGTTTTAGCTATTCTAATAAAATTGCTGTGGCATCACAGTGTGGTTTTTAACTTGTATTTTCCTAATAACAATGTTAAGCATCTTTTCATGTTCTTATTTGCCATTCCTATATTTTCTTTGATGAAGTGTCATTGTGAATCTTTTGCTCATTTTTTTAAAGATTGGGTTTGTAGTTTTCATATTACTGCCTTCTGAGAGTATTTATGTAAACTGGATACAAGTCTTTCATCACATATGTGATTTCAAAAATTTTTCCCAGTTCATAGTCTATGTCTTTTAATTCTTTTAGCAGTGTCACACATAGGGCAAAAGTCTTCATTCCAATGCAATTCAATTTATCAATCTTTTTTTTTTCCTACTAGGGATTGTGCTTCACATATTATATCTAAGAAATGTCTGCTTAATCCAAGATTACAAATGTTTTCTCCTATGTTTTCTTCTAGTCTATAGATTGTTCATGACAATCTTGTTTAAAATAGATATAACATTAATGAATTTCAATGATATCTGAGTAAAAAGAATGGACTATTTTTTTTTTAATTTAGAAGAATACTGAATTTAGTACTTTATATATTTGAAATTTCTGAAATCAGAATCTCTCCCCTAAAATATAAAAAAATCACACACTACAACAGTCATTTGTTTATTCATTAGTTAGTCAAGTATTTATTAATACTTGATTATACTTGATAATAAATAGCCTTACTATTAATTAATAGCCTTACTATTTTCCAATTACTCAGTTAGATGGTGTGGTAATAGAGTTAAAGATGTAGTTGATCCGTTCCCTCAAGAAGTTCTGCATCTGTGTCCTATATCACATCCTTATATAGAGCAGAGAAAGTGAGTGAAAACATCCTAGCACAGTATGATATAAACGAGAATTAGGGTGGTGACCAGAAGCCATATAAGTGAAAAGCAGGACTCAACCCAAAATGATAGAGCACCTGTGAAAGGAAGGAGATAAAACTTGTAGCCCTGAGGAGCACACAGTTTGGTGGAGGAGATGAAAATGTAAATACATAAATAAGTAGTTCATTACCAACATTCTAAGTGCTATGAAAGTTACAGAAAATGAAGACAATACATAACAAGATATAATTATTCTACAAAGTTAACAGAAGACAGTCCTAACAGTGTAACATGCAAACTGGAATTTGAGTGTAATTAGAAATTATCTTAGAATAAAAATTCAATGTTCCATATTGAGGAAATTGCACATTTAAAGACCCAAATACTAACTATAATAAGACACTAATGCAAGAAATTAAAGAAAACACAAATAAATGGAAAGAAATCTCAGATTCATTAGTTGAAATAATTAATGTTATTAAAATGTCTATAATACCCAAAGTTATCTATAATAGTCAATAAAATCCCTATCAAAATTCCAATAGCATTTTTCACAGAAACAGAAAAAAATATCCTACAATTTGTATGGAACCACAAAAGACCCTAAATAGCCAAAGCAATCCTGATAAAAAAGAACAAAGCTGGAAGCATCACACTGCCTGATTTCAAACTATACTATAAAATTATAGTATATAGTAATCAAAGTAGTATAGTGCTGGCATAAAAATAGGTGCATAGACTAATGGAAATGTAATCAAGAGCCAAGAAATAAACCCACACACATATGGTCAACTAATATTTGACTAGGGAGCCATTAAGACTCTCAGAGGAGAAAACAGTCTCTTCAGTAAATGGTGATGAGAAAACTGAATACCCTATCCAAAAGAATGGAACTGGAGTTTCTACTAAATCATATGCAAAAATTAAGGAAAAAAGTATGAAAGACTTAAATGTAAGTCCTGAAATCATAAAACTCCTAGAAGAACATAGGCAAAAAGTTCCTTGACATTGGTTTCAACAATAACTTTTTAGATATGACACTAAGAATGCAAGCAACAAAAGCAGAAATAAACAAGTATTACTTTTGTTGTCTTGTCGGTTTTTTTGTTTGTTTTTTGGTCGTTGTTTTTAGTTGCTAGGTCATGTCCAACTCTTTTGCAATCCCATGGAGTATTCCTACAGCAAACTAAAAAGGCAATACAGCCAAAGAAATGAACAACAAAATAAAAAGATGATCTACTGAATGAGAAAAATGTTTGCAAATCAAGTGTCTGATAAGGAGTTAATATCTATGATCTATAAGGACTTACAACTCAGTGGTAAAAAACAAACAAGTCAATTTTAAAATGGACAAATGTCCTAAATAGATAGCTTCCAAATAATATATACAAATGTCCAGCAGATACATGAAGTTATCAACATCACTAATCACCAAGAAATGCTAATCGAAACTACAATGAGAAATCTCTTCACACCAGTTAAGATGGCCATTACACAAAAGGTAAGAGTTTACAAGTGATGACAAGGATGGTGGAGTAAAGGGTACCTTTGAGCACTCTTGACAGAAATGTAAACTGGTCTAGCTATTACGGTAAACACTAAGGAGATTACTCCAAAAATTAAAAATAGAACTACTATATGATCCAGCAATTCTACTTCTGGGTATATATTTGAAGGAAATGAAATCACTATCTTGAAGAGATATCTGCACCCTCATATTTGTTGCAATTATTTATCTCAATAAAACTGAAAAAAATAAAAGAAAGTTTAATATCAAAGAAAAACAATAGAGTATCACTCATAGTACAATACAGTCCTTTAAACTAAATAAATAACTTTATGAAAATCACTCATGCCTTATTATATCTTTGACTATGAAACGTTATCAAAAAACCACAAACTTAAATTTGAAGATATGGTACATGTTTTAGAAAAGTTAATCAGCTCAGCAAGACAAATGAAAGAGTGGAGAGTCAACTGAACAGTGTAGATGAGGCTTTTATGAGCCAAAATGAGAGTGATCAGGCGCTGGAGGCTGAGGAAAGTATTTAGATGTTCCAGGCAGTATAGTAAGTGCTCTGTTATTATTGTTCAGTCATTAAGTTGTGTCTGAGTCTTTGTGACTCCATAAACTGTAGCCTGCCAGGTTCCTCTGTCCTTGAATTCTCCAAACAAGAATACTGGAGGGCATAATTATGCTATTCTCCAAAGGATCTTCTCGACCCAGGGATCAAATCTAGGTCTCGTGCATTGCAGGTGGATTCTTTGCCATCTGAGCCATTTAAGCATTAGCTGACCTAAAATATATTGGTTCCTGCTATACAACCTAGTGATTCCATATTTCTATACATTTCAAAGTGATAAGTAGAGTTTTGGTATGTCTACATACAAAGGTATTACATAGTTATTGACTATGTTCTCCATATTGTACCTGTCGTACCCATGACTCATTTATTTTATAATGGAAGTTTATACGTCTTAATCTCCCTCACTTATCTCTCCTCCTCTAAAGATTATCTATTCAAATCTTCTAATACTTTTACAGTATTTTTTATTGATGAGTGATATGAGTTCCTTATATTTATTGGATATTAACCCTTATCAGATATATTGTTTGCAAGTATCTTATTTGGTAGGCAGCATTTTCATTCTGTTGATAGTTTCTTTCACTATTCAAAAGCATTTTAGTTTGATGTAGTCCCAATTATTTACTTTCACTTTTGTTTCCCTTGCTTGGGATATGGAGATATAGCTTAAAAAATATTACTGAGATTGATGCAAAAGAGTAATGCTTCGGAGTTTCCTGCCTATATTTTCTTCTAGAAGATTTATGATTTAGGGTATTGTATTTAAATGTCTTCAATCCATTTTGAATTTATTTTATACATGATGTAAAAGAGTAGACAGTTTGATTCCTTTGCATATATATGTCCAGTTTTTCCAACACTATTTATTGAAGAGGTGGTCTTTTCCCCAATGTATATTCTTGTCTTCTTTGTGGTTGATTTGTTGTTGCTAAGAAGAGTTCTGGGCTTCCCTGGTGGCTCAGACAGTAAAGAATCCACCTGCAGTGTGGGAGACCTGGCTTCAATCCTTGTATTGGGAAGATCCCCTGGAGGAGGGCATGGCTACCCACTTCAGTATTCTTGCCTGGAAAATCCCCATGGACAGAGGAGCCTGGTGGGCTACCGTTCGTGGTGTCGCAGAGTCAGACAGGACGGAGCGACTAAGCACAGTCCGACTCTGTGACACCATGAACTGCAGCCCACCAGGCTCCTCTGTCTTTCATTATCTCCCAGTGCTTGCTCAGATTCATGTGCTGGAGAAGACGCTTGAGAATCCCTTGGACTGCAAGGAGACCAAACCAGTCAGTCTTAAAGGAAATCAACCCTGAATATATATTCATTGGAAGCACTGATGCTGCAGCTGAAGCTCCAATCATCTGGCCACCTGATGCTAAGAGCCGACTCATTGGAAATGACCCTGATGCTGGGAAAGGTGACGACAGAAGATGAGAAGATGAGATGGTTGGATGGCATCACCAATTCAATGGACATGAATTTGCGCAAACTCTGGGAGATGGTGAAGGACAGGGAAGCCTGGCATGCTGCAGTCCAAGGGGGTCGCAAAGAGTCGGACATAACTGAGCAAGTGTACAACAACAACATATATGAATACATGATGCCAAATATATATGTATACACATATATGTATACAATATACATGTTAAGTCCATCTTATCCATTTAAGGCCAAGGTATCCTTATTGATTTTCTGTCTGGATGATCTGTCCATTGATGTTAAGGAGGTGTTCAAGTCCTCTACTATTATTGTGTCATTGTCAGTTTCTCCCTTTATGGCTGTTAATAATTATTTTATATATTTAGGCACTCGTGTTGGGTACATACATATTTATAAATGTTAACTCTCCTTCTTGGATTGATCCCTTGATCATTATGCAATTCTCTTCTTCACCTCTTGTGACAGTCTTTGTTTTATCTATTTTGTCCTATTTTGTCTGACAGAAATATTGCTACCCTGGCTTTATTTTCATTTCTATTTGCATGGGATACCGTTTTCCATTCCCTCACTTTCTGTCTGTGTGAATATTTAAATTTGGAGTCTCTTTTATGCATTATCTATTTGGGTCTTGGCTTTGTATCTGTTCAGCCACTCTATGTCTTTTTATTGGATCAATCAGTCCATTTACATTTAAAGCAGTTATCCTATGCGTGTACTGACTGCCATTTTGTTCATTGTTTGGGTTGTTTTTGTAGTTCCCTTTTTCTTCTTTTTGTATCTTTCTGGTGTTCTGATTAATTTTACTGTTATGTTTGAATTCCCTTCTTTTGTGTGTGTGTGTATCACATTACAGACCTTCGGTTTGTGATTATTATGAGCAAACCATATATTTTTTATATATATATATATATATATATATTTAAGTTCCTGATCTCTTTATTTAAAATTCATTTTAGTAACCCTGCATTTTTACTACCTGCCATCCATGTTACTATTTTTGACATCATATTTTATATCCTTCCAAGTATCCCTTAAATACAGATACAGATGATTTTACTGCTTTTTTCTTTTTACCTTCCTACTAGCTTTATACATTTTGATTTAGTGCCTTTACATTTGCTTTTATCAATAAGAGCTTTCCTTTCAAAATTTTATATTTCTAGTTATGGCCCTTTCTCTTTTGCTTAGGGAAGTTGCTTTAACATTTTTTGTAAAGATGGTTTAGTAGTATTGAGTACTTTTATCTTTTATCAGTAAAACTTTTGGTTTCTCCACCAAATTTGAATAAGAGCCTTGTTGAGTAAAGGTTTTTCCCTTGGTTATAGGTCTTTGCCTTCCATCATTCTTAATATATCATCCCTGCAGACTTTCAGCTAAACTGTCAGCTGGTAACCTTAAAAAGTTCCTTTGTATGTAAATTTACTTTTCCCTTCCTGCATTTAAAATTCTTTTTTATCTTTAATTTTTGTGATTTTAATTGTAATGTGTGTTGATGTGACCCTCTTTGAGTTGATACTGCTTGAGACTTTAAGTTTCCTGGACCCGGGTATCTGTTGCCTTTCAGGTTAGTGATGCTTTAGCAATTAATTCTTCAGATATTTTCTCTGTTCTTCCCTCTCTTCTCCTTCTGGAACCTCTTTAATATAAATGTTAGAATGTTAGTATACTTGATGTTTTCTCAGAGGTCTCATACTATCTGCATTTTTTATTTATATTTTTCTTTCTTCTTTTCAGCGATTTCCACTCCTCTATCTTCCAGCTCACTGATCTGTTCCTCCTTATCATCTAATTTACTTTTGATTCCTACTAGTGTATTTCTTATTTCAGTTATTGTATTCCTCACCTATTTTTAGTTCTTTATATTTTCTAATTCTCTGTTTATAACTTCTAACTTCTTGATCTCTTTATCCAATCTTCTCCTGAGGTCTTTGAACCTCTTTACAGTCATAATCTTGAAATCTTTATAGGGCAAATTCCTCATCTCCACTTCATTTAGTTGTTCTGGGGTTTTATGTTATTCCTTTGGAATAGTCCACTGTTCGCTCATTTTGCCTAATTTGCTGTTTTTATATATATATATATTTGATAGATGAGTTATGCTTTCTGACCTTAGAGAAGTGGCCTTTTGTAGGAGACCTGCTATGAAACTCAGCAATGCACTGCTCTCCTTTAACCTAATAGTATGCTCTTGGGGGTGCCCCCAGTATGGGCTGCATGGGTCCTTCTGTGGCAGATTGACTATTACGGGTGGCATGGTAAGTGTGACTGGTCCCTAGTCAGGAAGATTGCCGAGAACTGCCTTGTGCAGAGGCTGCTGGCCTTAGGAAGGCAAGGTCAGGCCACAGGGAGGCTGGCTGCAGGGCCACAGGGGTTTGTGGGACTAGCGCTACCCTACTGGTGTACAGAGCTGTGTTCTGAGTGGGTGGGTGTGGGGTCTGAGGTCACAAACCTGGTGCTAACCTGCTGGCAGGCAAGGCCGGTTCCTGACCAGGCTGGCTACATGCTTTATGCTGCTCTAAAGCTTATGTTGACCAGCAGACATGTGGGGTTAAATCTTGGAGTGGCCAATTCAAGGCCCCAAGGTGTTCTGTTTCATGATTCCTTATTTATACATTTAGTTGTAGAAGTCTTTCTGTACTCTTCTGGTCTTTCTTATCAGTAGTTGTTCTGTAATGGTTGTAATTTTGGTGTTCCATGGGAGGAGGTGAGCTCAGGGTTTTCAAACTGTGCCATCTTGGCCATTCGCCCTCTAAGATTAGTATACTCTTTTAAACGCACTCAATCTCCAAAATAAAACAACTGGTCACTCTTTGTCAGATTTTCAATTAAAAAATATATATAGGCTATAAAATGTATGAGACCTTAAGATAGTGACATTATACCTCTTTTTATCCCAAACAGGTCTTATCAGAGTATCTCATATACTAAGGAGGCTTACCAAATGGACAAACTGATTTAATCATTTTCCTATCTGTGAATTGTTATCAGCATGAATAAAATCTCTGTTCTTCACTTTCTTTGTCCTATGTTCTAAAAATTTAGTAAGTGATCAAAGAGTGTGCTAGGTGATACTATAGTTTGAGTCAGTGCATTTCTACCAAATGCACAAACTCAAATGTAGTCAAATTCAAGCACATGCACTCATAAAAGGGATGAGAGAGTAATAGAGACAGAGATAGAGAATTAAATAGCATGAACAGTTCACTTGTCATTCTACTCACTGAGCATATGCCCCAGAGTGAGCATGAGATGGAAAATGGGATTCTGTCTTTTCCTCTGCTGAGTTCACTTCCCACGCGTCTCTTTTAGTGATCATCTTGCTGCAGCTCTGAGTATTCTAGTTTTTAAAGATGTGTATTGCATATAATACGCTTCCTAAATTCAATGCAATTACTTCATCTGGTGCTCAACCAAAAAAGAAAAATCTATCTGTTCCCAAGCTAGAAAGAAAAATTGGCTGTACTGGACTTATTGAGACACAGTATATCAGTTTCAAACTTGGCATTTTCCTAAGATATTTTCAAGGGCAAGTTTGCCTGTACTCAACTTTTGCTTTACCTGCTGACTCTAAACATTATGCCCACTTAAGATGCCAGTCTACAGCATGGCACTCCATTGTACCCTGAAAACACTTTGACTTTGACATTTAATGCATTTTATGCAAGGTATTCTTTATTCACAACTGATGATTTTTTTAAAATATCTAAATTGCCTGCCATGATTTATAAACACTTTTATAAGCACTATTATAGATAATAAATATAAGGGGGGGTCACAGAAAGGACAAACTTTAGTACAAAGGTCACACACATGCGCCCAGAGGGGTCTTAAAGGGAACAAGTGGAGAATCCTAGACTTCACAGCGTATGAGGTCTGGAGAGGCCTGAAGAGGCAGAACAGGAGGGGCTCTGACCCACTGTTTCAATGCTGGAATGGAGGTTCAGTGTTGCCATTTTTTTTCAAGAGAGACTGAAAGTATGGATTTATATAGGAAAGACATCCAAGGGCTTTTAACAGTAATAGCAAATCCTGTGGGTTAAGGCCATAAGGCCACAACAAACAAGATCTACTTGTCTAACTTAACCCAACGACCATCTATTTGCAATCTTTTCATTATCATACCTTTATCACAAATAAGTGACTTTTTATGTAAAAATATAACCATCTGAGCCCATGCAGTGCTTAATTAACATTCTGTGATTAAATAATGTATAGTTTTCTTTCTATTGGGCAATTATGACATTTTGCTGAATCAGGGAAAATGCAATTTTCAGTTTGCTTGAGAAAAAGTATTTAATACCTCTCAGCATATAAGAATATTTTAGCATGATGCCAAGTTTGTGCCTAGAGTTCTTTCTTTCTTTTGATTAATGAGAAGTGTTTCCAGTTACCTATTTACCTATGAATTAAGGAATAAATTAAATAGTTCCCTACACCTGTAAGACAAGTTGGACTTATTCTTTATAGGATCATCATACTAGATTATCATCATACACACCTGCAAACAAAATGATGGTTTTTCTATCTCAAAGAAAATCTGGTAGCCTCAACATTAGACCTTCCATATGAATCAGGAAATTATTACCATAGGATGCATTTCTAAGAGGGGAGTATTAGGACTCTAACAATATAGTGTTGGCAGAAAATTGTCTGACTCTGGTATACACAGCATCTAAAGCCACAGCTTGGAGGTGGAACCCTTACATTATTATTCCATACCTACCAAACCTATTTGCTCATTTATGTAATTGTTCTTGGAGCACAGAAACCATCAGAGGGGAATAAGTTCAGGAAGGCAAATTATACTTCCTAAGGTTATAAGAGATGTGGTGCTCAATAGAGTGGAATTACTTCTCCAGTAAAATAAGTCAGAGGGCTTCCCAAACTTGTTAAACCTCTAATCATAAATGATGTTTACATTTCCTGTTGGTTTCTAGTTTTACATCCAACATATGGCGAGTAAAAAATATCCAAACCCATTCCAGAAATGAAAGGCAAAATCTGTCTTACAATTTGATGGACCCAAGTAGTTTGGTCCCAGAGATTATAAATCTGCCTCTTATATCAGTCTTTCTGACGAGCATATTTTAAAACTGCATGCAAAATAGTTCAATTAAAACTATTGCTCGTGTAACTATTCTAGTAATGTAAAGGTCTATTACAATATAACTTTGAAAACAAATGAGAGTTTAAATACAGGAAATTTCTCCTATAGATCTAGAATGAGCTCTCATAAATGGAGATGCAGAATGCAGCATTAATCAAGTTGGGGCAGTACAATGGGTGGCAGCAAATATCCATCTCTCACTTCTCTGTCAAACTGTGGAAACTGCCAATTTTTTCTTATAGGAAATATAGGGGTATTGATTGATATTGACTTATTTTGGTATTTAAAATTGTTGTTATTCTGTGTTTGTGTCAGTGTCAAGAGAAGAGTGTACACTTTCATGACCAGCAACAGGGAACATTCCCCTTCCCCAGCATTTAGGAGCAGCCATCTCTAACAAAGAAATGCTTAATTACAGCCCTATGTCACACCTATTTTAATTTTTAATTTTTTTTCAAATGATTATTTATAGTTCACACACAAGAGCTGTTTGAACAAACGCCTGCATTTTAATTTCACAAGTTCAGAGTTCTATGGTATATTTTTTTTTCAAATCTTCAGAGATACCCAGTGCTGGTGGGTTTCAAAGATACAAACTAATCTGCACAGTTGGGGTGCTATATGTCATCCAAAGATCATGAAATTAATGAGGTCAACTTTAAAGGAGCCAAATTTTCTTGAACTGGTTTGATTTGAGCAAAGGGACTCGTTTTCATGTAGTCTTAAAACATTTTTATTAGAGCTATTTAATTTTATGACATTGGTCCAAAGAGTTTGCTAAAAGTCAGGGGAAATCTCCCATATTTCTTCTCTCCCTTTCTCTCTCTTGGCTATCCATTTATCTGCCTGTCTCTCTCTCTCTCTTACTCTCCTATTCTCCCTATATTGAAATAGATTCTGATTTATTTATTTACCTACAGTCCCTTTTCACTTACAGTACTCAGATTTAAAGGGCATTTAAAGATTTAAGATGAGTTTTGAATCTTAAAATCATGAACACCACTGTAAACTTTGAGTACATCTCTACATGTTCATCTGTTGCTGAAAGTTATTTTAGAAGTTCCTACTAAGTGGGTATAAAAATTTCACCTCTTTCAATGTTAAACAAAATAACTATTATTTCTAACAGGTATCATAAGACATGGGCCTCCCTGGTGTCTCAGCATTAAAGAATCCGCCTGCAATGCAGGAGACATGGGTTCGATCCCTGGGTCAGGAAGATCCCCTGGAGGAGGGCATGGCAACTATGCCATTATTCTTTGCTGGAGAAGCCCATGGAGACAGGAGCCTGGCAGGCTGTGGTCCATAGGATTGCAAAGGGTCAAACACGACTGAAGCAACTGAGCATAGCACAGCACACAACACATCATAAGACATGGGTTTTAAATTCATTTCCATAAATTGGAAGAGGAAAATTCTTCAGTTCTCTTGTTATTAATGCTGAGCTAGTCTCTCATGGAGCTCTAATGAAATGACTAATAAGAAAGTCATTTGGAATAATGATAATAAAAATACACCATCATAAGCATGGCCTTTCAGTTGCCCAAACTCCTTGACCGCTGTTATTCTACTGGTAAATCAATCAAAAGTGTCTAAGTGCCTCCTACGGTTGTGGGCACTGGGAAATAAAATACGCAACATTGTCCTTACCCTGAACTAATTTAAAATCTCATTGGCAAAATATAATACATACAAATACATACACACACACACACATACACTCAAGCTTGTGAAAAATCACATATGTGTGCTTAAAAATCATAATTAGTATATTGTATTGTGTGGGACTGACACCGTGTGTTATATAAGGGAGATAAAATTTTTAGCTGAGTAATTGGAGACGAATTCACAGGAGGTAGTGTATGACTGGCTTTGA
This sequence comes from Muntiacus reevesi, assembly GCF_963930625.1. Classification (NCBI taxonomy): domain Eukaryota; kingdom Metazoa; phylum Chordata; class Mammalia; order Artiodactyla; family Cervidae; genus Muntiacus; species Muntiacus reevesi. Next base: position 98,384,081 of record NC_089249.1, on the reverse strand, counting down.
TGTTTGGCTAGAATTTCATTAAGTATGGAGCAGCATGTGCATGTGTACTCTGGATTTGGTGGGAGAGAGGGGGCAGTTTCCTCCAGAAAGAGGAACCAAAGGTACTAGACTGTACTATCCACTTTAAGAGGGCAATGAGGATGTAGCCTGGATGATCCAGGGTGCACTGAAATGTGGATTTTTAGTTATTAATTAATTTAAAATGTTAAAAGACTTTTGAGTGAGAGAATATTAGGTACAAAGTATAATTCTTTGATGTTCAATTCCCACAGTATTATAAAGAATATATTAAAGGAATAGGGGTCAAATTTGACTTGCAATACATTAAATACAAGATGATTAGAACCTGGATCAGAATGGTAGCAATATAAACAGGAAGAAAAAGTCTAAGACAGGCATTTTATTTCAAAGACACTCATGTCCCTTGAGTCAGTGATGCCATCTAACCATTTTATCCTCTGCCGCCCCTATCTACTTTTGTCTTCAATCTTTCCCATCATCAGGGTCTTATAATAGCCATATAGGAGGTTGAAGGAATAAATAAAGACCTCATGACTGAAAGGCTTAACACCAGAGAGAATACTCTAACACTTCTTAATTTACTTTAAAAAGTGTATTTTTTAACAAATATTTTTAATGGTATACTATTTGTCACACACTGTGCAAGTCCATGGTCGTTCAACGAGGTTTGCAAGCTTCAGAGGAAGATAGATAAATAGATAGATATGAAATATCCAACACATATCTATTAATTATAAGTATTTATAGAAAAAAAAACATTCTAAATGTATGGACATATATGCATATTGTTGTTGTTTTTCAGTCAGTAAGTCTTGTCCAACTCTTTGAGACCCCAAGAACTATAGCCCTACATGCTCCTCTGTCTATGGGATTCTCTAGGCAAGAATACTGGAGTGGGCTGCCACTTCCTTCTCCAGGAGATCTTCCCAGACCAGAGATAGAATCCACATCTCCTGCACTGGCAGTGGAATCTTTATCACTGAGCCATCAAGGAAGCTCCACATATGCATATTACATATGTATATTATACTATACATAAAATACACATGCATGCAATTTAAATATGTATTTTTTTGTTTTTGTTGTTGTTCAGTCACTAGTTGTGTCTGACTCTTTGTGACCCCAGGGACTACAGCACCGCAGGCAACACCCTCCTTCACTATCTCCCAGAGCTTGCTCAGATTCATGTTCCTTGAGTCAGTGATTATATCTAACCATCTTATCCTCTCTCACCCCTTTCTATTTTTGTTTTCAATCTTTCCCATCATCAGGGTCTTTTTCAATGAGTTGATTCATCCCATCAGGTGGCTAAAGTATTAGAGTTTCAACAATAGTCCTTGCAATGAATATTCAGGATTGATTTCCTTTAGGAATGACTGGTTTGATCTCACTGCAGTTCACGGGACTCTCAAGAGTCTTCTCCAGCACCACAGTTCAAAAGTATCAATTCCTCAGCTCAGCTGTCATTATGGTTCAACTCTCACCTCTGTACACAGCTATTGGGAAAACCACAGCATAGACTATACAGACCTTTGTTGGCAAAGTAATGTCTCTCTGCTGTCTAGGTTTGTCACAGCTTTTCTTCCAAGGAGCAAGCATCTTTTAATTTCATGGCTGAAGTCACCATCCATAGTGATTTTGGAGCCCAAGAAAATAAAATATGTCACTGTTTCCACTTTTTCCCCTTCTATTTGCCAAGAATTGATGGGACAGAATGCCATGATCTTAGTTTATCGAATGTCAAGTTTCAAGCCAGCTTTTCCACTTTCCTCTTTCACTCACATCAAGGGGCTTTTTAGTTCCTCTTCATTTTCTGCCATCACAGTATTATTATCTGCATATCTGAGGTTGTTGATATTTCCCCCAGCAATCTTGATTTAGGTTGTAATTCATCCAGCCTGGCATTTTGCATTATGTACTCAGGATAGAAATTAAATAAGCAGGGTGACAATATACAGCCTTGTCATACTCCTTTCCCAATTTTGAATCAGTCAGTTTTTCCATGTGTGGTTCTAACTGTTGCCTCTTGAACCACATACAGGTTTCTCAGGAGACAAATAAGGTGGTGTGCTATTCCCATCTCTTCAAGAACTTTCCACAGTCCGCTATGATCCATGCAGTAAAAGGCTCTAAGGTAGTCAATGAAACAGCAGTCGATGATTTTAAGGAATTCCCTTGCTTCCTCTATGACACAATGAATGTTGGCAATTTGACCTCTGGTTCCTCTGTCTTTTCTAAGCCCAGCCTGTACACCTTGAAGCTCTCGGTTCACATACTGCTAAAGCCTAGCTTGAAGGATTTTGAGAATAACCTTGATAGCATGTGAAATGAGTGCAACTGTAATATGGTAGTTTCAACAGTCTTTGTCATTGTCCTTTTTTGGTATTGTAATGAAGACTGGCATTTTTCAGGTCCTGTGGACACTTATGAGTTTTCCAAGTTTGCTGACCTATTGAGTGAAGCAGCCTAAGAGCATCAGTTCTTAGAATTTTAAATAGGTCAGCTGGAATTCCATCACCACTAGTTTTGTTTGTAGTAATGCTTCCCTGGTGGCTCAGTAGGTAAAGAATTTGTCTGCAATTTGGGAGATGTAGGTTCAATCCCTGAGTTGGGAAGATCCCCTGGAGTAGGGCATGGCAATCCACTCCGTATTCTTGCCTGGAGAATCCCCATGGATAGAGGAGCCTAGTGAGCTGCAGTCCATGGGGTTGCAAAGAGTTGGACACAACAGAGCGACTGAACACAAGCACAATAATGCTTCCTAAGGCCAATATGACTTCACACTCCAAGACGTCTAGCCTTAAGTGAGTGACAACACCATCGTGGTTATCAGGGTCATCGAGAACTTCTTACATAGTTATCTGTGTACTCTTTCCACATCTTAATCTCTTCTGCTCTGTTAGGTCCTTACTGTTTCTGTCCTTTATCGTGCCCATCCTTGTCTGAAATATTCCCTTGATATCTCCAATTTTCTTTAAAAGATTTCTAGCTTTTCCCATTCTATTGTTCCTCTCTATTTCTTTGCATTGTTCATTTAAGAAGATCTCCTTATCTCTCCTTGCTATTCTCTGGAAGTCTGCATTTAGTTGGGTATATCTTTCCCATCCTTCCTTGACTTTTGTTTCTCTTCTTTGCTCAGCTATTTGTAAAGCTTCTTTGGACAACCATTTTGCCTTCTTGCATTACCTTTTTTGAGATGGTTTTGTTTACTGCCTCCTATACGATGTTACAAACATCTGTTCATAGATTTTCAGGCATTCTGCCTACCAGATCTAGTCCCTTGAATCTATTCGTAACCCCCACTGGGTTTGAGTTAGGTCATACCTGAATGGCCTAGTGGTTTTCCCTATTTTCTTAAATTTAAGCCTGAGTTTTGTGATAAGGAGCTCATGATCTGAGCCACAGCCAGGTCCAGGTCTTCTTTTTACCGATTGCATAGAGCTTCTCTATCTTTGGATGCAAAGAACATAATCAGTCTTATTTTGGTACTGACCATCTGGTGATACCCATGTTTAGAGTCATCTCTTGGGTTGTTGGAAAAGGGTGTTTGCTATGACTAGTGTATTCTCTTGACAAAACTCTGTTAGCCTTTGCCCTACTTCATTTTTTACTCCAAGGTCAAACTTGCTGGTTATTCTGGGTATCTCTTGACTTAATAGTTTTGCATTCCAATCCCCTATTATGGAAAGGGTTTCTTTCTTTGGTGTTAGTTCTAGAAGGTGTTGTAGGTCTTCATAGACATGGTCAATTTGAGCTTCTTTGGCATCAGTGTTTGGGGCATAGATTTGGATTACTGTGATATTGAATGGTTTGCCTTGGAAACAAACCAAGATCATTTTGTCATTTTTGAGACTGCACCCAAATACTACTCTTTGACTATGAGAGGGTCCCCATTTCTTCTAAGGGACTCTGGCCCACAGAAGTAGATACAATGGTCATCTGAATCAAATCCATCCATTCCCATCCATTGTAGTTTACTGATTCCTCAGATGTTGAAGTTCAATCTTGCCATCTGCTTGACTCTGCCCAATTTACCTTGATTCTTGGACCTAACATTCCAGGTTCCTATGCAGTATTGTTCTTTAGAGTGTCAGACTTTAATTTCACCAGTAGACACACCCACAACCTAGCATCATCCCTACTTTGGCCCAGCTGCTTCATTCTTTCTGGAGCTATTAGTAATTGCCCTCCAATCTTCCCCAGTAGCATATTAGACACCTTCCAACCTGGGGCGGCGGGGGGGGGGCGGATGCACATCTCCCAGTGTCAAGTCTTTTTGCATTTTCATACTGTCCATGGTGTCCTCCAAGAAAGAACACTTCAGCGGGCTGCCATTTCTGCCTCTAGTGGACCATTTTTTGTCAAAACTCCCCACTATGACCCATCTATCTTGGCTAGCCCTTCAGGGCATGGCTCATAGCTTCACTGAATTATGCAAGCCCCTTCACCATGGTAAGGCTACAGTCTATGATGATGGAAAATATGTATTTTATTATACATATAATCTTATTAATATTTATACATGCATACCCACACTTATGAGATGAAGACTGATGTTAATCAAATAAATGATGTATTAAGTATAGTCAAATGACAAATATATAATTTTGAACTCTGATAGGGCTTATAAAAGAAATGGAGGAAGCTATGCATGCATGCAACAAGAAGACCTGTATGAGTTGGGATGGTTTGAGGAAGTTTCTCTGAGGAAGTGATTTTAACTAGGCAAATGATAAAAGAGTATTCCTAAGAACAAGAATAGTGTGGGTCCTGCTTGGGAAGGGGAAATTATTAGTCCATTTCCAAACAAATTGAATTTGATGCTTCTTTGAGACATTCAATTGGGAATGTTGAATCATTACATAGAAGTACAGGTCTGACACTCAGAAGAACAGTCTAGGCTGCAGATCTAAATGTGAAAGTCCCTAGCAAAGAGATGAGTCATAGATATGGATTAAAAACCACTAGGAAGAAAGTTTACAGTAAGGGGCTTACAGGACTTAGAGCAAGCCGGGAAATCTGCAATGTTCAGAAGGCAAGCAAAGGAGGATATACCTGCCCAGGAGACTAAGAAGTTGATGGTTGGGGGGTGGAGGGAATGTGGAGGATATAGTGTGAGAGAATTAAGAGAGGGATTGTTTCCTGCTGGAAGTGGTTAACATCTTTGAAAACTGCTTTGTGGACAAAGAAGTTGAAGCCTAAAAAAAACCTCCTATTGGATTTAATTACATGAAGGGCATTGTTGGCCTTGATGAAAGTAGTTTGAGGGGGAGGAGAAGGAACAAAAGTCAATTATTGTTGGATAGGAACTGAGTGGGAGGTGAGAAACTAGACAACTAGGTTTGAAACATTTGGCAGTTAACAGACTTAATAAAATCAACTTTTTGAAAGGAAGAATAAGGTTTCGTTTTTCTTGTTACTTTAATGTGTGTGTCTGTATATTTGTATGTTGTTAGTTTTTAAGGAAATAACAAGTCAGTTTTAACCAACTTGAATTTGGGAGGATGGCAGAAACTTTAAAGTTTCAAACATCTTTAGAGGAACACCAAGGTTCAAGAAAGAAGACAGAGCTGGAAAAATGAATTAGGTCATCATCTCAAGACGAGTCATAGCTCCAGGAAGGCTTTAGTGAGAAGAGAAAAGCATAGAGAAAAACTAAGAACTCAGAGCCAGTCTTAGTGAAATTCTCCATTGAGGAAAAGAAGCTAGAAGTGAATCTGGAGTCTAGAAATGAAGAAATGGAAAAGCAGTCCAAGGAAGAGACAGAACAATAAGGTTGAAACCAAATGAGGGATAAAGTTTTAAAAGAACAAAGACTTCCAAAATATGTAGAAACTCTTAATTGCGCCATTTGTAATTACTAACACTTAAGAACTGATTATTCAAGCCAATTTTTTTTTTAATTTGAATGTCTTTAAAATATGATGACACAGCCCCCTGCTTTTTTTATCCAGTGTGGGTTTTTAAAAACAAAAATTATGATAAAAGTAAAAAGTCAAGTAGTGATGAGAGGATAAATAGAAAATAAAATATTATTCTGAATCTCCCAACCAAAAAGAATCATCATTACCTTTAGGTAAGATTAATTTCTGGCATCTCAATGTTCTTACATAGATGGAAGATAGTAAATAAGGATATATGGAATTAGAGCTAGATGCTGGAGAACTTGTTATCTAAAGAGACCTATCTGGTTAGATTCTTAGGCAGCTAGATATAGATACTTATAAGTGCTCTAAGTAATAATTTTGGAAGAATGGAATCACATCATATGAACTGTTTTAATACAAATATAAAATTATTTTCATTTGAATTTAAGAAAAAGAAACAAGTGGGAATAAAATGCTAGAATTTACCTAATTGTTTCTTCTATGGAGAGGTATTAGTTCCTAAAAGAACTTGATTATCTTAATATAGAAAAATGCTTTAAAATTTGTAATATTCATATTTTAACTACAAATTTCAAATTTACACAAATCTATTGACTTTCCTTCATGATAGATGAATAAATCAGTGTTAGACATTTTCCATCTCCTTTTTTATATGTTCCATGATTCTTATTTTCCTCCTTGCCTACTTGATAGCATTTAAATTCTGCCCTTTAGTTCTCTACTACTCTCTAGGCATAATTTTATATCTTAATCAATTCAGAACTTAAATTCTCTTTCTTTTGACATGTTTCTCTATTTTTCAGTTTCATCTTGATTCATCTTCTGGCCAGCAAGATCCAGGCAGCAGTTTGGGGCCTTATTTATTTATTTATTTAAACAATGTTTCCTTTGTTGCATTCCCTAACTTCTTCTGAGTATAAAGTGGTCTGCTAATTGCCTATCATACTAAGAGGTCAACTAGACTGAGTATAAAATCTTGGACCACACCATCTTTTTCTCAAAAGTTTTAAAGCATATGTATTGTCTTCTGGTCTTTGGTTCTCTTTAAAATAAGCTTGAGAATAGTCTGATATTTAATCTGTTTTCTCCCATGTTGTTTATATGATTATTTCCTTGATACTGATATTTAGCAATTTCACCAAATTTGTATCATCTTCTCTAAAGACACAAAATACCCTTTTTAGCTGTAAATTAAAGTATTTTTTCAGGACCCTTTCTTATATTAGAATGCTTTTTTCCTTTCTGATCTCTTCTTCAAGAACACAAAGTATGCATCAGTAAGATATCTTCTGCATTCTCTATATCTTCTTCATTACTATTTTTGTATCTTTGTTATTTCACATTTAATTTTGTGTTTTTCCCCATTATACCCACTATATCTTTGTGCTTTAAGTTACTTCTATTATATTTTAAATTGCTTCATAATATGGCTTTGCTTCCAGTGTGTTATATTTGTTTCTTACATTTCTTTTCGGAGGACTAGCAGCTGGCCACTGTGACCCTATGGACTGTAGCCTGCCAGGTTCTTCTGACCATGGGATTCCCCAGGCAAGAATACTGGAATGGGTTGCCATGCCCTCCTCCAGGGGATCTTCACAACCCAGGGATTGAGCCCACATCTCATGTCTCCTGCACTGGCAGGCAGGTTCTTCACCACCACTTATATATAGTGTTGTACATATATATATGACACTTCTTTGAGAATAGGAGAAGTTATTTATTTAAATTTGTCCTGTGTATTTTTAGGTAAGGATGTTTACTTTGCTACCATTTGCTTATATCCATTTCCACCTTTTTTCCTCACAGTTTATGTGTTGGTTTATAAGTTTTACTCAAATTTGAATGAGGCTAGCTGCCTGCTGAATATTCATGTATAGGAGGGTTGGGGAGAAGGTGCTATAGGATAGGTACGTCCAGAGTCTAAATGGAAATGTGTGCTCTCAAACACTCTCATTTCAATTCAGTTATTTCCCTTTTCCTAAGGGCATGACTCCCCTCCGTGTGCAAGTAGTGATCGTGACTCACAGAAAATCCTTTTATGTCAAGTGTTCCCCGAGCAGCTGCCTCCGCTCCCTACGTCACCTCTGGCACTCACTCTTGCAGAGAACTCTAGGCTGCGGTCAATAGCAATAGGGAGTGTCTGTTTAGTTTCTCCTTCGGTGCCACCTCCTGCCATTCTGTGCTATTAAACAAACTCTACAGGGAGGTTCTGTGCTTTTCTGCAGTCACTACACCCCCTGGATCTTGTCATCTTGAATCAAACAATCATCAGCTATGCCCTTTTGGAGTGTAACTTTTACTTTTGGAAAAAATCGATATCCATCAATGTTCAAGAAGACATGCATTGGCTCTCTCCCTGTTTAGAACCAGATTTCACATCATTTGCTGGGTGTGTAAACAGTTAGTAACTGGAGATTACAGTCATCTTTTTTATTTCATTTTAACCAGTTTTTTTCTTTTTAAAATTTCTAGTCATTGTTTTTCACGGATTTAAGAAAGGAAAAGAATAGCAACCCTGTTATCTTAAACTGAAGTTCATGTGCATTAATTTTAAAATCCTGGGACTATGCAGCTCTTTAATAGTTGTGCAAAGAGAGGATATACTATTGTGATTCCTCAAAGAGTTTAACGGGTTGCAAAAAATTGCAATTGCAGGAAAGGAAACTCTTCATTTTGAAATTGGGATCTTTAGGGTATGTAGAAAAAATAAAGAAAAAGATTGGTCTAAATGTAGAGGTAAAAGTTATTCTGGCATCATTAAATGTAAGAGAATTTCAGATGGATTATTTCTAACATGATACCTGTGAACCTTTATAGACGTGGACCCTCTCACCTACTTGATTTTAAGTGCTGGTCCTAACACTACCTATTTCATGTTACAAGGAGGAAAAAAAGAAGTTTCTGCCTGAAAGATGTTATCCTTTACAATGCATTTTCTCCCCCAACCTGACCCTGTGGTGAAGTCAAAATGACAAATTTGTGACATCATAATAATTTTTTTTCTCCAGGAACAAACTGTGAAGCCATTAACACAGGATGGTGACTTCACTGCAGGATCAAACAGAGCAGCTGGCTAGAGAGGAAAAAGGGAGCGTTCTTTTTCAAACACACATATATCTTCAATAACAACCAGGGAAATTCAGAAAATTACTGTCAAAGTAAATTGCATTTTGTATAAATGCCGTCTCCTTTCAAGTCTGCCCCAGCATGCTCATGCCTCTTTATTTAGTGGAGTTGCCCTTTTCTCCTTAGAGACCTTTAACAAAATCTCCTTTTATATTTCATGTATCATTAAAATGACTTAAATAAGTTGGAATGGGATACGCCTGACATTTATTTTTAATTATTTACATAAATAAAGAGGTGTTCTTATTTTATACCTACTGCAGCTCTGAAAATACATTTTACTAAGTGGATTTAATGCTCATGTGAGTATAAAGCACTCAACAGGCAATACCTATTCAGTTTTTTGTTCACTAGGCCCAAAGTGTGGGTTTTGATCCAAAAGAAGTCCCACCAGGTGATCGTGTTACTTCAGATCACTGTTTTATCTCTATTTGTATCTGTGAATGATGAGAGTGAAAGATAAAGTCTCTTCACTTGAGAGATAAGGTTAATATATATGAAAAATTAAACACACTGCAAGGAAGTATGAATAATACTAAATTAGCAATACAGACCTCACATGTCAAGCATTCAGAGGAGAATGCAATGATTGTGAAAGCCATGGGAACTTGGAGTCTAGGCTCTGGAGCTGGACCACTCAAGCATCAAATCTCAACGCTCCAGTTTAACTGCTATGTGACTTCACTTCTCAGAGCTGCCAGGTCCTTAGTCATAAAATAGGAGAAAATGATACCAACCTCACAGGGCAAGGCAAGGTATACGGGAAAGGTAAAGGGTAACCTATGGAAAGCACATAGCAAAGTGCAAGGCATAGTGAAAGTCTTCAGTGAATGCAAAATGAGCGGCAGTTTTCAGATGGGATTAACAAAAGAAGTCAGGCTTTAGAATTTGAAGTAAAACGAGATTTATAAGGCAGAAGTAAGAAATAGATTAGCCAACCTGAAATTTGGGAGTCACAGAAAAGAGTAAAAAAAGATGGGTTTAAAGAAGCACATTGGTGTCAAATGGTAGAAAATATTTAATTCAGGCTACATTTAGGGTGAAATCTTTATTATTCATTCAATAATTTTATTGAAAACATTATTTGCCAGTCATATAATAACTGAGGATATACTAATACATAAAATGGATAAATTCCTATCTTCATGGAGCTTACACTGAGCAAAGGAAAGATATTGATGGCTGTGAACAAGGTTGTAATGTGATACAACTTATATTTTAGAAATATTGATTAGATGGTCATAATCAGAAGAAATGAGAGCATGTTGGAACTAAACTTTTCTCCTGTAATGCTATTGCAATGACTCAAAATGATAGGAAAAGAATCAGAATTAGACCAGAGGCAGTGAGAATGGAAAGATTTGGCAAAGATTCCAAAGAAAAAATCTCACAAGAATTAGAAACTCAATGAATGTGAAAACACAGAGAAGTTCAAACAAGATCCTATTCTTATCTTACATGCATTCAAACATTCATGTGAAAATTCAGCAGATAAATTCCATGGGAGATTTGTGACTTTGTCTTCTCTGTTTTCTTAGCAATGACAGTTGGAGATATGAATGGATAAAATCTTTGAAGGAGATGTAAAGAGATCAGAGAAAAGTTAGAGAAAACTATCAAATCTTTAGATCTTCTACAAAGGGAAGAAAATGAATCAGAATATGAAACAGAAAAGAAGTAAAAATACAAACCTAATGCCGGAGGAACAGTGTTGTGATAAAGGAAGTAGTCAAATGCCTTCAGTGTACCAAACCATCAAGAAAACTGAGGACCAAGAAAGTATTGCTGAAGTGCAAATGAAGGGTCATCTGAAGCCATTTCAACAAGCAATCTCCTTGGGGTGGTAAAAGAAATCATTAGTTGGTAGGAAACGGAGGCAATAATTAGACCCCACACATTCAATAAGTTTGGCATTAAAAGACAAAAAGAAGGTGAAGTGTCTCTAGTATCAAGCAGGTGAGTTAGTCACGCCCCCTTTCCACTCCAGATGTTAACAATAATTCCAAATAGTCATTTCAGAAGTGCCTGCTTTTGATTACTAGGAAAACTGAATTAACAGGCGTTAAGTGGCTGAATGCCAGTTCACCAACACTTCAGGAGAAGAATGCATTTAGATGATTCCAAGTAATTGCATTATCTTTGCAGTCACAGCAGGTAATCAATGTTTTAAATATTACACAAAATTCTGAAGCCCTGAAGCCCTTAGATAGGAACTCTAAGACAAAGAGTCAGAGAACTTCTGCCTGCTCTGTGCTGAAATGCTCCCATCTGTACAGAGCTCTAACAGACTGTCTCCCCAATCATGTACAAATTTACGGATGAGCTCCTTTATTGCCAGACATCTTTTCTTCTTGAAGATGACAGAAACCTATAGCTGTCAATCGCTAATAAACATAGTTTCCTTGCATTACAATCCACACTACAACGTGTTTTCCTTGTAAAATCCCAAGGGTAAAAAAAAAAAAAAGATATATATCCACATCCAGCTGCAGTAAAGCTGTCAAACATCTAAGCTGATTTGTCTCTCTATCTCATGTCTGAATTAGCACATAGTGCTGGGGCATTTATATCTGCCAAGGTGAAGCCAGAAAAACATGCCACCCTTATCTTTTTCAACCCACATTATCACAACACAGGCACAAGCAGGCTGGTTTCTTCAAATTTGCGTTTTTTGATTAGACACTACCTATATCATCACCTCTTCTGAAAAGCCCTTCACTCAGCACTAATGATGGAGGATTAGAGATACTGAGAGATGATCCATCCATCAAGTCTCTGAATACTCATAATGACAGACATTTTTTAAGGTATCAAGATTTATGTACATTCTGGGTCTCACGGAGAAAGACAAGCTGACTTTTCCTATTTTTAGAATTTTGTATTGTAACAACAAAAATACCTTAGAGTGCTTGTCTTTGCACACTCTAATTTCTTCTCATATTATTAGCTATGAATTCCTTCTAACTTATAGAAGGAACAAATTTCCATTTTACCAAATAATCAATTAGTCGCAGATTCAAACTTGTTATACTGGAGCCAAAGGGAAATCACTGCCCACACTGGCTGTGAGTGTGTCCTCTGCCACTCAGTCATGTGTGACTCTTCGTAACCCCATGGACAGTCACCCTCAAGGCTCCTCCATCCATGGAATTTTCCAGGCAAGAATACTGGAGTAGGTTGCCATTTCCCATTCCAGGGATCTTCCCAACCCAGAGATCAAATCCTTGTCTCTTATGTCTCTAGTATTGGTAGGTGGATTCTTTATCACCACGCCACCCGGGGAGCCTGCCCACACTGGTTGCTGGCCTTTTAAAAAAGGAATAGAACCCATCACAAGTGTCCATATTGCCACGAATATTTTAATGGGAAATAGTAGAAATGTATCTATGACATTTTTCAAGGAAAATACTAAATAGTTCAAAGTTAATTTTGAAAAATTAAATTTCATATGTTACCCTGTAGACAACATATGAAAGAAAAGCAAAACACATCAGAGACATGGCTATTCCTTCAAGGAGCTTACAGTTTTAAGAAAAGGAAAACTTGCATATGTGAGGCACCTAGATAATGACAAAACAATACATAATGATAATTTGATGTTTTAAGTTTCCTTGTTTAGGGGAAATGAAACACCTGAATATCTACAACATCATGGGAAGAAATTATTTTTGAGTCCCAATTGAGGCGGTAATAGGCATGAATATCTTAGAGATGTTTCGGATGTGGTAGAGACAGAATTCTTTCTAGAAATTAATGATGCATTATGATAATAATGTGAGTGCTTTGTGGAATTGGGCCCATTTTAGAAATGGGGACACAGAAAGAATCATCAGGAAGAAATTCTGGATAGAGAGACAATATGACAAAGACTCTAGAAGACAGCACTTTAGAAATGACTTGATAAAGATACTGAAAAGTTTTGAGAGAATATGCCACTTCAGAAGGCTTTTCTGATTTCTTTCAACAGAATCTTTCTTCCTAATCTTCGCTACACATTAGAATCACTTGTGGAGATTTAAATACTATCAATGTCTCAGGTACAGCTATCGGTACTTTTTATTTTCCAGGTGTTCATCACCTGCAGCCAAAGTGGACTACACTGTTTACTATTGAACACATGAGACAGGGATAACAAGAAGTACTTACTGTATCCATTTATATGAGAAAAACAAAGTTGAAAAGCCAAAATGACCTAAGTTAAAATAAGGCTGTATAGCTATATCATAACAGATGCTGACAGGGAACCTACCTCTGAGCTTTTAGAAGAGGCTTATGCTGCTTTTTGACATTAGAAACTTCTTGAGTATCAGACAACTTGTGAAAATGGTCTTTGAGGTAGATGAATTTATTCATGTGGGCATGCTGAGCAAAGGTACCTGGGAACAGGAGCATAAGGTAGAAACCTTCTATAACATTCTGGGGATGCAGGGATGCTTGCAAATCTATACAAGCATGGTTAACTCATAAGCGAGCACATATATGATTTCATGGTAACATCTCCAAATTTGGAGCATTAAGGAAAAACATAAAAAGCCCACAATTACAGTCTTTTTATAAGTCTTCAGACTTCTTCTAATTAATGGTCAGCTTCAACTTGGTGGTGATGACTGACTATACAAATCAAATCTGAAATCACTACCATAGGTCAATGGGTTGTAATTAAATTTGAAACATCTCTGGCCCATGATGAAAATGCAATACCTTCTGGTTGATTAGATACCTGGAAATATCTGTTAAATAAAAATTCTGTCTCATAAATCATTAGGAAAAGAATGAGTCATACTTACATGCATAAATATTGCTTAATCTCAACACAGAACTCTGTGCATTATTAATTAATAACATGTGTTGCTCATAAACTACTTTTAATGCTTGTTATCAAGTATAATAGTTGACCTTGAATAGATCTCTCCTTTACAAAGCTTTAAAAATGATGTGCTCTGAATGTAAATTAATTTAACAGGTAAGGGGGCTGTATTTGTATGTGTGCATTCTGAAAAACACAGATTTATAGTTTCATGAGGAAATACTTTATTCTGGTAGAGACTAAATTTGTTTAATATGAAAATTCCATACTTGGTCAGATATTTAATCTGTTCAGCTCAGAATCCAGTCCCTGATTAAAAAAAATATATATATCAAATAAATGTATTATGAAAGAGATATCATTGACCAAGACCTTGCTATTCACTTGAAATCATCCATAGCTTCTTTTAGAAAATTATTATGGATCTATGAGCTATGATTTAAAATCTAAGATTTGAAACACATAATTTTATTTGCTGGTGTGCAGCTATTTTTTATTATTATTTTGAATATGTGTAAATCTTCTAGGGAAATGAGTTTCATTATTTCACCATAAGCTTGCTACCTGCTGTGTCAAGCAGTACTTCCATTTATTTGAAATGTTTGAAATGTTACGAGTGCTAATAGTTAATCACTTGATGTATAAGGACAGATACCCAATTGAAACACCCACAGTAAAGCAAGTTCAGAAAAAGATATTATGCAAAACAAACAAGAATTACAACTTTCTAGAACCTTAAAGGAATTAGATATTCTGAACAGCTGAGTTTTCCAGATAGCGAAAATGTACTTCTTTAAGAAATAAATAAACAAAAATAAACTTTTTAAGAGTTGTAAATGTAATACCTGCAGGAGTCACGCAGGTAGAGCATGCCTAAAGGAGATGGCAGCTATTAAGCTCCAATTATTTGTTTGCTCTGCTTGTTTTTATGCCAATAGGATTTGTGGAACTTGAGGTGTATACAATAAAATGCATATATCATAATTACATAGTTCAACATTAGCAAATGTGTATAATCTAACAATGTTCAAAATAAATAATATTTCCATCAGCCCATAAATTTTTCTTTCAGTTAATTTCTCTGCCACTCTCCCCAAATACAATCTCTACTCTAATTTCTAGCATCATAAGCTAATGTTTTTTATTATTTAATGACATTATATCTGGGATCACATAGGATATGCTTTTTATGCCTGACTTTTTTTGCTCCATGTAATGTATTTGAGATCCATCCATGTGGCTACACATCAGTAATTTGTTTTTATTTTTATAATTGTTGAGTAGATTCCATTGTATACCACAATTTGTTACTACATCCTGTTGATGGGCATTTGAGTTGTTTCCAGATTAAAGGTATTACAGTTAAAGTTGCTATGACCGTTACTAAATAAACCTTTTTCTGGGCACATATACTTAATGCTTTTGGTTCAATTAGGAGTGGAATTTCTGGACCACATTTTAGATTTATGATTAACTTTATAATAACATTTCAGTTTTCTAAAGTGGAGGCCATACTATTAATCCCATTGGCAATCCAATTATGAGTGTTGCCATAGAGTTGATGGTTGAAAAGTGAGACTGTGGGTTCAGTATCACCACATTTTTTAATTCTTCCAAGAAATTGAGAGATTCTGATTTTAAGTGCAAGTTTCTGATTTTTAAATATTGTCAGGTAATTCAGTTGTTTCAAATAAATTTACATACCAAAATATTCAACAGCCAGATTGTTCCTGCACTACACCAATTTGACATTTCTGATATATTGCATACTTCTTTATATTCTTAAATAGAGTAACCTAAACAGATCCAATTATTTCTTGATGACTTAGACTATTTATAAATATCAATTATTGTTCTATATTATTATAATCTTGGATTTCACCAGAATCTATGGAGATACAAATTTTGTCTCAATACAAAGTAGCCCCCAAAGGTCTAAGATTTGTTCTTCTACATCACTTCTGTTTTTTGTAATTTTTCTATCTTCAGTGTTGTCATCAAGCCATTTGCTAAATTCTTGATGATATAGATATAATTATTCTTCCTATTCCTAATTTATTGCTTCCTAGTCTCCTTAGCAGGAATCTAGACAATGACTTTTTCTTAAAGAACTATATATTGAAATAAGGACAAATAGACTTTGAGTAAAGGTCTGAAAGACAATTCTGTAAGTAAAGTGTGAGAATTGGGGACATAGATTTTGTGACATCAATTTTTTTGCTTAGAGTGGCCTGTTTATTTCCTGGTGCTAAGCCATCTTCCAGAGAGAGGAGTTTGCCAAATTGCTGAATTTGTAGATAGCTAAAGTATAAGTCTCATATCAATAATGGATTTCATCCAAGGACAAAGACACAAATAGAGACTAATAGATAGAAGAATAAGATGTTCTCATAATATAAGTTTCTTCAGGAGAAAAAGTATCTCCATCCACTTACAACATCATTATACAACAGAATAGGTGGCTCAGACAGTAAAAAATCCACCTGCAATGCGGGAGACGTGGCTTCGATCCCTGGGTTGGGAAGATGCCCTAGAGGAGGGCATGGCAACCCACTCCAATATTCTTCCCTGGATAATCTCATGGACAGAGGAGCCTGGCAGGCTACAGCCCATGGGGTCGCAAAGTGTTGGACACGACTGAGCGACTAAGCATAGCACATTGTGAATATTTATAGAGGCTGACATGAACCACTGGTTTTCAAATGACTATTAAATATTTTTTGGAAGTGCAGAAAATGCACCCAATTCCTGGCTTAATTTTGAAGCAATAATAACAAGGATAATTGAGTGTTTACTACATGGTTGGCACCATCTAAGCATTTTACATACATTATCATATCTGATCCTCATTCATCCACTGATTATAGTTATTATTATCAGATCTGTATTTTAACTGAGGAAACTACAGCCCAGACACATTAGTAAATCGACCAGCTCACCCAGTTATTAGATGACAGGAGCAGAATTGAATGCAGGAAGTTTTCTTATACAACTTATATTGTCCACAATGTTAATTACACATTTCTGTGTCTACATTTTTTCTCTTCTATGTTGAAATTTTAAGAAAATAATTAATTTAATTAATGCCATATTTGCAATTACTTTAATAACTTTCAATAAATCACTGTCACAATTCCCTGCATCCTACTATAAACTATCAGAAATCACTACTGAATGAGCAGCATATTCTGAATAGACTATATTTTAAAAAGCCTCTTTATTAAAGGACAAAATTGTTAAGTCAAAGTGCTTGTCTGCATAATAGATACCTTTGAGGTATTATAAAGTAGGCTGTGAATGATCCATTCCATTTATTTCCATAGCCATATTTGCAATATATTCACAAGTAGGCACTGACTACATACTTAGAAAATCAAGTGATTTATATCCTAGGTACTTTAAAATAATAAAAAAAAAAAATTAGCTTTCTACTAGAAAGAAAAGAATCTGTGCAATTGTATGTAGACACAGTACAAGCTGCATAGTGTTTCCTTGTTCTAAATAATTAATCACACATCTCTCAAAATGCTCCACCTTATTGATTTACTAGGAAGGCTTTTCCATGTTTGCTTGCTAGTTCACAAAGCCCTGCTGCTCTGACAACTATAATTAGGAATGAGTAGGGTTTCTAAATTTGAAATATTATTTGCATGACAATTAACTTTTAGTATAAATGAGTGAGTGGGTTTGAATATGCTCTTAAAAAAATACTGCTACAAGAATACAAAATGCAGGCTCTTTGAATTTAGACGCTCCCCGTACATAATCCAACTGAAACTCACCCCTCTTCCACTTTCTCTAGAATTGGAAAGATCAGCCCGAGGGATGCTCCTTGTTTGGAAAGACAGCCTCTGCTGATGGGCTTTCAATACTCATCTTAGATTCAACCAGGCCTTGACAGGAACCTGGTCATGGAGCAGCGGGGTTCCCATTACCCTTTCTGCTCTTCACTGGGTTACTGCAAAGTGCTAGACACTGTACTAACTTCCTTGAACACAAACATGAATAAAGAACATTTTCACGTTTCCCTAATGGCCTAGCAATCTCCTCTCCCCACAGGAATCAATGTTCTCCCTTAGATTGCTAAAAGTACCTCAAATTTCTTTTTTTTTCCTTAAATTAAAATACAGACAACAATGCATTTGGGAGACTTTGGATTTAGATATAAGTTTAAAAAACTCATTTAGCAGAGTGCCTATTAAAACTTGCTCTGATATCTTGACCTAATAGTCATTTTTATTTGTTTGTCAGTATAAGCTTTCAAGTTGTTGTTACTGGGCAAAAGATTAAATAGGAATAGAAGATTCTGGTAAATCATGGCATTATCACTTAACAGAGAAGTAAAGTTTACAGATAAAATATTTAAGGTAAGTAGATACTACGTTAAGAGTCTCAGTGACTTACAAAATCCAAAATTCGTTTTCTGAAGACCTCTGTTTATACCAATACAGACATATATAGAAATACAGAAGGCATGACAGTTTTAGCTCATTCATTATCTAAAGCAATTGCCATTAATAGAAACAGTCTTTGAGGTTGTTCACGATTTGACAGTATATTTTGACTAAGCATTCAGTGTTAGTGATAATTAAGCAAATTTAAGCACATCAAAAACTTTCAGATCTACCAGGAGTTCCTCTAGAGGTTTAAAGATACTCTGCTGAAAGAAGACAAGGCCCTGTCTTCCTATCTCAAACAGGGACCCATCAGATCCCCTCAGCAAAAATCCTGAGAAAATTAATTGTATGTGAGTGATATTATAAGAATGTTTTGGTACCATTTCACTGAGAGATTAATAAATTCTCTGTGGGGCTGCTCAAGTTTTAAATGCATTTCAATTTTATGCAGAAAATGAATGATACCATTCTTCTCCTCAAGGACAAAAGAAAATGGGATATGAATTAACACATAATGGTTTTATATCATCTGAAAGGAATAACTTCCTTAGAGAAGCAACTGATAATTATTGGAATGGATTATGGAAATTTGTTTTTCTCGAGGTGGCAGACTTGTGGCCTGTGGACTGAATCTGCCCATCAGACACATTCCTCTTTGCTTGCACCATATTTTAAAACATTAAGAGATGCCATGTGAAAATCCAGATTTCACGCTTCTATTGAATGATCTGGCAACTCTGTGCACAGATATCTCCCTGACTGCAGTCAGCTGGAGCTGAGCAGTGGTTGTCCCTATAAACTGGACAGGCTGTCTCCAGTTAACCTTGATCCCTTCCATTTCCTATTACCTTCTTCATACATTTATTTTACCTGCTTGCCCTTCCTAGGTAGCTGTTTTTAATCCCTATTTCATTCATTCATCCTAGTTAGTCATAATGTACTATATTTCTCCTTCTGAAGTTCCAAAAATATATTCATTCCCTCTCCTCCTTAATCTTGACTAAATGTAGAGAATGCAGCAGAAATGCATTCAAAGGGTTCAGTCTCCAAGAAATTAGAAAACAGACAACTCAAAACAAATAACCTCCTTATAGCTCAAAAACTCTGGAAAACGATACACGTTAACACATTCAGTTTAGGAGCATAAAGTAAGTGTCCTCTGAGAAGAGAATATGGGTAAGAAGGTATTTTCTCCATTCCCACCCTCATATCTAAAGCTGGATACAAATGAACACAAGGTGAAATCTTATAATCTCTCAAGGCCAAATCTTCTCAAGTACCATACCACTCTTTAGTTGGAGTCAGATAATCTTTATTTGAAAAAGCAAAGAAATGAAATACTTCCCACAAAAAAATCCTTTCCAGGAACAATCATAGCTCTGCACTATGATGCAGACCCTGATGCTAGGTAAAACTTTTATCATTCTAACATTCAAATTCAGGAAGTCAAAAGGAACAGAAATGCTAGCACAGAACAAAAGCAACTTCTGGCATAGATGGCTCCGGGTAGCAGTATACCTAGTGTATTTGACATCAGGAGTGGATCATTTTTAACACCTCCTCCTCTACAATACAAAAATATACCAGTTATAGTCATCAAAGGAAAGGAATACTTATGATATTCAATGGAGAAATACAGATGAGAACTTTGTCTCATCACTTCATGGCAAGTAGATGGGGAAACAATGGAAACAGTGACAGACTATTTTCCTGGGCTCCAAAATCACTATGGACAGTGACTGCAGCCATGAAATTAAAAGATGCATTCTCCTTGGAAGAAAAGCTATGACCAACATAGACAGCATGTTAAAAAGCAGAGACATCAACTTTGCTGACAAAGGTCCATATAGACAAAGCTATGGTTTATCCAGTAGTCATGTATGGATGTGAGAGTTGGATCATAAAGAAAGCTGAGTGCCAAAGAATTGATGCTTTCAAACTGTGGTCCTTGAGAAGACTCTTGAGAGTCCCTTAGACTGCAAGGAAATCAAACCAGTCAATCCTAAAGGAAATCAGTCCTGAATATTCATTGGAAGGACTGATGCTGAAGCTGAAACTCCAGTACTTTGACCACCTGATGCGAAGAACTGACTCATTAGAAAAGACGCTGATGCTGGAAAAGATTGTGGGCAGGAGAAGAAGGAGGCAACAGAGGATGAGATGGTTGGATGGCATCATTGACTCGATGGACATGAGTTTGGGCAAACTCTAGGATATAGTGAAGGACAGGGAAATCTTGCATGTTGCAGTCCATGGGGTTGCAAAGAGTCCGACACAACTAAACAACTGAACAACAATATGTAAAATTATGTCAGTTAAAATAATTTCAAAATTAAAATTAAATATTACAGTGCAAAGAAGTAATGGATTAACACTTTCAACTACTCTAATTTTTTTAAAAGGTGAAAAACATATACTTAATGTTAGTCTGTAGCAGTAGTAGATACTAATATTATAGTGTCCATTAAGTAGGTTTTAATAAAATCAAAACACTTGCACATAATTTACCACTGACATAAATTTTATTTTCTTGATTCATTTTTTAGCTTTACAACATGGCTAATAATTTTAAAATAATAAACAATTTTAAAATGCATTGTCTGAACTTCATAAAATATTTCATAATATGGACTAAAATTTGCACTTTCCAAACAAAAACATTACACCTTACAGTTTGTTTTCTCTTTCACTGTATTAAATTTTTAAACAAATAAAATCACAATGAGATATCACCTCACACCAGTCAGAATGGCTATCATCAAAAGGAATGCAAATAACAAATGTTGTTAGGGATATGGAGAAAAGGGAAACTTTATACACCGTTGGTGGAATGTAAATTGGCCTAACCCGTGTGGAAAACAATACAGAGACTTCTCAAAAAACTAAGAAATGAACTACTATATGATCCAGCAATTCTACTCCATGGTATATGTATGAAAAAAACAAAACAAAACACCACTTTGAAAAGACATAAGCACCTCAGTGTTCATAGCAGCATTATTTACAATTGCCAAGGTGTGAAAGCAACCTAAGTGTCCATCTACAGATGAATGGATAAAGGAGACGTGAGATACCCACACACACACGCACACGCACGCACGCACACACACGCACATGTGCGTGCACACACGCACACACACGTACACACCCGCACACACACGCACGCACGTGGACACACATGCATGCACGCACACACATGCACATGCGCACACATGTGTGCGCACACACGTACACACACGCGCACACCCGAGCACACACGCATGCACGCACACACACGTGTGTGTGCGCACACGCGGACACACACGCACGCACATGTGCACACATGTGTGTGCACACACACGCACACGCACACATGCACACACACGTGTGTGCACTCACATGCGGACACACACATGCGCGCACACACATGCACATGCACAGACACACGTGCGCACACACGCACGCACATGTGCGTGTGCATACATGCACACACACATGTGTGCACACACACATATATACACACCCAATGGAATACTACTCAGTCATAAAGAAGAGTAAAATTTTGACATTTGCAGCAACATGAAGGTACTTGGAAGATATTATGCTAAGTGAATGAGTCAGACAGACAAATACTGTATATCATATATATGTGGAAACTTAAAAATACAACAAACTCATGAATGTAACAAAAATTAATCAGATTCACAGATACAGAGAACACACTAGTGGTTACTTATGTGAAGAGGGAAGAGGGAGGGGCGATATGATGGTAGGAGATGAAAACAGGTTCTTACGGGATTTTATGAAACCATGCTTGTGAAGCTTTTGAGAATTGTAAAGCACTATAGAAGTTAAAGAATCTGTCATTCAATTAAAAATAAGGTACTTTGGGAAAAATTTGTAACACAAAATTCCAAATGGTCTTGCAGGATGACAGAACTAAGTTAGCTCAGGTCCTTTTTCTTTGCCATAAGAGATTATGTACCTCCTTATTGCCTGTACCTCAGTAATTCTCACTGTCCCACACAAGCCTCAACATTCTACCTCTGCACAGCCAGGAATGTACCAGTAAGCCTGTAAGAAGAATTGGAGCAGCATTCCCAGTTAAGGCTTTGTTAAAAGTTAACTGAGGCATATTAAAAATTTTGAGTTTGAACAAAAATTAATTTGAATGCGGCAGCACCAAAATGGAAGTGGTTAGGAGAATTCTATCCACAGGAGCTAGGAAGAGACTAGTATGGAGAAGAGATGGAAGCAAAGCAAGAAAATTACTTGATTGGCTATTCCTTAAACATTTGCCTCATTTGGAGAAACCTAGTGAGCTGTTTTGTGATTGGTTGTCCTTAGATTTTTATTTCTTAATCCTGAGATACTTATGGGATTAAGTCTTGGTTTACTAAGCTTAGGCTGCTATCTTATAGCCAATTATTTTGTCAGTAAAATGGGAATAGCAGACAAATGAAATTCAGAACAAGCCTGATGCAGCAAAAACCACAGGCATCCAGGCATCCTTTTCTAAAGGAAAGGACCATTCTTTTACAGAGGAAAAGGGAAAGTTGGGAGGGATTGTAACACCCAAAGAATCCTTTGGAGAAAATTGAGAGTTTGAGGTACAGTGGCTTTTCACTGGCTGAATTGTGACAATCCTTCTTTGGCTGGGCTGTTAACAAGCAAAGAGTAAATCTTCCTACCTCTTGCTGGGATAGTAAAGTTGCAACTTTCTTTCTTTTTTTTTTTTTTTTCATTTATTTTTATTAGTTGGAGGCTAATTACTTTACAATATTGTAGTGGTTTTTGCCATACATTGACATGAATCAGCAACTTTCTTTCTATGGGAGATGCAAGGTACATCTCTTCCTTTTGGGATCTGCAGATGGGCATCAGTGCTCCCCCTCCCAACCTTCCCAAATCCAATTTAAATGAGGTTTTCTTTATTCATTTTCATAGCTGCTAAGGCATTAGAATCACGTCAGTCTAATAGCTCCCTTCTTTAATTAATTTAATTTAACAGTTTACAGACAATGAGTAACTCAAACTTGTCTGACCTCTTGCCTAAATGGATTTTGGGAGAAGGGGCAAAGTTACATGGCTCAGCCCTTCATTCTAGCCACTAGGAGACTAAATGAGCAGCAGGACTGAAAACAGTCTCCTGTGTAATAGGACGGGACATTCTTTTCCCCATCCCAAAGAACTTCTACATCAAAATGATGAAGCTATGGTCAGGAATGGAAAGGTATCTGAACCAATTTTCCTCCTGCAGTATTCATGGCACCTCACAGCAGAGTGCTTTTCAATCTTTATCTTGCATATAAATTATCTGGGAATTCAACTCAATAAATAGGTTGAGGATGGGGCCTAGGATTTGCACTTCAAACAAACTCTCAGATGATGGTGATATTTCTGGTCCCAGGACACATACTGAGTATCAATGGTCTAGAACAACCATGTCTAACCTCCTAACTTTTCCATGATTCTTTCAGTTGGTCCCAAGAGGTTTGGACTATGTACTATCTTAGTCTGTTGGGGCTGCTATAACAAAATGCTACACAATGGGTGGCTTGAAAACAACAGAAAT
The DNA here is from genome assembly GCF_963930625.1 of Muntiacus reevesi. Taxonomy (NCBI): domain Eukaryota; kingdom Metazoa; phylum Chordata; class Mammalia; order Artiodactyla; family Cervidae; genus Muntiacus; species Muntiacus reevesi. The sequence continues at coordinate 98,360,288 of NC_089249.1, read as the reverse complement.
TTATTGCTCACAGCAATAAATTGGACTGAGAAGTCCAAGATCAGATTGCCATCACAATAGGATTCTGGTGAAGACACTCTTCCTGGCTGCAAATTTCCAACTTCTTGCTATGTCCACACAAGGTAGAAGGAGCTAGGGAGCTCCAAGTGAGATTATAAGAACACTAATCTCATTCTCAAAGGGATCCACCCTCAAGATCAAGCACCTCCCAAAGGCCAAGCCTCATAATATCACTACACTGGGCATTAGAATTATATAAATTTTGAGGGGATACAACCATTCAGACCATAGCATGTTTATAACTTGAAAGCAGCACTTAAAGGGACATAATGGAGGCACAGGGGGAGGGAGATGGATGGTGGAATAAGCATATGTCTGAGAAACCATCTACACAGCAGTTATAAATTGTTTAGAATGAAGCTTCAGATACAGTTAATCAGCAAATATGGGTATGAATATCTGATAAAATATTATAGTTTCAAATTCATTTTTGATTAAAGATTATTTGGTTTAATTTCTAGTGATTTTCATTAATAAAAATTAAATTATGCTAAAGATTTCAGTCTAGTTTGTGTTATTCTGAGTTAATACTAATGATCATTATAAATGATTGCTAGCAAATGGTATTTAGGCAATTGCTAGTTTTAGATCACTCCAAATCCTATCACAGTCCAAATTAGTTTGTAGTTTATCAGCATTTATAATAAAATTACTAATATTTCAAAAAATTTTGACATAGCACTTAAATGGATTCTTGTTACTCCTCTGAGTATATACAGGTTGAAACAACTGAGCAGTTCTAGATTTCCTGTGATAAATTCCATCTGGCTAATGCAATGGAGAGATTTCAAAGTCATGTCTATGGTCCAGATTTCAGAATCAATCCCTTAGTATTCTTATGTCTTCCTTCCCTGCGAGGTAACCAATTTAAGTGAAATAAAGCGATTTTTAATGGAATAGACTGTTCAGATGACCCTATTTCCTGAAGAGGGCATTTTCATGAATATTTATTTAATCTCTTTTACTTTTTTCAGGTTTTATTTTAAATTATGTTCACCACTATAACCTCGGGAGTTGAAAAATCTATTTTTTCATGAAGGCACTGAATAATAAACATATACCTGTTGCATAAGTTTCTAAGACATTTCTATAACTTGCTTTTAAAATATTCATCTGATGCCATCCAGTCACAAATGACAGATATACCTCTTCTTCCTTTAGATTTTTTTTAAAATAGGGTAAAAGTAATAAGGCATATAGAAGTAATATAATTGAAAGATAAAACAAATAATTATAATTATTTTAAAAGTTATCACAAGTAGGAAATATTGATATGTTCATGATGAAAAGGAGAAATATGTGTATATACATATTCAGTATGTCCATATACTAAATGCAAAGTTTTATCTCTCTGAAACACATAAAAAACATAAATAGTTTTCATGAAAATCTGGACTGTTCATCCTATGGAGGGAACTTGTTAAATTTTTACACTAGCTTGAGCAAGAATAACTCATGGATAAGTTTTCCCTATACCTGTTTTAATCAGAATCATGAAATGCTTTGTTTAAATTCAAGTTTGTATGCATTTTAAATAACTGAAAATAATTGATGGGTAAATTTGATCCACAATACTGTGTTCCCAGAAGCTTCTCATTTTTTGAGTCAATGAGAGGAAAAATATACATTTTTTCCAAGAGAATTCTGATCCCTCCAAGTCCCAACAAAAACGATAGAAAACATGAAGTCCTAGATACTTTGATACTTTGTTAAAATTAACATTGTTGTTACAAATGGCTCTAGTTGAAGCCATCCTATCTTGCCCATACCACTGCCTCCAGGAAAATCCCTTCCCCTGCATTCTATGTTTAAAATAATAATTAGCTCACTTTCTACAGAGCCAAGGATAAAAATGGTATTTAACAACAAGCTTTGTGAGGACTTTGCCTGAGAACTTTGAACCACTTTTGATTACTTTTAACCAACACTTTGAACACTTTTAACACTGGAAGCGTTATGAGCTGTAAACAAAACTAAAAAAATTAAGACACAGCCTGTACATAGTTTGGGATGTGCTAAATTACTTATTTTTTACTCAGTTTCTGTACTCTATATATAGGGTCACAGGAAATGGCTAATGAATAATGTCTAGCATAATGTCTACCACAACATAATCAGTAAATAGAAATCCATCCATAGAGTACAATGGTTTCCTTTTTTCCTCTCATTGTTCTGTCAGCTAACTATACCGTGTGATTGTGTGAATGAATGTCGCTACATGAGCGAAGCAAGGGAGGAGCCCTGCTCTGCAGATCCACAGTGACCTCACAAGGCTTATGGCAGAAACCCTGCTGGGGGTTTGTACTGACCAGCCAATGGACTTCTCTGGTGGCTCAGACAGTAAAGCACCTGCCTACAATGTGGGAGACCCGGGTTCAATCCCTGGGTCACGAAGATCTCCTGGAACAGGAAATGGCAACCCACTCCAGTATTCTTGCCTGGGAAATCCCATGGACGGAGGAGCCTGGTAGGCCACAGTCCATGGGGTCACGGAGAGTCGGACACGATTGAGCGACTTCACTTTTCTTTCTTTCACTTTTTCTGTCAAACAATCTGACTCTACGAATCCCTTAGACCCCTATCATTTTACTAAAAATCTTAGATTTTAGAATAAGAAAACTCAAATGTAAATTTTTGAGCTGACATTATATGTGCAAGTCAAAAATATACTCAGTTTCCTCATGGGTAAAAGGTAAAAATGATCCCTGCTTCACAAGGCTATTGTGAAAAAATCAAATGAGGTATATCATACATGAAAGTTTTGTGAGCCAGTGATGGTAACAATTGTTATGAAAGCAAGCCAAAAGCTAATTTTATATCTTGACTATTATGAATAATGCTACATTAAACATGGATATGCATGTATCTCATCGAAATTCTGTTTTCATTTACATTGAGTATATACCCAGAAGTGGAATTACTGGATCATAGTTGATCTATTTTTAATTTTTAGAGGAAACTCTATATTGTTTTCCATAGTGGTTGAATCAATTTACATTCCCAATCAGCAGTGCACAAGGGTTCCCTTTTTTACTAAATCCATGCCAGCACTTGTCTCATGCCTTGATGATAACCCATCTAGTAGGTGTGAGGTGATAATCTCCTTCTGGCTTTTATTTGCATCTCCCTGATGATTAGTGATGTTGAGAATCTATTCAAGTGTCTGTTGGCAATTTTGATGCCTGCTTTGAAAAAAATGTCTATTTGCCCATTTTTAATCATATTTTTTGTTATTGTGTTAGAATTTCAGATATTTTGGATATATGATATATATAAACCCTAGATATATATGGCTCCATATTCAAAATTTATAAAATTTATAAAATTTTTATAAAATTATAAAAGTTTATAAAATTTTCTCCCATTCCATAGACTGCCATTTAACTTTGTTAATATACAATAGAATATTATCCAGCCATAAAAAGAGGGATATCCTGCCATGTGTGTGTGACAAAACAGACTGATTTTGAGCACAGTATGCTAAGCAAGATTAGTCAGACAGAGAAAGAACAAGTGCTGTATGATATTACTTATATGTAGAATCTAAAATCTCTATAAAAAATAGAAAACCTGTTAAAAAAGAGAGAGTAAAATAATAGTAACAAAAGGATGGGGGCTGGAGGGATAATATTTATGGTGCTTAAGAGTACAAACTTGTAATAAGTTGTAAATAAGTTGTAGAGATCCAATGTACAATATCATGAATATAGACAACAGTATTGTTGTATAATGATACACTGTGAGGATATCACTTCAATGGCAGTCATATTACAATAGATAAATGTATCAAAGTGACACTATATGCCTTGCATTTATAAAATGTAATGTCAAATTTATTCAATAAAAAATAATTTAAGAACCAAACAAAAGAAAGTTAATGCTAGATTCAAAGATGGATAGCTTTTTAAGCCCCACTGAAACATGCAGTAGTAAAAAAACAAAAATTAAAAACTAGCCCCTAAGCAAATTTTTGTCTTCATACATTTCTTTCTCTAGAAAACCAAATGTTGAGTGGACAGGCAACTCCAACACCACATAAAAAGCAGCACAGTGCCAGATCCATTTCAATGCAAAACCTAGAATCAAATTGCTGTTTTGCTTCACCTTGATATTCTTTTCTCAGTGCTGTGTATAAAGGCCGCAGGCATTAAGTCTGGTTTACCTTGGAATTTCCCATCAGCCTTCAAAAGGAACCAAAGGACAGCAAGGTCTGAGCTTATTTCCATCATAGGTGTAAGAAACATCTGAAAATATTACCAATAATAGAATAACAATAAGAATAATAGTTTACATTTACTGAGCACTTACAATATGTCAGGCATTGTTCAAAGAGCTTCTTATGCACTAACATTTAATTTTCCTAACATTATCATTATCCTCATTTTCTAGATAAGCAGCTGACAGGAACAGCTATCACTGACGACCGGCTTCTTTTACAAAGTAACCTAGATGCATTATAAACCTTATTTCATCAAATTCTTAACATAATTGCATGGCCCAAGCCCAAGAAAGAACAGCCAAGAATAGAACTATCATACACTAAAACTCAAAGCCTATAAATGTTTTTCAACATAAATGGACAAGACTGTTCAGAGTGCCGTTAAGAAATTTAGTATCCTAACCACTGAATCTTAGTAGTGACCCTTTTCTAGACATTGTTACATTCAAAACATCTCTACTTCTCAGTTCTCTCTAGGGGACAATCATAGCCCTTTTTGAGAATAAAATTTTAAGGAAAATGACAAAACAGTTTCTTGGATGTAGCCAGGAATGAATCTTGGATATTCACTCATTCATTCATTCAATAAATATTTAAAGGGTATATTTTCCCTAAGGCAAAAGACAAGGTATCACTGCATCACCAAAAAGCAAATACATACAATGCACATCCTGCTTACAGTATATAAAGGAAAGTAGAACATAAATACAAATAATATTTAAAAGAGTGATGTGAGGTGAATGAACCCAGAAGCTGTAATACAGAATGTGCCGTGTGCTTAGACTCTGTCGTGTCTGACTCTTTTTGACTCCATGGACTGTAGCTCACCAGTCTCCTCTATCCATGAGGATTTTCCAGGCAAGAATATCAGAGTGGGTAGACATGCCCTCCTCCAGGGGATCTTCCCAACCCAGGAATCAAACCCTCCCACATTGCAGAGGATTCCTTACTGTCTGAGACTCAGGGTATCTCAAGAATACTGGAGTTGGGTAGGTAGCCTGTCCCTTCTGCAGGGGAACTTCTTGACCCAGGAATCAAACTGGGGTCTTCTGCACCGCAGGCAGATTCTTTACCAGCTGAGCTACCTGGGAAGCCCCATTCAGAGTGAAGTAAGTCAAAAAGAGAAGAGTAAGTATCATAACGCATATATGGGTAGCTCAGACAGTAAAGAATCTGCCTGCAATCTGGGAGACCTGGGTTCGATTCCTGGGTTGGGAAGATCCCCTGGAGAAGGGCATGGCAACCCATCCCAGTATTCTTGCCTGGAAAATCCCCATGGACAGAGGGGCCTGGAAGACTGACATTCATGGGTCAAAAAGAGTCAGATATGACTGAGCAACTAAGTATAGCACAGCAACAAGGCATATTTATGGAATCTAGAAAAACGGCGCTGATGAACATATTTGCAGGGCAGGAATAGAGACTCAGACATAGAGAACAGACATGGACACAGCAGGGGAGGAGAGGGTGGGAGGAATTGAGAGAGCAGCACTGAAATATATACATTACCATGTGCAAGGTATAGCTAATGCGAAGATAGATAGCTAATGGAAAGTTGCTATAGTGCATGGGGAGCTCAGCCCAGTGCTCTGTGACAACCTAGAGCAGTGGGGTGGGGCGGGGTGGGAGAGAGGCTCAAACGGGAGGGGACATGTGCACACCTAGGGCTGATTCATACTGATGTGTGACAGAAACCAACACGGCACTGGACAGCAACTGTTTGCCAATTACAAATAAATTGAAAAAGAAAGTGATGTGTACCATAAGACGTATGCAAATTAGAATGTCCTTGGAGTTTAGAGAAGTATAAGTCATCGCTAGTTGCAGAAAGATCAGACATTCCCATGGAGAAGATAAGGTTTAGGCCTAAGCTTTGAATAGAGGATAGACTTGAACAAGTAGAATCCAAAATGAAGAGAATTCCAAGCAAAACGCAGCATTAGCCAAAATATAGATGTGACAAAATAGAGGTCATTTTAAGAAACCGTTGACACCATTATGGCTGAAACAGACTAGAGTGTAATGGATTGAGAGGAGGGCAATAAGGGAAAAAGAAGAGAAAATCAGAAGGGAAATAAAGGAAGGTCAAGAGAGGGCAGGTTAGCATGGGGAGAGAGGGTCACTGAACATTCTGAACAGAAGAGAGTCATGACAGTTTATAAAAGTATTTATGTGACAACTGTATTAGAATGGATTGAAGAGAGCACAGCTTGGAAAGAAAGAGACATGTGGGGAGAATCCTGCCTGTGTCAACGAAAGCAAACAAGCAAACAGCAACAGAGGAAAGAGGAGTGAATTCAGAAAACATTGCAAAGATAGGTTCAGTCCTTTGATCACTGATTTGATATAAGTGGGCAAACTTCATTCGAAGTGAGGTTTTGAGGTTGGGTGAACTCATGGAGTTGTTTATTCAATCAAAAATTATGAAATACATTTGCCTGTCTTGGCAAAGTATTGTGTTAGACACAAGAGAAAAAGAGGTAAATGATTTCCAGTCTTGGGTTAGCAGGAGGAGATTTAATGTCAGATCCACAAAATAATGTCAAGAGGAGTAGATTTCATGGGCAAAGACAGATGCAAATATGGAAACACTGAGTTTGAAGATCTGGCTGAAAATCCAAAAATGTATCCCATACGTAAGATTTGTCACCATCAAGCTCTATTATCTCCTTTGTAAAATGTTATCTTGACTCATCCAATAAACTTTTTTTATTTGAATGCCATGTATGTCCTTTTCACTGCACAAATATCAGAATACAAATATCTAAGTACTATTGAGTCTGCTTCCTTCTTACCTCTTGGATTTGCCCAACTCTCTTTGTCCACCCCAAATTACCCTAATTCACATCTCCATCTCCTCTCAACTCAATTAATGTTTTAGTCCAACCAGTCCCCTTACCTGCAGTTTTAACACTCTATAAATCTGTTCTCTATACAGGAGCCTGAGTGGTTTTCTAAAACATAAATCTGAAGATTTCTAAAACATTCCTCCTTTGCAAAATGGCTTTCAGTGGTTTCTCACAGCTCAAAAATAAACTACAAATTATTCAACGTGACCCACAACTCCTGACTCCTGCTCACCTCTCCAGCATTTTCTCTCAATATGATGTTCCCCTCATACCAGGCTTTAGTCTCACATCAGATTAACTATGCCATTTTCTCCTTCACTATCATGTCTTTTCAGATGATATCCCTTCTGTATAAACTATTATAATTCCCTCCTTGTCTGTGTGAGTCCTTTTCATCTTTTAGTTACCAATTTATCTATCCCTATACTCCATAGTATAAATCTGAAATCCTTACAATGTGATATACTACATTTCTACAGTCATAGTACTTGTCATACTACATTTTCATTTTCTGTTAATTCTTAAGTGCTTGTAACCTACTAGACTGTAATTATCATGAAGACAGGGATTATCTTTAATTCGCAATTGTAGTACTTATAACTAACAGCACCTTAGACACAGCAAATAATTGATAAGTATTTACTGAGTTAATGAAAGGGACTATATACTAACACAATTGAACACCACCGTTTCTAGCAAAGAACCCTAACATATATGGCATTATCATCATCATCTCAACATAACTGCAATTATTCATTATGTATTTGTCTAATGGGCTTTCCTGGCAACTCAGCAGTCAAGAATCTACATGTTAATGCAGTAGATGCAGGTTCAATCCCTGGGTTGGGAAGACCCCTTGGAGAGAAAAGCGTGTTTCTCCCCTTGGAGAAAAAAATGGCAACTCCAGTATTCTTGCCTGGGAAGTCCCATGAACAGAGGAGACTGCTGGGCTGTTACAGTCTAAGGGGTTACAAAAGAGTCAGACACAACTTGGTGACTAACAACAATTTGTCTAATACATTGTGAACTCTTTGAAGTCAAGAACTGCATTTTATAATCTCTGTATGCCCTCTATCTTCTAAGTTAACTTCAACATGGTAGGAGCTAATCAATTTTTTCTCAAGTGAAGAAGTGAATAAAAATAAATGCTTAATATAAACCACCTCATCTAATTTCTCAAGCAACTCTGTGCTATACTTATGGATGAGACATTTGATACTATTGCAAATTATCAATAAAGATAATTTTCTAAAATTCTAGATAGACTTAATATGGAATCCTCTGGGCAAGAATACTGGAGTGGGTAGCCTTTCCCTTCTCCAGTGGATCTTCCCAACCCAGAGATTGAACCCAGGTCTCCCACATCGCAGGCAGATTCTTTACCAGCTGAGCCACAAGGGAAGCCCTTAATATGTTCACAGTAGTTCATATCACAAACTTCCCAAAGATATTCACTCCAATCAATTCCTTTCCAAGTTATTCTGATAGACTTAAACAGAATCCCTCTAGGACAGAATATGGACCAACTTCCTAAGGACTATTTGGGGATCTAGTTAAACATACAGATTCCAGGGCCTTACCCAGAATGCTTGAATCAAAATCTTATGCCTAACAAAGTTTGAAATGTACTAAAATAAAAGAGTAAAAGAATTCTCACTCACACTGACCTGAAAGATTCATTTCCTATAATGTAACAAAAATTAAAACTGTAGTCCTTGACAGAATTATAATCACATCTGTTCTCGGGAATTCCTATTTTAGGATCTGGGGATATTTCAATTACCAGTTAAAGAACAAAAACAAAAAAACCTACATTCCTTGAGCATTTCTTACATAAACATTGCTCTGTCTTTATTCTCTAAGGCAATCACAGTTTTGACATTATTTAGTAATGCATTGCCCCCTTGCAGAAGAATAATAGATCCTTTGATAGGACACAAAGCTTGTCCTGGGAAGAGGATGTATTTACTGTCTAAGTATTCATATTTAGAAAGATGTAGTCAGCTGAGTCAAGTGCTGCCCAGATTAACAAGTCACCAAAAAATGAGAAAACTTAGCTTATTCAGAGTTCTCTTAATGGAGACCTTTGGATTTTTAAGTCCATCATTTAAAATGTTTTTAGCACTACTGAATAATCAAATTATCATGTCGTTATTAGGGTATATATTTATAACTAAATGTAATAATCGAACAAGGTGAGTAATAATAATAAAGTTATTATTTATAAATAATAAAAGTTTTACTAACAGAGAATATACCCTTTTGTTCTCTGTTTATTTGAATAGGTTATGAGGGGAAATACCTCTTGGTGGCTGGAAATTCACAGATTACAAAGGTTTGCATGACTATGTTATGAACTGTGATCCCAAGAATATCATTTTGTCATTGTCTTCTCATCTACTGTATTAGTAAAGGTTCTTATGACTGCAAACTCTAAAAAGCAACTCTGACTTACTTCAACAAGAAGAGAATTTGTTGAAAGAATATTAAGATATCTCATGGATTTCAAAGAAGAGTTTTTAAAAAAAGTAAATCTCTTAAAGTAAGGGACAGAAACAAGTCATGAAATTTCAGTAGCAGCTCATGCTGTCATCAGTGTATCTCAAAAACCAACTGAGTCTTATGGTCCTTAAGTTCAAAATTTTACACCTAGAGAAGCAGAGATTTATTGACCCATTCCTTTTCTAGCATGTTTGCACTGAAATTAAAAACTTCTGTTCAATGAGAATACTTACATGCAAAGTAAATACAGAGATGATAGAATTGGAAAATATACTGGTAATGCCCCAACTTGACATGGTATTTATAATCAGAATACAACAGAAATTCCTGCAAATTAATTAGAAAATAAAACAGTAACCCCAACAGAAAAATGGAAACAAGTAATAAAGAGGAGAAAATGCAAATATCCATGAAGTATGTGAATAGATGCTATAATGTTCTAGTAATCAAAGACATGTAAATTAAAGCCACAATAAGAAGTCAATCTAAACCTATTAGTTCAGCAAAAATAAGAAAGGTGGTAATGCCAAGTGCTGGCAGTAATGTAGGGCCGCTGGAACTTTCAGGTACTATTACTGGGAGTGTGAACTAGAGCAGCTATTCTTGAGAACAATCTGGCTCTACTCAGTCAAAATAGTATGTGTACAACTTCTCGCTTCCAACTCTATTTTGGATATATATCTCAAAGAAGTTTGTTCAGAAGTCCCAAAGGGGCATGTAAAGGATATTCCCTGCAGTGTCATTTGTGTAAGCAAACTCGTGTGTTCATTACTGAAAGAGGGATAGGCAAAATTTTTTGAAGGCACACCACAGAGTTCAATGCACAGTTAAAAACAACCACTTAGATGTAATCATAAAAATAAAAATATAGATGGATTAAAGGCATTACTCAAAGTGAAAAATACTGAACAAAATATATTACATAACACTACTTTATGCTAATTTAACTTACATACTGAGAAACAACAATACACGTTTTGCAAGAGCACATGCAAGCAAAATGTTTCATGTTGTGCACATTTGAAATTTTGCCTAAGGTGGAGAAAAGGAGGAAGATGGGAGCTGGGAATGAAGATACAATGGAATCATTAAATAAAAGAAACAATGGACAGGACTAATATGGATCAAAAATTATGATGTACCTGATGTAAGTGTAATTAATTCCTTACCACATAGTTATATATTTGTATGTTTTATTAATGTAAGTATGAGAAAAAATAAAAACAGAAGTCCATGGTAAATACATTATTTTTATTATCTGAATAAGAATGTAGGGTGAGAAACACAGAAGTTGAACATGAACATGGGTTAGTTTGAAAATTTTGTGATCCATTATTCCTTCTACTATTCCAATGCATTTTACAATGTTCTTTTATTACCATAATTTTCTAAACCCCACAGAAGCTAATTTAAAACTATGTACAATTCTCCTTCTTTCCTATTTTATCTATAATCTTATCTTTCCTTTCAGTCTCACTGACATTTACATTCATACCATGACCTAGTCAAATTTCAACCTCGGCCTGTGGCCCCTCCACCTATCAGCCAACAGTCTCCTCCACCCTGCATCATTCATGCACAAACTTGACAATATTTTAAACCTCATCATCACATGTTTTTTTTTCCTTTATAGGCCTCTAATAATTTTGTTGTAATGTACACTTCAACCTTCTTTCATTCACTAAACCTACTACTCTTCATTGCCACTGAGACTCTAATAACTCAAGCGTAGATTATTAAGAAACTTGAATATAACTGACCCCTTTTTATATATAGTCACCTAATTCACTAACATCTAAAATCTCATCACTTCTCTCTTAGCAGATGGCCTCATTTCAGACTTTACTAAGGATTTTGAGCTCCCTAACTATCCTGTATCTCAGTTCTCCAAATGTTGACCATTATGTGTACCTACTCATCCTTTTTCACCTTCATAGGACCAGAAATCTGTCCTTTTATCTGACTCCTCCACCACAGTTATAAATCCCAACTCTTTCAATTCCTGAAAAATTTTACTTCCATATTTGTCTCATTTTTCTTAGTAGCTTCAGGTTCTCCCTGTTCACTAGGTCCTGTTTCTTTCTTCAGGCTTACCTAAGTCTTCTCTCATCTTACAACTTTGCACTGAAACCATCCCTTCCATCCTAAACCTTTCTCTCTCTCTGATCCTATGGAGACATTTAGACACATACATTCTTACATCATGGCTTTTGTTTTTTGTTTTTGTTTTTTTTTGAGAACTTGTTTCACTCTACCTAGTACTCTCCCCCCATATACACACATATTTATGGTGACATATACAGTTGATTCCTTAGGGTATAAACTCTTTGCTACAATGTTAGGAATGATTCTGTTTACTCTGGACATATCCTTTCAGTATCAAAGACCTGGAAATATTAATTTTTAAGCTCTTGCCTGGGTACTTTCAACTGCTTCCTAACTGAATTCTCTGTCTCACCACTCTATCCTTCTTTATTTCTACAAAACAAATATCTGTATTTCTCTATTGCTATAAATAAAGTTCATCTCTTTAGCGTGACATGCAATCCTTTAGCACAGAAAATAATCTCTCACAAAAATATATCCCCCAATTCTTCTTTCCAGCTTCATCTTTTACCAGAACCTTTCTTTCTAATGTATTCCACGTCCTAGTTATATCAAGCTATTTGTTTTTTCTAAAAGCAACTTGTTACCTTTTGTTTTATTTTCATGCTTTCTACATTCTGGTCAATCTACCTGAAAGTCCATTCTCATCTTTACCTAGTAAACTCCTATTCAGCCTTTAAGACCCCTCTCAACTATTATCTTGCCTTGAGATTTTCATAGGCTTTAAGATAAATACTCACATTATTCGTTCTGTTTCCCTGGCCCTCTGTTAGCACCCTATATTTTTGCTGTCATAATACTCATCACACTTTATAATAATTACCTGAAAATATTCACTTTACCTGCCAAAATGCAAGTGCAGACAATCTGTCTTACTAATCATTGTATCATCAGCACCTCAGTCACTGCCTATTATATCACATGCAGTCTATGAAGAGGCTTCCCAGGGGGCCCAGTGGTAAAGAATGTGCCGGCAAATGCAGGAAACCTAGGTTCGTTCCCTGGGTTTGGAAGATCCCCTGGAGGAGGAAATGGTAACCACTGCAGCATTCTTATCTAGGAAATCCATGGACAGAGGAGCCCGGCAGGCTACAGTCCATGGGGTCACAAAAGAGTCAGACATGACTCAGCGCCTGAACAACAACAAAGGTGTATAAAGGCTTGGCTGAATAGAGGAATAAACAAATTAGTAGTATTCGTCTATATATATCTTCCACTTCATCCATTACCTACAGAATTTGTTCCAGAGCAATAGCTAGTGCTCAATAAAAGGTTGCTGAATAGACAAATAGAGGGGTGAAAAAAATGAATGAAATTTTCCATTTTCCTTTGCCTAGGTTTTATCAAACCACCATCACCTTTCCACTTAAATTTGTCATTAGTCATTAAAATTGGTAAGAGACTGACCTCTCTTAGCTTTATGGGCCCCTGACACATTTACAAATTAGTTAATATTAATTATAATACATCAGTCTATTTTTAAGATCGTTTACTTTTTACTGTTATTATATCAGGGCATAGGAATAAATTAAGTTAATCTTTCACTCATGAACATTATCATCACTGGTCATCAATGCCTTTTAAATTTTGTTTATTTGCTTATTTACTGAATGTAATTCTATAAACCCATCAAATCACCTAAGAATAGAATATAAATAGTTGCTCATCTCTATCTCTATATTATTTCTTATTCCACACCCCAATCCCCACAATGCCAGAGTAACCTCTATCCTGAATTTTATTTTTATCATTCCCTTGTTGGCTTTCATCCCCTTTATCACATATAGATGTATACTTACCTTTGAACTATATAAAAAGTATGTCATATTGTATATATTCCTCTGGGAATTTCTTTATTCCCTGAAGACTATGCTATGAAAAATCAACCAATTTCTTTTTCTCTTATAGCTATAATTTCTTCTGGAATTGTTAAAATCTATTACACTGTAATTGTATTATCAGTTATAGGATAACAATGTCTTCTCTCTGGGAAGCCTGAGTCCTCTTAGATATGCAATTTCTAAATACTTACTCAGTGATATAATTAATACATTTTTTAGATTGAGACTTAAGAAATGATCCAAGCTCTGAGCACATTTTCCATTGATTTATCTTTTTTTAATAAGGCATGAAATTTCAAGCATATGAGTCTGCAGCTAACTACCCAAATACATCTGGGATTACTCTTTGGCTCACTAACAAGAACACATTCTCTTCTGTCTAATTTGTTCATTCAAGAAGTATTTATTTAGCCTACATACTGTGCTCCTGGCACTGATTATAATGCCAGAACTCCTTGGTTTGGTCATTCTCCTGACTTATATTTTACAAACCAAACACAGAAAGCATAAACTCTTATTAGGAAGCCATATGCAGTGGTTGGTATATAACTCTTATTAGCCAGTAGAAAATGATTTTAGCATGAGACAAAAGCAGAGGAAACAGGAGCAAATCTTGATGGAGTGCAGTGAGATTGACTCCAAAGAGGTACAAGGCAGTCGAGTGTAATAGACTTTGGTACCTGGCTCTGCCAGTTTTTGTCTGAGAATTTCTGAGCAAGTAACTTAAGATCTCTGTACCTCCCCCTTTGTTAATCTGTATAATGAGACTAAGAATAGCACTGACTTCACAGGGTCATTATACAGATAAAATGATTTAATATTTAAGCAGTTCTTAGAAAAATGTCTGTCACATAATATAAACCATTATAATTATTTGATAAATAAATAAAAGATTTTATTGATATTTCATATTTGCTTACTTCTAACTTTTGCTGCACTTTGATTCTCCCTTAAAAAAACTAACGATAACAGTCTGTTGGCATTCTATGAGAATCTTTTCTTTTGAAAACCAGGATATCTTAAACAACATGGCCAAGTTTGGTATAAAACCCTGTTCTTGATAATTATGGATTAGAATGTCATTTTGCATATAGGCAAATTTCAGGTGAAGGTATTATGTTGCCCTATTTCATTAATGCAATTAAGCAATGAATATTTATTGAGCTCTTTATGCAAAGAATAATGCTAGGGCTTAAGCAAATGTAAAGATACATCAGACATTAGACTTGACTTGGAGGAGCTTACAATCTATTAACAGAGGTGACACATAGATATCACAAGAAAACTGAAGGTGAATTGTTACAAGAGTTCAAGAAAGGGAAATATTTTACACAGATAGAGGTCCCAAGAATTTCTAAGGAGGATACAATTTAGGTAGGCCTTGAAGGATAAACAGAATATACAAAGCAGAAGAGTATTCCAGTGTGGTAGGACAGGATTGTGTAGCTGAGTGGCAAGTTAGTTAGCCAAGTGAGCCTCTAGTACAGGCAGTAAGAATAGATAAGGCTAAAAGATAAAGTAAGACTAGAATAGCCTATCATTATTAAATACACATTATGTTCTGAATATATAGTTGTATTTGATTTTCTCAATAACCCTGTAAATATATACTAATATTATCCTATTTTATAGATGAAGACACAGAAGATGATGGAGGCTAAGAAGACCCTTAACTTCTCACACTAGCAAGTAGCAGATCTGGGTATTTCATCAAGTTAATCAGAGACTAAAGTCTGAGCTGAAACCAATAAACATACCATCTGGAATTAATTTTTAGTTAAGGTTTTCCATTTTTCATTTCAACTATTCACTTGTGTTACAATGAAAGCTCAAGGCAGGAAAGATTTGTGTTCTAAAGAAGCAAACGTTGTAATCCCTGATATACAAAGAGATGCTATGTGGGAAAACGCACAAGGTCCATGTAAAAGAAATGTGTATCTGAAATGATTTAATTGCCATGAACTCCTTGCAGACTGGTATGTTGCCATGCAGAACATTGTTATAAAGAGAATATTCTTGTCACTCAGTCATGTTTGACTTTTTGCGGCCCCATGGACTGGAGCCAACCAGGCTTCTCTGTCCATGGAACTTTCCAGGAAAGAATACTGGAGCGGGTTGCCATTTCTTTCTCCAGGGAATCTTCCCAAACCAGGGATTGAACCTGTGTATCCTGCATTGGCAGGTGGGTTCTTTACCAGCTGAACCACCACGGTAGCCTAAGTCTTGGCAAAGTCCTCAGCCCAATTTATGGGGAGTATGCCACTAAGATTCCTTTTTAGAGTTACTGCTAATTGAGTTGAGGAGCTATAAACTTTGTACCAGCTTGTTCACCAGTGATTGGATAAAATCTATTCTTACAAGGGAGTATGACCTTTGACAAAATAAAGCTCTTCTGTCCAGACATCCTCAAAGGTGGCTGATGGCAGGAGGGATCCATCTGATAGCACCATTCCTGGGAATAAGTCCTTCATTTCTGAAGAAGGACCTTCTTGCAAAAGAATCATCATAGCTTCCACCACAGACAATAGATTAACCTCTATATCTCAAAGACTTAATCCAAGAGAAATTAGTTTCTCTCTCACATAAAGTCCAACTGGTGTTGGGCACTGGGTGTGTTCTATCTATGCCATCATTCAGGAATCTAGGGTCATTCTACACATGGCCTCCCTCACCTTTAAGGCTTCAGCACCCTCTTCATTCAACCAGCAGGAGGGAAAAGATAAAGAGGAGAATCACATAGAAGATTTCCATAAACTAAAGCTAGAAATGACATCTATTGGTCTTGCCACATTCCAAGGGGCAGAATTTGGTCACTGGACCTTATATATCCAAGGGAAACCAAGAGGTGCAATTAATCTACACTTTCAGGAAAAAAAAGAAAAACATGCTCTGAAACAACTTGCCAGTTTTTGTCAAAATAATAATAATAATAATAATATTGATTTTTCCTGCTTATTGTAAGAAACAGTATGCTTCCCAGACCATTCAGATACAGCTTCTTAGTAGTGAATGCAAACTCTGAGATCAGTCAGAACTAATAACTGACCCAGAGTTAGAACCCAGAAAATGTGCAAGTACATGATACCAGGGTTTAAAAGACTGATCAAAGATATACCTTTATTGTGGTGGTTTATCTCAAATCACTGTTTTTCTTCCCCCAACTTTCTCCCCCCCCCAAAAAAAATAATCCTTTAAAACATTCCATCTATTTACAGTAATATTCTACTGCAAAGATAGTCATATTCTTCTTCTTTTGGTTAGGCTCATTAGAGTTTTGGGTCAGGAGTCTAGAGAAAAACACCAGCAGTTCTTGCTGTTAGAAACTACAATATATACTTTAGGGAATTATTCAGTGAATAAAAAGCAAATTGTAATTTTCATGGCGTAAACATGGTAGATACCACAATTTTATATTCATAAAATTTCAAATCTTTATTAAAACTTTATCCTAAATGTATGGTCTTCCCTGATGGCTCAGACAGTAAAGAATCTGCCTGCTACTCAGGAGACCTGGGTTTGATCCCTGGGTCAGGAAGATCCCCTGGAGAAGGGAATGAGTAGTCATCCCCTCTTGCCTGAAGAATCCCATGAACAGAGGAGACTGGTGGGCTACAGTCCATAGAATCGTAAAGAGCCAAACACAGCTGAGCAACTAAGTACATACACACCCTAAATCTAGCAAGAAAAGGAACGATTCCTTACTTATTGGACTTATTTCTAGCTTCAGACAAGTTGGCATACAATAATATACCATGTCTATGTGCTTATTTTTTTGAGCTATGCTATACAGCCTCTTCTCTCCCTCACTTACCTTGCTGTATTTCTAAAATAACATTCTGACACATTTTATCCACCATTTGTATCATTCTATCACTTACTTCTTCCAACTGCAGCATGAAGTGTTTATCAACAAGTGGAAAAAAGCCAGGAATTGTTTCATACATGGGGACCAGCATTGCATAAAAAACAACTTGAAAACCTCAAACTTGGTACTCTAACTGTCTGAATAAGCTTTAAAGGTCAAACTTAAGGTTCATCTTGCTACCTTCTAAACCCCGTTTAGGGACAAACCAGTTTACCTTAAAACTTTTCAGTTTTTTTCACTTGTAGAACTGGGGTAATGTTATTGTGATTTACAATGAGAAATACACCTGTGGTCTTTGTCCCTGTTTCTGGCACAGACAGAGCTCCTAAAACCATTGGAATTTCCTAAGTGATGAGAGTTATAAACTTGTCTCTTGTTATGTTAATGAGGGGACTTTTGGAAAGCACCTAAGGATGAAGGCTGCTTGCTAGGCACATTACAAGAGAGCATAGACGCTCAATGCCCATTCCCCACACCTTGTCCTAGGCATCTCTTCCATCTTACTATTCTTAAGTTATATCCTTTTATAATAAACCAGTGACTCTAGTAAATGAAATGTTCCTCTGAGTTCTATAAGCCACTCTAGCAAATTAAACCCATAAAAGGATTCCTTGAAACCTGCAATCTATTGCCAGCCAGTGAGAAGCACAGATGACAGACAACCTGGCCTTGAAAATGGTGTCTGAAATAGACAGTCTTGTAGGACTGAACCCTTAACCAGTAGAATCTGATGCTATCTCCAGGTAGATAGTGTCAGAATTGAGTTGAATTGTAGGATACCCAGGTGGTATTCAAGAACTGTTAGTTGGTCTGCTAAAAAAAAAAAAAAAAAGACAAAATGAAACAAACAAACAAAAAAGAAACAAACAAAAAAACCTTTCCCATGTATGAGAATTGGTGGCCAGCATCTTTTAGTTTGGGCTTCCCAGGTGGCTCAGTGGTTAAAAAAAAAACCCTTCTGCCAATGAAGATAAGAGACTCAGGTTCGATTTCTGGGTCAGGAAGATCCTCTAGAGGAAGGCATGGCAACCCACTCCAGTGTTCTTGCCTGGATAATCCCATGGACAGAGGAGCCTGGAAGGCTATAGTCCACAGGGTTGCAAAGAGTAGGACATGACTAAAGCAACTTAGCATGCACACACACCTTGTGGTCTAACCAGCCATCCTACAGAATTTCTGGGGATTATTGGGAATTAACACTCATCATGTGTTTGGTACTGTTCTTAGTAATTTACTTAATTTTTATGTAACAAAACTGCATGAGGTGAAACAGTTATCCTCTTCTACCTCTCCCACTTAATAAATGAGGAAAGTGACTCATAGGAAATTTAAGCAATGTGTCAAAGACCTTACCTTTAGTATGAACAGGGCCATAGAATTTGAGTCCAGCCAGTCTTGCTCCAGAAATCACACTTTCAACTAACACCCTATATACTGAATATTGACTCAAGGTCACTGAAAATATCCCTGTTGGGCACAACCCACTCTGCTTTACAGAATGGGAACTCAAGTGACATTCATGACTTACTGGTCCCAGGCCTGTACTGGTGCTTAATTCCTTGAGTTGATATCAGCAGTGATAAATCTGTGTTCAAAATCCTGTGAATTCTCCCATAAAGATAGTGATAAAAACAATCCATACAACTAATATTTTACCAGCAGATTCCATTTGTCCTCCTAGTAATTATTCTGTATGAATCCAACAGGTAATTTTAACAGTGCTTTCTTTAAAATTTAAATTACTTAGTGGAAACTATATAAACATAAATCAAATCAATCATGTTAAAAATCCTTTTGTTCAATGACATAAAAAATCTTCCAAGAACTGAAGTTTTAAGTGAGAGAATTATTTTTTTCAAAATATAATTTTATTTTCAAAGTTCTCTTTGTGACTCCTAAGAAGTGAAAGATAAACTACAACCCTTTATTTAAAATAGTCACTTTTCAAACATTTAGAAATTGGAAGTGTTTTTTATTTTCGTTATTAAATAAATAATTCTTTAACTACTCATATATATAGCTCACTCCCCTAAGATACTCAAACTAAAACACTGATTGTAATAAATAACTCATGAAAAAGAACTTGAAAATGTGACATGACAAAGTATTTAAATTCAGAATTTCAGTACTGGTAAAATCCCTCAGAAACTTCCTTATTTGATGCTGACTGTGGGGGAAAATGGGCTTCCCATGTGACTCGGGGGCAAAGAATCCTCCTGTCAATGAAGGAGATGCAAGAGATGCCAGTTTGATCCCTGGGTCAGGAAGATCCCTTGGGGAGGGAAATGGCAACCTACCCCAGTATTCTCGCCTGGAAGATCCCATGAAGAGCGGAGCCTGGTAGGCTACAGTCCATGGGGTCGCAGAGTCAGACACGACTAAACATGTATGCTCTGCTACCGGGGAAAACTGGAATGAAATACTGTACAATAGTCACGTGAAGGAGACGCTCGGGCTCTTGCTTTTCTGAAACCTATGTGCTACATGAAACCCTGTGTTCTAACCTCTAGGATCAGGACCAGGAGTTATTAAGGAGGGGGACATCTACCCTCCGGGGCTTCCCTCATCACTCAGTTGGTAAACCATCTGCCTGCAATGCAGGAGACCCGGGTTCATTTCCTGGGTTGGGAAGATCCCCTGGAGAAGGAAATGGCAACCCACTCCAGTATTCTTGCCTGGAGAATCCCATGGACAGGCTACAGTCCATGGGATCGCAACAGTCGGACACGACTTAGCGACTAAACCACCTAAACCACCATCTATCCTCTTGAGTGATGCCCAGTGGCTCACCACAAACCTTAACAGTTGCGCTAGATGTTGGCCACAAAGAAGTTGCTTTCCTGTCTTCAGATATCCTATAGCATTTTCACTCATCATATTAAAATTCTTACCGCATTCCGCATTCTATTATTGTTTGTGAGCCTCCAAATCTTCCCTACTGCATTGGAAATTCCTAAAGAAAAACGATCAAGCCTGCTTTATCTTTGAGCCACCAAAACACCTACTAGATAGCCATCATTTATTGAATGAATGGGTGGACAGATGGTGGGGTGGTCTGTGCAGGCCTGCAGAGTGACAATCCCTAGAACTCTACTCCAGTCAAGTTATGCACATCTTTACAATACATATAGAGTCAGCATATTCATGAGTGGAGGACTGTGAGCTGATTCCTGATAACCAATTGTTGTTTTTCAGTTTCTCAGTTGTGTCCGACTCTTTGCAGCCCCATGGAGTGTAGTACACCAGGCCTCCCTGTCCTTCACCATCTCCTGGAGCTTGCTCATACTTATGTCCACTGAGTCGGTAATGCTATACAACTATCTTGTCCTCTGTCATCCCCTTCTCCTTCTGCCTTCAATCTTTCCCAGCATCAGGATCTTTTCCAATGAGCCAGCTCTTCGCATCAGATGGCCAAAGTATTGGAGCTTCAGCTTCAGCATCAGTCCTGCCAATAAACATTCAGGGTTGATTTCCTTTAGGATTGATAGTACTCATAAATGGTACTAGCTACCATTTATTGAGTAGCCATACTGTGTCAGACAACATCTGAATAATTGTTACAATTTACAGTCCTCACAAAAATCTTTCAAAATAAGAATAATGCCCCCATTTTGCTAATGACAAGGAGTTAGCTACCATACAACTAGTAAACAACAAACCATGGTCTAAATTCTAAATTTGTGTGGGTCTTAAAAAATCATTTTAAAGGACAGTTTTTTTCCTCAGCATATGCTATTAGTATCATCATATTTTATAATGTAATAGACATAATGTATGACAGCTAATGCAGTATCAGTGACATACTTGCAGACAATAAGAAGATATGCTCTATGATTCCAAACCATTCTTTTCTTGTCAGCAATTTAATGATTTTTTTTTCTTTCTTTAATACTTTTTCTTTTCTCTCAGAACTCAGGACATCATTGACAACTCCTCCTTTCCAGAAATATGTGCATAAGATTTACTAGTCAAGTAAGAAATAAAGTCTAACTTATCAAACTGTGTTGTATAAACCATATTAACCAACTATGTCTGAGCTTCCCTGGAGGCTCAGACAGTAAAGAATCTGCCTATAATGTAGTCTCCCAGGCTCGATCCCTGGGCTGGGAAGTTACCCTGGAGAAGGAAATGGCAAACAGAGGAGCCTGGTGGATTATAGTCTATAGGGTTACAAAGAGTTGGACAAGACTGAGTGACTAACACTTTTGCTTTCAACCAACTATGAGGTATAAGAAAGCTTTTAGGCCTGAGGCCAAAGTGGGGTTTCCCGTTCCCCTCCTTAATTGAAAACAGCAAGACTCAAAGGACAGGTCCAGGCTGACCTGGGCTTCCCTAGAGACTCGGTGGTAAAGAATCCACCGGCAATGCAGGAGACCAGGGTTCCATCCCTGGGTCAGGAAGATCCCCTGGAGGAGGATATGGCTACCCACTCCAGTATCCTTGCCTGGAGAATTCCATGGACAGAAGAGCCTGGCAGGCTACAGTCCATGGGGTCACAAAGAGTCGGATGCGACTGAGCGACTAAGCGCACATATACAACCTGACTTAGCTGCCATTGCCAGCAGGGCAGCGACACTCAGAAGGAATTGCAGGGGAGATTCCCCTGAGACATCCTTCCTCAAGCCAACCAAGAGAGCCTGCGATCCTCGGGCTCAGGTAGTGAAAGAGGGCTGTGGCAGAGAGACTCCATCCTCCTAGCGAACTTTACTTCAGTGAAATGCTTAGACCAGGAGGAATCAGATAAATCCCTTCTCTCCCCTATGGAGAGGAGAAAGTATGGGACAAAGAGGGAGACTGCTGTGGGTTCCATTTCAGTTTCCTCCTTTATGGGCACAGGAATCAGAAAAAGAAATGAGAAATTCCCTCCCCACCCCAGGCCACAGAGCCTAAAATACTAATATGCAATGTGTTTTACAATTCAAATCTCAGTTTAGATGTCCAGAGTCTGGGAGGCCTTTCCTAAAGACAAAATCTAAGCCAGCTCTCACTCCAAATCACCATTACATTGGCCCTATTTTATTTCCTTCATAGCATGTATTATTAACTAAAATTATTTTGTTAACATATTTTTTCCTGTGCTTACTATATGATTTTTGTCATTAAAATACCATTTCCACAGAATAGGAGATTTTCTTCAGGGATTTCAACAGTGTCTGGCACTTCGTGAGTATTCAAAAGCTAATTTTTAATGAAAAATATGTTCTTACTCATATGCATATACATTTGATCTCATCACCACCGAGACACTTGTTTTATGGGTAAAAGTCATGTCTTACACTTCTTTTGATGTACTGATAGAATTTGTGACTTGGTGAGAATTTAGTAAATATTTGCTTCATTGATACATTTATTCACGTTTTTCCAACAATTTTTTTTTTATGAAATCACAGACTTTCTCCATTTAGCTACTAAACACTTTTCTTAATAAGAGAAATGTCTGCTAATTTTCACTCAAACTGACAAGCCGACAGTTAAATCATAAATTACTGGAAGTAAATGGATTTCTTCAGGCCACACAAGTCTTCTGGGAAGAAGGACATTAATGAGTTTCTCTTCAGAGAATAAATAGCATTTCATGAGTCAGTCTCACCTGTTATTATGAGATCATAGCCCTATGAAACATCTCCCCCAACAAATAATTTTTTCTGATACAATCTCAATGGGTATTTTTAATTAATAAAAGTTTTTAGATTTATAGAAAAATTGGTCAGAAAGTATAGAGTTTCCTTATATCCTCTACCCCATCCTCCTGTACAGCTTCCCCTACTACTAACATCGTGTGTTGGAGTGCTGCGTTTGTTAAAACTAAAAAATCAATATTGATACAGTATTATTAACCAACACCTGTAGCTTATATTAAGGTTCACTCTTTGTGTTGCATAGTTCTATGGGCTTCAATAAATGCAGAGTATCACATAGCCACTATTTGCAGCATCACACAAAATAGCCTCACTGCTGTAAAAGTCCCCTGTGCTCCACCTATTCATCTCTCCCTCCTTGATAGAATCTAGGTTTTAAGTAATGTCTGTTCATAAAAATCTATTGTCAGCTGCCCTGCGAGGGATTCTTCGTTCTCCCCGTTTTATCTTTCCTCAGGCTGGTCTGTGGTCACAGGCTGCCTCATACCACAGACATTCAGCACCAACACAGGTCACGGCCTGCATAGCAGGAGGGCTGCAGCTCCCTGAATACTGGAGCACAGCCAACTCTTGGTAATCTTTAGGCTATAAAAACCACCTTGTATCCCATGCCTCTGTGCTTTTCTTGTGCTATATTTTTGTCACATGTGGACAAAAGTGGTACAGTCATCACACAACACCTTAAGGAATCTTCAGTAAGATCACTTTCTTGGGTATTATTTGCTACACTTTCTCTCCCTAGTCTTGAAAGATAAATCCCATGGGGGAACTAAACCCAGTGAGATGAAGGCCCTCACATACTGAGCAGCGATGGGGTTTGGTACTAGAACTCAAGGCTCAGCCAAAGTTATCTACCAAGGGCCAGATAGTAAATATTTCAGTCTTTGCAAGGCTCATATGTCTGCTGTCTTGTTTGGGTCTGTTTTCGTGCAACCATTTAGAAATGTACTAACATTCTTAGTTAGAGGCTGCAGAATAAACAGGCCACAAGCCATATTCGCCTGTAGTTTGCCAAACCCTGCTCTAGAGTCAGACCAATCTGTCAGGTCTGATTGTGGTTTGATTCGTTCTCTATCACTAACTAAATATTTACCAGATGCATTTGATGTCCCTAAGTTTCATCGCTAAAAGGTGGATAATAGTTCCTACCTTAATAGACAGAATGAAGATTAAGCAAGATAACGCTTATAAAGCTCTTAGCACCATGTTTGACTTTTGGTAAGAGTCAATAAATGTTAAGTATTGTAATTATCGTTTCTCATTAGGACATGTTCTCCCTTAGTACTAGGTCTTTATTACTGACCAAGATTGTCTGACTCCATCTGCCTTTAGGATAGATTCTCTTCAAGGATTTTCCTTGTTCCCTTATGCAAATTGGACGTATATGAACCTTCCCACCCAACTGCCAAATATACCTAGATGTGTTTAGTTCCATGGAATATGATTAGATATAGGCTAAGACCCCTTCCTAAAAAACAGAAGTAAATAGTAACAGACAAGACAGATACTTCCAATTAATACATGTGTGTCTAACTGTCCAATAATGAAACAGACTAGTTCAATTCCGAATACCTCAATAATACTTGAATGAACAAATTAGCAAAAATATCCAGGTGACTTATAACTAAATCTCATTACATAATTTCTTGATGAACTTAGGTATACCCAATCAAGTTTTCAAAGATAAAAAGACGTATTTTCTTGGCAAAAATTACAGTTTTTCAGTTCAACAAATATTTATTGCACACTGACTTTTTGGAAAGTATTGAGCCAGATGTTATAGGGTAAATAATGAGTAAGAGATGAGTAAGACAGGTATGAGTAAGACACAGGTATACCTGTAAGGAAGAAAGAAAAATAAGGTAGGTATACAGGTAGACATGAAGAAAAGTGTTGTAGAAGTACAAAAATGAGGTTTAAGAGAACATAGTCAGGAATTTGCAGTCAGAATGGCTCCAGACAGCTTTCTAGCTGCTTCCCAGCTGGCTCAATTGGTACAGAATCCACCTGCAATGCAGGAGACCTGGGTTAGATCCCTGGGTCAGGAGATCCCCTGGAGAATGAAATGACAACCCACTCCAGTATTCTTGCTTGGGAAATCCCATGGACAGAGGAGCCTGGCGGGCTACAGTACATGGAGTTGCAAGAGTCAGACACAATTTAGCAACTAAACCACCACCAGCTTTTTGACTGTGTCTTGGAAGAAGGATGGAATTTCAACAGGCTGAAATTAAATGATAGGAAGTATGGTTTGTGCTAGAAAATAACTTTATCAGGAGGTAGAACTGACCAAGGTACAGTAATCATGATGGAAAGTAGCAAGCATGGAGGTTAGAATTAGAACAACCTGAAAATACATGTGTGAATGTTCATCCAATCCTAACCCCTTACGTCATACATAAGGAAATTGCATCTCAGAGATTAATTGCCATTCCCATCTTACACAGCTAATGGCTGAGCTGAGGTGCCCCTCAGCAACCCAGCTTCCCAGGCTGGTTCACTTTCCATTATCTAATAGTTGAGAACACAAAATGGATGAAATTGAATCTCGTACTCAGGGTCTTAGTTTTCCTCTGTTAGAAGTGATATGACACTGGCAAACCTTGAGCAGCAGAGAATTCTCATCAGGGATGCAAACGTCAGATTTAACCAGCACTGTAAGAGGAGAGGCTGAGGCTAAAGGCAGGGAGACAGGCAGGGATGTCGCTGACATTGCTCCCACCTGAACCAGAGTGGTGGCACATGAAGGCCTTAGATGGGACAGGTATGAGGGGCACTGTGAAAAGACAACCAAACCATTGGGAAGAAAAGCAGAGCAGGAAAATGAGAGGGAGTAGTAGAGAGTAATTGCTTCTGCCCTGAATCTCTGTGCTATTGTATAACTATAAACCTATTATTAATTCCTGTTTGAACTCAGAAGAGAGTAGGACAGAAAGAGCTCTGTGCTCCATCCCAGACCTGTGCCGCCTCTTCAGTGTCTAGCAAGTCGCTTCTCTGAACTCGCGCTGTCTCCTGTAACAGGAGGCCTTGTCTGGATGATGTCTGATGCCCCTTCCAACTCTATGACAGTGGTTCTAAATCTCAGCCGTGAGATGAAGCACGGGGGCCAAGGCGGCTGCCAGGTGGAAAGATGCTTCCACCTGGAACAAAGCTGCTGCACACATCTTTGGAGCGGAGGGTTTGAGGAGGAAGTCGCTCTTCTCTCTGAGCTCAAGGAGAATCCTGCTTGGTTGTCTGTCCTTCTCCCTGAGCTCGAGTGGAGCACATGGCCTGATGAGGTGGCAGAAGAGGCCCCAGAAAGATGTGCCTGAGCAGCTTGCCTCTATGCAGCAGGCTCCAGAAATAGCACACCCAGAGCAGAAGGCTGTCCTGGGGCATGCCCTCCCTGACGGCTCTCTCAGCAAGCTTTGGAGGTGTCACCTGCCATGGCAGGTACTCAGGCAGGGCACTGTCTGTCCCCAGAGCTCAGGAGAAGGCTGTCTGGGAGGACACCCCACTGAGCACCAGGCTCTCTGGATGTTGGGGGAGACCTTTCACTTTTTTGCTCCTTTATCTGTAGATTGATGTCAGGAACCCACGACTAATGGATGCTTCACATCCAGCCCCCCCTGTCTTCTGCATCCACTCTGCCGACTCCCCAGCTTCAAATACACATTCTTCTGAGCAGCTTTTCAGCTTCTGAGCCAATACAAGTGCCCTATGGCACAATATGATGGATATATCTTTCGGTTTCAAATAATCAATTATGCAAAATGCTTCATTAACAATAACTACTAGAGTCACTGGCCAGGGTCATCACAACGCGGTTCATCTGTGCTTGAATTCACTGACCCCTCCCACTCTCCTTGTCAAGAGATATCAAGGAACAGATTCATCAGGAATAATGGCCAGATGTTTGCTTGTTAATGATCCTTCCATAATCAGAAATGCAGTGACCACGGGACGCTTAATCTTGTCAATTTTTGTGACAGAAAACATGCTTAATTTATCATCAGCTTTGCAGAAAAGAGTTCCTGTGCATCCAAACTAAACCAGAAAACAAAATAACTAGAATTTAGTCTTATTTGCACTATAAGCCCAACATAACGGTTGCATAGTTTGACCAAACTGTTTCTGTTTCTGGCACAGCCTAAAAGCTTAGCACTGGGGTCAGGGACAAGCAGCTCCCAGACCCCATTACAAGTGCTGAGCTGAACTGAGCGTTTCACTAAAATGGGATCAATACCAGGCTCTTCAGTCTTGCTGGAGGTCTCCACCAGTGCTCGGCTTCATCCGCATGGTGTGGAGACGCCTCACCAGCTCTGCCACTTGCCATGCTCATAATCATCTCTGCGAAGAATGACGTCCTCCACTGTCTTGTCTGACACCTAAACACCCACAGACCACAGAGGTCTTCTCAAGACGTGTGTGTGTGTGTGTGTGTGTGTGTGTGTGTATCCCCGCAGAGGGTGTTCACAGCTAACTCTAACCACAGTGCACTGCTCTTCTCCAAACACGAATGTGCCTACAGCCTATCTCCTACCCACTTGTTCTGCATGTGGTGTCATCTGCTCATTGCATACGGTGTCATCAGGGTGTTTCCTGTCGTACTTCCCCAGTGAATCAGGTAGTGTCTAAGTGAAGGCTATCTCATAACTTCCACAGTCAATGAACTGAGTGAAGTTGGAAGAAATTCTCATAAAGGCAATGAGAACTATAGGAAAGAACTTAGAAACTGAAGTCCAGAGCCAAGTTTGAAACTATAACTCGCCCTTCTACCAGCTGTGCAACTGTGGGCAAATTATTAAACCTCTTTGAGCCTCGGGTTCTTTGTGTATAAAATAAAGGTCTTACAAGGACCAGGAAAAATAACACATGCAAAAAGTCTAGCACAGTGCCTGGTACATAGGAAGGATTCAATAAATGTTAGTTCCCATTTCCTTTTTGAGTGATCCAATAGAGACCAGAACCTGGACTCTCAATCTCTTTCCCTCTCCATCTCTGTCTTATAAACTCTTTCTCCTCCCCACCCAAACACGATTCCCAGCAGTTGATACCTGTGTAAGAATACTGTGATGGATAAACAACTGTTGAACCCAACAACAATATAAGAAATATATGCCTGACCTAAGGAAAGGCTCTGTTCAGAAAGGGTGCAAACACACAAAAGTCCTGGAACCATGCTGTATCTTTGTCAGTTCAGGCTGATGTCACAAAACAGCCTAGACTGAGTTGCTTAAACAACATTTATTTCTCCCAGTTCTCCAGGCTAGAGGTCTATGATCAGGGAGCCAACTTGGTTGCATTCTGATGAGTCACTTCTGACTTGTATATATCCAACTTGCAGCACCCTGCCGTGGCATTAATCCCAACATAAGGGCCTAACTCACATAACCTAAATTTAACCTGATTAACCCCAAAGGCCACAACCTCCAATGCCATCATATTGAGAATTAGAGCTCCGACATATGGATCGGGGCGGGGTGGGGTGGGGGAACCCATTAAGTCCATAGCACATGTCATGTATTACTCATAAAACTGCAAAGTGTAGCCACCTCATTCCATTTCATGACTCTGAAGGTGTTATATGGTTATTTTGAACAGCAGTCACTTTATTGGCTTCTTATCTGTTAACAATATTGGTAATATTTTATCAATAATTTAAAGCAGGAGTTTTAAAAAATCATTTGACCCAGAATGCCAAAGTTTTCTTTGCAGAGTCAAGCAAATTAGGAAGATTCTCTAATTTAGCTTTTTAACTGAGTTTTTGTTCGAAAATAATAGGAATGCAATAGACAGAGATAGAGAAAAAAATATAATGAAAAAATAACACAGTTTCATATTCTCTCATTCTCTTTGGGCAGTGATGTCAAAATACCTCAAAATGCTATGGTCACCACTAGAACAGCTTGACTGAAGCAGCAGAAATAGCATTTTATCCCATGTGTATCCCCAGGTATGAGATTATAGCAATGACAAACATCCAAGAATTCTCCAACTTCGGGAAACAAGAAATATCCCTTCTCTTCTTCCCATTCAATTCTCCCAGCAAGCCACTGGAAAAGTCACTTCACCTCTTTAGCCTTATCTTTCTGTGGCAAGTACCTATTTAGTGCTCTAGTTTTATCCATATTATTATTGTCTCCCAAGGAGGCAGCTCTCATGGAAGTTATGATGAAGGGCTAGATGCTGTGAGAGAGACAAGGGGAAGAAGGAGAATGAGAAGAAAGAAAACAAAGAAATTATTAAATACCAGAAAACATTTGTATGTGTAAAATCCATCAGAAACACTAGGATTGCAGTGGGGGTACCTAAGAAAAAGAACTTTTGCACTGGAGATCTAGCTATTTGGCAACTTTTTACAAAACGCTAGTAGGAATTTTTGATTATACATTCCCAAGCTAAAATCAATGTTTATACCAAATGACATTATCCTTAATGGCTATCCACAAGCCTTATCAGCAGCAATGGTGTTAACTCAAATAGGTCATCAGGAATTGACATATGTTTCTATCTACTTGCTCATGCCAAGGCATCTGTGAGTTATCCTTGAGCCTTACCTCTCTTTCATCCCAATTACTGCCAATTCACCACCAACTCCTCTCACTTCTACATTTCAGACATCTCTAATTCACTCAGATTTCCAATGTCTTCATGATTTACCAGCCTAGTCCATCACCTTTCACAAAGACTTGTCCAATGAAAGTTTGACTTCTCTGTACATCTATCCTTTCCCCTCCAAATCCATTCTCTAACAGTGGCCAGAATGACCTCTACAAAAGGCAAGTTGGGTTATGTCACTCACTATACTCAAAGCTCTTTAACTGCTTTCTGACATTTTTAGAAAAAAAAAAAATCAAAATTGTTAGCAAAAACCTAGAGGTTTCTGCATAACTTGGCCACTACTTGCCTCTGAAACTTTTTCTTTTCTCTCACACTTTCCCTCTCCTACTCAGCTTCTTCTCACTGACCAGCTCTCTTTTCCTCAAATATGCCAAGTGAGTTCTATCTTAGCCCTTTGGTACACATGGCTTTCTCTGTTTGAAGTACACACCACCAGCCCTAGTCCCTTTTATCTGGCTAACTCCTACTGATTCTTCAAATTTAGGCTTGAATGTTACCTTCTCAGGGAGCTCTTTCCTGACTCCCAAGTTCAGCTTAGGATCCCTGTTATATTTTCTCATGGCACAGCTATATTTTCTTTAAGACATTTAGTGTAATTGCAGTTCATATAGCTATATGCATGTGTTTTATCTAATGCTTGTAACCACCACTCAAGTCTAAGCACCATAAGGGTAGAGACTGGCTCTTTTTTTGCCATTGTACCCCCAAACTTAGTACAGTACCTCTATATAGTATACAGTGTCAGTGCTTTGCTGAACTAATCAGTAAACTCCATTTACCTTTCTTTAATCAAGCAGCTATGTTCTCACACAGCCATACTTCTATACTAACCAATAGCTATCATTTTTGAGCACTTCTTACATGCCAGGCACGTACCAGGTATGTCACATATCTTCTGTTATGGCAACTCCATAAGGCAATGCAGTTATCGTCCTCATTTTATAAATAAGACACTGAACTATTCAAGGTCACAGATTAATGAAACTGAGATTCAAAGCAAACCCTTTCAGGACTTCCCTGTTGGTCCAGTCGCTAGGACTCCAAGTTCCCAATGCAGGGGGCCCAGGCTCAGTCCCTGGTCAAGGAATTAGATCCCACATGCCACAACTAAGACCCAGTATAGCCAAATCAATAAATATTTAAAACAAACAAACAAAGTCTTGCAGGTTCCCTTGGCTGACATTCTTAAACAATTCACTATACTGATCCTTTACAAGAAGAGGTCAGTTAAACTTTGTGGGTAGGGAGAAGGATTGTTTTTGTCTTGCTATCTATTACTATTTCACTCTGACCAAAGGATGTAATTTTTCTCTAAATTTGTCATTTCCGTTGACAATTACCCTTAGCATACCATTCTGCAGAGAGAAACTGTGTTTCCAGTTGTCGAAGGATATTAAACCACAGGAAGAAATGAATTGCAGCCCATCTCTTGCAGCCGTTTGAGAATATTTCTTTTAAATATGAACACACAGGATTACTCCTTTACTGCCCTCCACACTGATTATCCTGCTTGGCATCCTTGCTGGCCAAGGATTGTGGATAACAGAAACAGTAGTGTGCCTGTGGCAGGATTCACTCCAGAGAAAAGGAAACAGGGATATTTCCAATGGAAACTAAATACACCTAGGTTGGCTTTAATCAAAATGGAGAATGTTGCTGCTTAACTACTTATGTACAGAGCAACCCACTCTCCCACTATAGGATTATTTCAACTTGCAACTTTACCCATTAAAAATCCTGGAAATAGCCAACTCCTCTGTCTTATAAAAATATACCTTCAGGTCTTTGCTCCTCCCAAACTGTTCCCTTGGTGACAAGTCTGTCCCCTGGGTGTTAATTG
Source organism: Muntiacus reevesi (assembly GCF_963930625.1). Lineage (NCBI taxonomy): Eukaryota > Metazoa > Chordata > Mammalia > Artiodactyla > Cervidae > Muntiacus > Muntiacus reevesi. Next base: position 98,328,764 of record NC_089249.1, on the reverse strand, counting down.
ATAGATTCTTTCCTGATGTCACTCAGATGATGGCTTTAATCTGAATAAAGCCTTCAGTTCCTTCTGAGGCATTAAAAACAGGATGCAATCATGGCTCTCCCGAGGATGAAAAATGGAATTTTCTTGTAAGCAGGGAAAGGCGCCATTCTGTGCTAAAACTTGAGGAAAATACCAGTAGAGTTGCTCTGGAGCAACATTTCCATACTCTTGTCCATTTTGGCTAGTTCTGCCCTGTGTCTGGGCTCTCAGCAAGGAGTGAAATGTCTGCATCGTCAGACATGTCACTAGTGAGTACAATTTACTTTGCTTCCTCTCATCACTGAAGTGACAGTATTTCACAATCCAGTAGAGAACCTTAAGACAGCACATCCTGTTAAGCCAATTTATGGAAGAGAGCCTTATTTTTTCTATTAATCTATTTTTGTGGGAGGCTTCACCAGCATCAATAATACTCTGGTGTTTCTTGCTTATTTCTAAAGATGTTTATTTCCATGTACTTTTTCTGCCTATTAAATATCAGGTGTTTCAAAGGGAAAAAATAAAGCAATTAAAAACTTTGAAGGAAGCCAAAATCATTTTTACAATACAATTATTTTTCTCTGATTTCCTGCAGATGATAAAATAGCTTAATCCACAGGGGCAGGAAAACAAGATTGATGTCCACCTAAAACTATTTAATGTTTTTCACAAGAATCATTAGGAGGCAACAAAATATCTTAATGCTACATGTGCATTTTGGTCATTGTTCTGAGAATCCTGTCTTAATTTACAGAGTATTTTAGGCAGGGAGGCACCTGGTACATATGTCAGCTTTCTAACTTTAGCCTTTTAGATCACAACTGAGGTTTTAAAGGCCTCTTTCAGATGCCTTGATGTAGCTTCACTTCAGTCATTGCTGCCATTAAAAACAGGATTTTAAGAATTCATGTATGCCATATTAATATACTAAATTTTGGTTTTTACAAAATTTATAACCTTAAAGCCAAAGATGACTATATGAATAGTCTACCCAATAGAAGTTTTAATACTCCCATTTCACTTATGTATCCACCATGTTGACTATTCCAGTTGTTGGTGGTTTTTTGTTGTCTTTTTCCTCAAAATACTATAAGTAATTATCTGCCAACTTTCTCTTAGAGTTTTTTAAATGAATATTCCAGGGGGACAAAGAAATACAGAGGCATGGCCCTATTGTGACAATTAAAGAATTGTGACTCCACAAGTGAAAAAGACAAGAATCTAAATTCTAAACCCAGATTCTGTTTCTCTTTTCTTTGGCCATTTTTTTAGCTCTCAGGACCTGGTTGTTCTGTGAGGTCTTTACTATCTTTTTTACTTTATTACTCTTTGGAATATCAATTCTAATATGGTACTTTGACTCTCCAACAGTGAAGACAATGACTTAGAAGTAACATTTTGATAATCCCACATTATTAGGAAAGAATACATTTTATCTCGGTTTTCACTCTGCTGATGTTCCCCAAAGTCACAATAGTTAACAGACAAGAATGATAAAGATAACCAGGAAGAGCACTTCAGACTCAGAGACATTGTTTATCATTTGCTTACCACTACTATGCACACAATAGGAACTTGATAAAAGCTTTATGAATGAACTAAGAGTGGGGGGAGGGAGGAAGGTTATTTGAAACTATAACTGACTATGGTAGTTTCTATTTTCTGAGACAGTATCAATTAACTCTCTATGAAACATCACAAAAAAAACACATTGATGAGCCATTTAATTGTGGGAGAAAGAAAAGTTTAGAGGGGAGAAAGGAGAAGAATTAAATTATTTCTTTGTATGAGTAAATACAAGCTTGAGTGTTTCCAGAAGGACTGGGAAAGTGGAATAAGTTGGCATGGAGGAAGAGAGATGCTCCACAAGTGTGAAAATTTGATCTGCTTTTGGGTGATCCATTGAGAATCACTCAGGGGACTTTTAAGAATGTGGCAAAATCTCAAATTTAAATTGTTTACTTACTGGTGCAATGTAATCACTGCCCACAAACTTCAGTGAATGACTGCTAATCTCATAGCTTTGGGTCACTGATACCATGAGACAAGAAGGATAACAGGGTTATCCAGTTGTGGGGAGCCCCTGGAAATCAGCAGCAACAGATTTATAATGATTAGATGACCCACAACTAAATGAATTCAAGGGCAGCAGAAACCCGGAGGCACTGAGAAATGTAAGCTATTCAAGTCATCCCATAGAAGCAGAAAAAGACATTTCAAAAGTCAGGGTACTCCCACATAATATCTATTAGTAGTAGTACAAACATCAACTTCTCCTCATTTAACTAGATTTCCAGCCTCCCAGACATTGATAGCACAAGTGGTATGCACACTACAAACATGAGAAGCCAGCCTGTGCTATGTAACTTTTTGTTGACTCTATTAATTGTGGAGGTGTGGTGGTTGCTCAAGACTTTTTGGTTGGCTGGTTTCATACATCTCTTGAACTGAATAACAATTTTTGAGCTCTGTGATCTTATTTAACTCACAACAGGTGTGTATAGTAGGTATCTGTAGCTCCTTTTTTTTAAATTGACGTATAATTGATTTACAATATTATGTTATTTTCAGGTATATGGCAAAGTGATTCAGTTATACATACATGTATATATATATATGTATCTACTCTTTTCCAGATTCTTTTCCATCATAGGTTATTACAAGATGTTGAATATAGTTCATTGTGCTATACAGTAAATCCTTATTTATTTTATATACAATGGTGTTTTACTGCAGCTCCATTTTATAAATGAGGAAACTTAAGTTCAAAACTTAAGTAACTTACTCAAGAGTCACATAGATAATAAGAGTCAGGGGTTGAACTCATGCCTACCAGGCTCCAAGGCCTAGGTTATCCTGTCTTTTGAAATAAATGCAAAAGAAAGAGGTTTATCATTCTGGAAAGAAAAACAGTGAAGTCCCACTTGAATCAATCTTTGGTCTTGAGAGGAAGTTGGTCTGTAAAACAGAGACCTTGGTGCATATCTGTCTTATGGGAAAAACTAACAGCCCCACTGGGATAGGAGATAAAGAACTCCTATAATACTTTCCTGTAAAATCCAGAATGCCAAAACCAAGTTGGAGTAGCCCTAATGCATATGCAGAATGGAAAGGAATTTAGCAGTGGGCAAGATCACCTTTCTCCCACCTTGAGGTTCACAGTATGAGTCTGGTTCAACTCCAGCTGCAGTATTCACTTTTCTGTATTTGTTTCTTTACCAGAAAAATGGGTGTTGAAATAGTGTCTACCTCCCAGGGTGGTTGTGAAGATTAAATGAAATAACACAGCTAGGTTACCTGGTACCTATGCATCAAATAAAGCGAGCAATGAAGCGACAACATCACAACTCCAGCTGAAATTAACAAAAGTATCTTGGATCCTACAATATAGATTCTGTTTTCTTTTAATTAAAATTCCTCCTGATATGCTTGATCAAGAGTCTTTATAAGGGAATAACAAAAGACTTTTGAGTAAGATCTTTGTCTCTATTTTCTATGAGGGCTAAAGGCAAGAAAACCCAATGAAGATCAACTAAGTCCTTCATATGATATGGGTAATGATGGCAAAAGGAACAGGTTACTCTTAGCAATTTTTATTACTACTTATTGGTTTCAACTGCACAACTGTTTGAAGAACACTGTACTCTAAACACTGTAACCCTCAAAGGACCAAGGATATTGGAATAAATGTTTCCTGAGTGAATAGCATTGTTTTTTTGCCAAGCCAGGAAAATCATAGCAAAATCCAAGCTAATTAATATAAAAAATAAATGAATATCTCTATATAGGTCATGAAGAGGATGAGAAAAATGACACCTATTTTCTATCTAACTGACAAAGACACTTAAAAAAAAAGCAGACAACTGCTGGCTTCTAGGTGTGTTTAACTAATTGGAAAAACACTGAATTTTGAGCAGATTCCACTGTCTGCTGAAGGCCACATTTTGCCACCTAGGAATACAGCCGCTAACATGAATACAAGCAATGCATTCTGCACCATCTTAATACCTTGCAGAAAAGGCACAGAACATGGTGGTGATGTGGTCGGTCTTTTTGACAGATGGACTCCAACTTAGCCATCTCATTTCCAAAGGGTTAAACCACAGTGACGTGTTAAAGGGGGGGGAAAGCACTTAGGAAATAATCAATTTTCACTGCTGCATGCCACTTCTAAAAGGTTGCTACTGTAATAAAATTAGGATGCCACTTTATTATTGCAGTGAAAGTAATTTTATTTACTTTTTCAGTCAACACATACACACAGGGCGGTGAGAGCAATCAGCTGCTGCACTTGTTAGCTCACTGATTAAATATGTTGTCACCTAACTCTGAACTAATTAAAGGAAATTGAAGCTGTTTGTGCATTAGCCAACATGGTATTAACTTTGTTAACTAAGGCTTTTGGGTTTACTTACTCTTTTTCTCTGTCATTTTAAAAAAAGTTACTTTTCTTTTCAACTAGCAATTTTACCCAAAACCTGTTAGAGCTATCTTTGAATCTTTGGGATATATTATTTTTAATAGCTATTATATTCATTATAATTTCCTTTGCCATTTGATTGTGGAAGAAACTCCAAATAAAGAGTACTAGAGAACTATAGAAAACAGAAATATAAAATTAATTAATATCTTTTAACTATATTTTTTCTTACAGTATGCCTTACTTGTGAGTGGGCCTATAAATTTCAATAGAAGCAAACGTATGGATGGATTAAGGAAAATCATTAAACAGCTGACGCTAAGGATCAAGTTGAATCCTGAGAGCTCTGTAAGTCCATTCCCCTGTTGTCTCAAATCTGCTGCCCTAGACAATGGTGTTGCCACTGTTCATGCTCCTATAGTCAATAACCCCATAATCTGGCTGTTCCAGTACCCTAAAGTTGATTTTTCTACTGCCTGAAGCAGATAGATATCAGTAGGGTGTTTTTCCCAAAATGCTAACTCTGAATTATTTATCTGTTGCTTTGTTTATTCTTTATGTTAGTGGAAAAGCAACTTTGGGTCTTCAGAGATACAAAGGAGAAAGTTTTCAAAGTGCTTTAAAGGAAGGAGAGAGGAAAAAAAGAAACAGAAAAAGATCTAGAACAAAAGTTGAACTAGGTTGCTGTACCAAACCTGCTTTACTAAGGTTGCTTTCCCAAATGAGAAAATACCAGTAATGTACTGTGGCTCAGACAGTAAAAAAAAAAAAAATTTGCCTGCAATGCAAGAGACCTGGGTTTGATCTGTGGGTTGGGAAGATCTCCCGGAGAAGGGAATGGCTACTCACTCCAGATTCTTGCCTGCAGAATCCCATGAACAGAGGAGCCTGGTGGGCTACAGTCCATACGGTCACAGAGAGTCAGACACGACCAAGTGACTAAGTACACAGCACACACACTTTGTACTTCTATGATGCATTTCACTTTTTCAAAACACTTTCACCTACATTATTCTGTGGAATCTAGGAGCTGACTTTTATAAACAGAAAGGACACAGTGATCCTAGGGTGCTTGTAAAAGTACCATGCCAAAAAAGCTGTCAGATTTAATTAAAGGAAAAGTGTCCAGAAGAGAATCAAACCAGTGCTAATCAAGCAGCATGCAGGTTATCTGGAGAAGACAAAGCCTGTCCATTAAATGGTTGAGAATTCAACAGTTTAAGTAATAGAATAGCAATTCCAAGCAGGACTAAGTGTATGGGGATCAGCTGGAACCACTTTTAGCCAAGATTGATTGATTTAGTGGTTCACAACACCAGTCAGTTAAACAAATAAAAAAAG